>NW_020653945.1:21961224-22284678 GCF_003589595.1 Hyposmocoma kahamanoa
GGAACTGTTCTACGTTTGTGAGTGATTGAAGTTTCCTTGAGAAGTTAAAGAAGATTCTCCATGACGCGAAGTAGCGTATTTGGATATACACTTCCATTTGATTGTATAGATGCATAACAGGCGGATGTTATCTGAGATTTTAGTACTTGAGAATCCATTGATACGTTTTGTTTCCATGAACGTGTTGGAATATTGTACCTTTGTACAACTTTTTCGTCAACAAAACTTGCTGTACTCCCAGTATCGATTAGGGCTTTGACATTTATCCCATTTAGCTTTATTGGGATTACACATCTATTCAAGCCTACTGTAGCTACAAATAAACTAGACGAGATCGAATCTCCCTCTTCTGTATTTGCAGTAGATGCTGAAGTTTGACTCCGACATGATTTAGCGAAGTGCCCGCGTTTCCCACACTTTAAACACGTGCTGTTAGCGGCAGGGCAAAACCGACGTTGATGTCTAAGATGTCCGCAGTAGTAACATTTCTCAACTAGATTATCTCGTGTATATAGTTGGATTTTATTTTTATTAACGCTATTGCTAACAACGGCAACATGAGATGAAGCATCAGCATGAGACGGAGTATTAAAACTTACAGATTGAATCTCCGCAGACTCTAAAGCGCGCGCTTTGTTCCGAGTTTCATCCAGAGTTAATGTTAGACTTTCTAATAATCGCTGACGTATTTGCGGTGATCTTAAGCCAGCTATGAATGCTCCGCGAATCGAGTCACTCTCATTCTCTTGAGCAGTGACGGCTTTGATATCACAGTCTTTGGCTAAGAGTTTTAAAGCTTGTACGTATTGATATATAGACTCATCAAGTTGTTGAGTACGAGTAGTCAGTTTATGTCTCGCGAAAATAATACTTTTTGGTTTCACGTAGATAACTTCTAGCGTTGAAATAGCGCACGAATAGGTTTCACAAAAAGCTATCATTTCATAAATTGTCGGTGATACATAATTGATCAGAAGTTTAAGCTTTACACTGTCTGAGTGATACATTTGTCCACTATCCGTAGTTGGTCTTGATTCCTGAAGAAAATTTTCAAATGGTTTTCTCCAATGCAGCCATTGTTGTTGATATGAAACATTCGACGTCAAATCAATTTCTAATCGATCGGGTTTTAAATATTTATACATTTCGTTCATTCTCAATTTTTAATTCAGTAAATTGAAATGAGAGAGCGTCTTGAAATAAGTAAATAGGTTTTACTGAATTAAAAATTACACGCACATTTTCTACAATGTTGACACTGACAATAAACCACGAGGTTTCACCACAACAACTAAACAAAAAAGTCAAATAATTACGAACGAAACATTTGTAATGGTTTTTATACATTGGTTAATTTACATATGTGTATTTTAAACATCTTTAGGTACTTGGATTGTAACTATGAAATTCCATCTACTATAAACTTCAAGGTAACAGTATTAACTTCTGGGCAACCAGAACACAAAGAATCAATTTAGAAAAGTTATTTTCCAAAATTGGTCCTACCGAAAATCGTACCCGGAACCTCATCATCTAGCGCCCAATGCTAACCGCTAGGCCACAGCGGGTATAGTTTAGGTTTTAAAAATCGGCAAAACATTGTGATGCCAACCAAAACATTATCTTCAAAATCGATCATAACGTACCTACTCTAGATGTATGTGTAGTCATTTATAAGAAACCTACTACCTATAATCTCATTTGCCGAACATTTCTTTCTTCGCAAAGGGCTCTCGAAAGCACCATTTTATACTGGCTATAAGTTCCAAGTCATTCATATACGCGAAGGGAGAAGACATTACCGAGGGGGTAGCGGGAGTGACCTGAGGGAGCACCCTCCTTGGGATAGATTTGAAGGTACAATCATTTTTTATGCGAGGGGGAATAATGCCCGAATACGAAGGGATACACCGAGGGAAGATAGGACATCTATTGTTTCTTGTCCGTTGGAACACTTAAATAACTTGTCAAAATTGTATTTTCTGCTGCAGTAAGTACTATTTGAGTACAATTCATTTTATTATTAACAGACTTTAAACAAAATTTGGGGTTCAATTCAATTCGACAGGGGCGACTAGCGCCACTCGCGACGCCTACAAAGAGCCTGGGTAGATCGCGGCGCAAGCGAAGTAAACAGCCTATTGTTTCCCAACACCATTTGCAATTGCACCATTTACACCGGAATTTCTAATCACTGGGGAAAATATAACTGCAAGTAGTACACTTTCATCACGTGCTAAATAGAGGGCGCCAAGCTATTGCTTGCACCCGGGCGCTACATTTGCCCGGCGCTGTGTGTTCGCTTTTGAATTTTTTTTTATAATATCAAGTGACGAACAAGTCGTGCGCCTGATGGTAAGCTACACGCCTGTCCATAACAGTTGCAGTGCCACTCAGAGCTTTAAATCGCAAAGATCTGAGGGGCACTGCCACAGCGCTCGTCACCCTGAGACATAAGTTGGTAAGTCCCATGTGCTTGTAATTTCACCAACACTCTTACCCTTCAAAACCGGAACACAGTAATGCTGACATTACTGCTTGGCGGCAAAAATAAGTAAGGTGGCAGTACTTCCCTGGAGGAGCTCTACCGCTACTGAAAATTGAGTGAGATCGGTCATAAATACGTCTGATATTTTTATAAAGACCTAAAAATAGTCAAAGAGAAAAGTGTGGATATTCCTTTTTTGAATATTAATTTTTCTTGATATTTTATATCACTGGGACTAAAACAGGTAAGCGAATGTGTTTATCATTGTTTATCTATAGAGAACAGAGAAGAAATTTTAGTCAAGATTTTTTGAAATCCCTTATTTCCTCCCGGTGTGACCTCGGAGCGTCGGCCCTCCGTAATAAAGAGCGTGTCTCGCAACTGCCATAAAGGCTGAACGCATTACTTTTTACACGACGCGATAAGGGCGCTTTTCTACGGACGCCCATGCCCGCACGCCGCGCATATTTCCGGACTAGGGCTGCCAAATACACATTTATATTGAACAGAAAAACTAATATACTCGTTAAATACAATAATTTAATAACTTTAAAAATAATGCATCTTGTCCTTGAAAATATTTCATTGAATGTTTTTGTTGTTTGTTGGGACTGGAGTTGGCTAGTTTTTCGTAATGGTTGTACACTAGAACTTTGATAATGTAACTAATTAATTAATGTACCTACCCAAAATTACATATAAACTACCTCCTTTTTATGTTCCACCTGTTATATTTTATCAATTTATTTTAATAGACTTAGTTATTGTTATTTTAACATACAAGAAGCATCATACGTGACGGACGCAAGACTTAGCTACCCATTGTACAGGGTATCCTAGTTTCGAAGGTAGGTTCATCTTCGCATCAATTTTTTGTTTTTTTTATACATTTTGGGAGAAAATGAATGATTTATTATTATTGTTGTTGTGTCTCGTGCAATAAAGTTATTTTGTAAAACAAATGTGATAGTTATTGTTTCTCAAAAATTATAATTGAATTTTGACTATAAGTGTCCTCAACAAACTTTTTTTTCTATTAATCATCTGATACGTGAGGCGCACTATAAGTTTCCGGAACGAATAAGAAAAAAATACAATAATTGGTCAGAAATGAATTTAATGTTTCTCAAAATATTCTCCGTTAGCGTTAATGCACTTTTTCATATGAATGAACCAATTTTGAAAACATTTATACCACTCCTCCGTGACAATCTCTGAAACATGTTTTTCATACTCTACGACAGCCTCAGGTGATGAAAATCGTTGACCGCGTAACTGGTTCTTAATTTTTGGAAATAAATAAAAGTCACAGGTCGGTACTGTATGCGGGAAGGCTCATAAGGTTAATGTTGTTCACCTTCGAAAAATCATTTGTCTGTCTGAGCGTGTGAGAACTGGCGTTATCGTGGTGCAAGAGGATATGGCGTTTACGGTTATTTTTACGGAGTTTGTCAATTACGTCCGGCAAACAAATGGTCATGTACCAATCACTATTCACAGTACAACGATTCTCCAAAGCAACAGTAGCCACGTGTCCAGTTTAATTAAAAAAAGAAGTAATCATCCGCTTAAAGACACTTTGCAAGTGCGCCACTTTGGTTCGTTTCGGCTCATCTCGAAAGACCCATACGCTTGATTGCTGCTTTGTTTTGGAATCGTAACTATAAATCCATTTTTCGTCACCTGTTACTATGTCCCACACCAAATTTGACGCCCCTTCATTGAATCTGGTAAGCATGGTATTGCACCAAGTGACGCGATCCGCCTTTTTGAGCCTCAGTCAAATTGTCTGGGATTCACCGAGAGCACAGCTTTTTCACGCCCAAATGTTTGTGTAGTATTAATTGTATTTGACTCATGCCTATGCCTAAAGATGCCCGAATCTCATAATACATGCCTGTACATGCCTGTCTGTTTTGATCATACAGCGCACAGCATCGATGTTTTTGTTGTTCACAGCAGTGGACGGGCGACCATCACGAAATTCGTCACTGAGATTCACACGACCGCGTTTGAATTCTGCGAACCATCTGTAAGTAGTCATCTTGCATAGTGCTTCATCGCCAAAAAAGCTAAGCGAAGCTCCGCTGAGCGGTAAAGTTACACTTAAAGTCGTAGAAAATCATACTACGAAAATTTTCACGAGTTAAATCCATGGTGATGTAGACAACCAATTTCTAAAATGACGCCACAATGTAAAAACAAGTGACATTCAGATGAAACAAACTGTGTTCTACAGCCAAAGGGTTCCATTTTCAAATGTTGTAATTACTTTTCAAATATTGTTTATGTAAGTGGCCAGTTCCGGAAACTTATAGTGCGCCCTATGTATTTAAGACATTCTGCGACTAATTTTGCGGTCTAAGTTAAAAATTAACACATTAAAATCACATTTTAGTTCATTTTATCACCTTTTTATCACGCCGCTTGAACAATTAAATTTCGATTATGTCAGTAACTTAACCAATGACATAGTAGATTATTTTATATCGTTCGTAAAAATCATTTACAGTACAAATTCTTCAAAAAAAGAAGACGTCTTGAGTTTTTAGGGTAATACCCTGGTTTAATTGCGGTATTCGTAGAACAGGGAACTTTCTAAGTTGAGATCTGATAAATATTTCGGACGAAAACCGTAAATGCACTGAATTCTAGGCTTCAAACTTGTAACTCACCTCTTTTTTTGCGTCAGAGATAGTTACATATTCGATTACGCGTTATGCTGTGAATTTTTAATTTTTCGGCTGACGGACTGATCCATACCTCCAATGAACACTACGCCAACTTAATTTTTGAACTTGTTCTGTTTTTATTTTGTTTATTGTTTCTTTCTTTTTTGACGTCTTTTTTTTCGAATTTTGTTTTTTTGTTTCTATATTGTTTTCCACAAAGTTCGGGTAGTATTAGTAAATATGGCTGTTTACAAAAACAGAAAATGACCCAAAATACAGTTAGTAGTGTTCGTTGGAGGTATTGTGAGGAGTGACAGAAGGTGAGTTCGTGTTCTTGTGTTTTAATACAGACTCTGTACTTCCCGAAATATACAATTTGAGAGGATTACTATTCAAAGTTGGAGTGAAAAATATTATTATTATTACGAGGAAGAAACTTTCATCTCTTCTCGGCAAAAACAGCCGTTAAAACCCAATACAAGGTCCGCAACAAGCATTAGAGAAATTTATAAGATTTGTAGATTAGAACCGCAGCTCAGTTGGCAGTGCAATAGCCACGTTGAAGCAACAGACACTGGTTTCGAGTCCAGTGGGATCGAAGGAATTTTTCATTGTGTTTGTGGAGTATTTTCACAAATAAATTAATAGCTTGGTAGTAAAACTTTTTTAAATATTAAGGACGGGACGAACAAGGCGTGTAGATGCCTGGTGGTAAGCTACACGCCTGTCCACAACAATTGCAGTGCCACTCAGAGCTTTAAATCGCAAAGATCTAAGCGGCACTGCCATTGCGCCCGTCACCCCAAGACATACGTTGACAAGTCTCATGTGCCTGCAGTTTCACCAGCACCCTTCAAAACAGGAACGTAGCAATGGTCATAATGTTTGGCGGCGGAAATAGGTAAGATGGCAGTACGTCATTGGACGTACTCTTTCATAAGAAGCTCTACTGCTGCAAATCTCTGACTAATTAATTACTGACAAAATAATTACTACAATGATTATTTATCCATAACGAACATTATGTCATTTACAATGACTGCATAATACATGGTTGAATATTTTAATTATAATTTATCAACAATTACATATTATTTAATTTTGCTAACCCTAAAGTGGCTCTCTGGTGCGCTGACCGGAAGATGGGAGATTTCGGCGAACAGCGTTTGGGCCCGGACGAGGCCAAAATCGATATTATTGCATTTTTCTTTTACGTCTTACCGAAATCACCTTTTACTTATATAACTAAATCGTATATATAATATACAATACCGCGCGCGCGGACTCAGCTGCTGGCCCGCCATTCACGCGTGCCCTCGCTACTCTCAATCGAGTAGCTGATGCAATTAACTTACTTCATTGCACTCTGAGTGAATTCAAAAGGGTTGCCTTACATTGTAATATGTTATGTTTCTTAAATTATTTAATTTATGTGCCTTCTCGAACGAATTAGGTTTTGCCTGTAATGTTCGTGTTAAGTTGCGATGTACAAATAAATAAATAAACTTCGATCGTAAATCGGTTTCCACGACAGTGATATTTCTAACGCACTTTTTTTATGTTACTAAGTGACGGGACGAATAAGTCGTGCGCCTGGTGGTAAGCGACACGCGTGTCCATAGCAGTTGCAGTGCCATCAGAGTCCTATGCACCTGTAATTTCACCAGCACCCTTTAAAACTTGGCGGCTGAAATAAGTAAGGTGTCAGTACTTCCCTGGATGAACACTTTCACAAGGAGCTCGACTAAGCAAAAATGGCAAGCTAAGCAAGTTTTTCGTATTTAGAAAGCGAACTTTGTCCACATTTAAGCAAAAAATTACAAACTCAAAATATAATTTAATTTCTTGCTTAAATTTATATTTAGTTTAAGTCTTAAATTATGCAAAGATTTTGCTTTAATCTTTGGTAATTTAACCTCTAAATACCTCCATAGTGGAGTCCCGGGTTCGATTCGCGGGCCGAGAGAAATATTTGTATGGCCTCATAAGTCCCACATTTATTTCTCTCATGAGTTTGGGTGTAATTTCTGGTTGTCTATGTGTGTCCATGGCACTCGCGATACAGGGTTTCCCTAGTACGTAGTAAGTAGCGTTATTATTGAACACATCGAGTAAAAAAACGTAATAATAAAAAAAGGTACTAAATATGTTTGAGAATCTTGTTTCACGGTATTTATTAAAATGCTTTGTTTACAAAATGACTGAATGATATGGCTCTTGATAAAAGACAAAACATTTCCTAATGTCCAATGCTAAAAAAATATAGGCATAGTCGTTTTGTAAATATATACGAAAAACTTGCTATGTTCGCCATGTTTGTTTAGTCGAAATCCAAGTTCGTTTTTTAAACCTCGGCCTAAATGCGGCATTCAGTGAGAGACGCATTAACGAACAAAGTGAGTTCTCCCATTAACCAATGACGTATTATCAAAAACAAAAGACTGGCGCCATTCAAATAGAATGTCGAATTTGGTTTATTTAAAAATGCATTAATGTTCTTTAACTTTTTAATCGTTTGCGGGCAACACAGACGCCTGGCGGTCACGTAGGCGGACGTCGGTAAACAAAACACTAATTAGATTGTTTAATTGTTTAAACTAATGGCAATTTGATGTTTCTTTGCTGTCACCGGCATTACTTTTGTAGTTCCATGAACGTTATTTGTGTGACAATAAAAAATCCTTTAAGAGTTTTTTGTTTTTTATTTATTTTACATTTCACATGGATGGGTGTAGCAAATTACTTAAAATTAAGATTAGAATCATAATTAAGATAAATTTTGGACTTGATTAACATCGATTTTATATTATTATTTACACCTACACTTATTGTTATACATATATATTATTTATATTTAGTTCAAAATTCTAAATGTATCTGGATTTGTATAAGAATTTGTTACACTATATTATGATAATTATTAACAATCGTCATTCAAGAACTGTCTTACAGAGTGGTACTTAGCACTTCGAGTTAGCAGTACTTACATTTTTAAGTAGACGGCAAAAAGAATTATACCCTGATTTTTTAATTTAACATCAGCGGATGCTGATTCAGATGCTAATGCGTATGCTGATGCGGATGCTGATGCAGATGCTGATTCGTATGCTAATTTTGTATATTAAAAAAAAAAAAACAAGAAAAATTTAAGGTCGTTGCCCTCACTTATACATCCCCTATTTGTACTAAATGCTATACAAATAGTGGATACATAAGTGAGGGCACCGACTGTACAAAATATAATTTCAATGATTTTGTGACATTTATTAACAAAAGAATCAACCTGCACCTTGCTTGATTGATTGTTTTCATAACAATCAATCTGCCTAGCTTAATCGTTCTGGAATTTTATTTAAATTAATTTAATATAATAATATCAACATACATTTACATAAAAAAACTGCTGAGCTGCTTTTCCGGCTTACAGCCTGTTTAAGGAAGATTTGTAAGTTATTCCAGCGTGCCTTTAAGGTCATGTCACGACTCAAACATCTGGAATGAATATCAGCGTCGATATGAGGACGCGGATTTTTCAATTTACGCTCATTATCCGCGATGCGGCTGCTGATATTCGCAACAACCCGGACTTGTACGGAGTTACCGTACTTATCTTACTTTTACTATGGTTGCAGTGTCGTAATTGTAATGTCATCAGATTTCTATAGTACACCAAATTTACAATCAGTCGGACAAGTGGAAAATAAATATTCATTTTATGATAGAGATTGTAGTAGCAGTAGAGTTCCTTGTGAAAGACTTCGTCTAATATATTATAGTAGTAATGCCACCTTACCTATTTCTGCCACCAAGCAGTAATGTCAGATTACTGTGTTTAAATTTAGAGGGGTAATGGTGTTGGTGAAATTACAGGGACTTGTCAACTTATGCCTCAGGATGACCGGCGCAATAGTAATGCCCCTCAGATCTTTGCAATTTAAAGCTCTGAGTAGCACTGCAACTGTTATTGACAGGCGTGTAGCTTACCATCAGGCGCACTACTTGTTCGTCTCGTCAGTTGATACTATAAAAAAAAAAGATCTCTATACTAAGTGAGAAAAAAGCTAATACTCCTTAAACAGTTGAGCAGACAGAAAATGAAACAATTTTTTTTTTCAGATGTAAGTCGCGTATATTTGTTTTTTCAAACATGGCTGTAAATGGGTCGGAACGTTGATTTGTTTGAAAAAACATATATACCTACTTACAGGGTTAAAATACCTGCTAACAACCTCGCAGGACTCAATTATCAACATCATAAATTCAAAGTCAAAGTCGAAGTCAAAGAATCATTTACTTCACAGGTAAAATAAATTTACACTTGAAAACGTCACGTTGAAGCTACTGCTCGTTCACTACGCTAACTTCCCTGAGAAGAACGAGCAAGAATCTCTAGGGATTGCTCTTTTAAAATAGACTTAAATGCTATAGAATACACTTTGAATCAAATTTGTGTGAAATCTGGAACCATGTCGTCCTTCCATACATCTTTATTTAACACGTAGTCTTCAATTTTGCAATATAACTTTTCAATCAAAATATTTTTAATGTAGTTTTTAAAGTTAGGAAATGATAATCTTAATATATGCTTCGGAATCTTATTGTAAAAACGTATACATTTCCCCATAAAAGCGTCGTTTACCTTGGTTTGGACTTAGCTTTAGGGTAAAACTAGACAATACGCCCCACTTTTTTTTAGAGTTCAATGAAATCAAATTCTGGAGATATTCAATCAATATCTTTATTTTGGAACAATATTTGGTATTTTAGGAACTATTTGTGAATTATTTAATGTAATACAGACCAATAAATGCCTTTTGGTGACAATTTTTTTTAAAGATGAGGTGGGGCGTTTTGTAAAATGACTGTTGGCTAATATGCCTCACTAGTATTACAAAATGCCCCAGTTTAAAAATCACATTTTCTTGCTATTCTTATGCTAAATGAACTACTTATAAAGGCAAAAATTCAGTCTTAATATTATTTTGTATCTAAAAATTCTAAAAATCTACCTATATTATACGAAAAGAAATTAAAAAAAAATCAAAAATGCAAATGCTTCTTTCAAAATCACAGTTTTCTTACTGGCATTAATTTTGTACTACGATAAATCAGTCTTCAAACATTTAACATTAGGTATAGGACTATTTCTTGACAGTTACTCTTTTTGCTTTTCGACCACAGCGATTGCATAAAGGGTTATACATGGTACAAAACTCATGCAACCATGCAGAACACGACGTACACTGAATCCAGTCTTCTGACGATTTCGTATGAAAATAATTTTCGGTGCATTCCGCACATCTGTCTGTGTCTTCATCGGATATTTCATCCTCTGAAACAACTGATATATTTTCATCGTTACTATCAGATGAAGATGAGTATTCTATCTTCTTTTTTTTTTGTAGTTTTGAAGGATCTTTCTTTAATTTTTTTTGTCGACTTCTGTCTTTTTCTCCAATTGTTTTTTGCTTCTTTGTGCGACTTTTATGACTTTCATTTACTTTTCTCTTTCTGGCGCTCGTGTTTTGTCTTAGTTTCCCAGCTTCAACTTTCTGTTTCTTTTTATCTGCAATTAATTTTCTTTTTTGTATATGCTCATCAGAAGTTAGAATAACGGCTTTTTGCTTCTTTTTTGATAGTACGAATGGCAGTTTCGGTACAGGATGGATTTCACTTAAAATTTTGGAAGGCGTATCTTTGGAGTCGGCAGTTACGGTCTTTTCAGGTATTATTTGTTCAATCAGATCCATGTCATTTAATTCAATGCTATGTGGTTCAGTAGGACGCTTCTGCGGACATTTTTTGGGGGTTGCTGGAGAAAGAGTCATTATTTGTATCGGTGAATGAATAGCACTTGTAGAATCATCTGACTTGTTTTTATTGGCTGTTTGTTCTTCAAAATTAGCTTCAAGTTCAGGAACGCGACAACGAAGCGGCGAATGTATTGTCGCTGTGGTGACCAAAATATTACCAGATCCTTGTTCACTGGGTGATGTGGGTGTTGACGCAGTAGTCATCAAAACGTACTCGGAACGATGTTGTTTTGAAGTTTCGGCCTCCAGTTCAAGGTTGATCTGCTGTGACGCTATGGGTAAATCTGGAAGTGTAGCCGAAGGACCTACAAGCAATGACATGGACTCTGTCGAAGTATCATCTTCATCATTTTGGGCGTTTTCGACCAAATCTTGCTCTCGCAAAGAATCTGACAAGGAGAAGTAGTGTTCAGGAATAGCACTAGGGTTGAAGGGATAGATTCCACACGACTTCAAGGCTGATACGCCATTTCGTATAGTAGCAGCTTTACCCCAAGCCCCGCCGATCAGTTTTGAAACGTCATATCGTGTCAGTTTCTTATCTTTATTTCTTACCATCCATGCTCTTGCTTCTTGAGCAAAGTACATCTTCAGAGGACGAAAAAATGCTCTATCTAGTGGTTGAAGGGCGTGTGTTGTGTGACTAGGGAGACACAACAATATCACGTTGTTTTCTTTGGCCACTTCCAGTAGTCGTATGTTATTACTGTGCGAGCTGTGTCCATCTAAAACCAACAGCGTCTTTCTTTGACTTTTGTGGCGTAGAAACACTTCTTCAAACCACTTCATGAAAAGATCTGAATTAATGTAGGAAGACTTTTTATTCATAAAAACTTGGGATCCAGGGGGGAGTCCCTCGGAAAACTGTGGCTTACTGTATGTTCCTTTGTATATCAGTACTGGAGGAATAAAGTTTCCTTGGGCATTGCAGCAAGCAATAACTGTGACATTTTCCCCTTTTTCACAGCTAGTGAGCGTGAAAACGTCTCTGGCTCCTTTTGTGGCTACCACTTTGCCAGCTTTATTGTTCACTTGGATGCCAGACTCGTCCATATTATATATGTCTTCAGGGTGGTTGGCAAAATCATTTTTTTCATAGAGTTTGGTTAGTAAATCGAAAAAGTATTTGACGTCCTCTCGATTAACTCCATAAGCCCGAGCAAGCGATAATCCTTCTGACTGTCTCGTACTTAATTCAGGGTTACGTTTCATAAATCCCATAAACCAGGTGTTGCCCGCAGATGCCGAACTTTCTAAAAATGGATTTTTTATTTCAAGTTTCTTTGCTATTTGAAATGCCATCTCTTTAACATCTTTTCTCTCTGGGGCAAATCCAACTTGTTCTAATTTTTTTATATGAGCAACTATCTTTTTTTCATGCTCGATGGAAAATACTGGGTTGCGACCAAGGGGAACCTTTAATTTTCCAGATAGAAGATGCCTTCTGAGTGTCCGAGATGGGATTTTGAAAGTTCTGGAAGCTTCATTGACACCCATTACTTTATTTCGAACTTTCTCCATAGCCTTTTCCAGGTCTTCCGACGCCCATGACGCTCTCAGAGTACTTCTTTGGTATTTTCGAGGCATTATCTGTAATAAATTTCTAAACTATGTAATTTTGGTTTAGTTGAAATGCTGGGGCGTATTATAAAACAACACGTGGGGCATATTGTAAATTTCGATTTTTAAAACGCCCCACCAACGTCAAGACGACTCGTTCAAGGTTATAATTGTAGGTACAATAAGAAAACAAAGTAAATTTATCGTGTTTTACTATGATACCTGTCAATCCAATAAGAAATACAAAACAACTAATGTATGAGAAAAATGCTGAAACTCACCACAAATTGTTTTAATGCACAAAACCTTCGATTTGAATTTTTTCTCTTGTGATGTTCGAGAATCACGTGTGGACGCCAGCCATGTTGTCCGACGACTATTGTCTACTAGTGTGCGTTGTGTGCGTTTCGTAGCTGTCTTAATGTGCATATTATTGAAGTGGGGCGTTTTGTCAACTGGGGCGTATTACCTAGTTTTACCCTAAGGTTAATATGGGTATCTTCTTTCTTATTGATTAGCAACAAATTTTGTTGCATGGCTTTTAATAATTCATCCAAAATTTACGGAATCATGTATCACGGAGAGTGTAAGATGGAATAACACGATTTAATTCCCCATTCCCCTTTTCTACAACGGGAGACCGTAGGCTTGGGTTCCACCCCTGTGTTGTGGACATTCCAAAGATTCGCTCGAAGCGTTACGCTCCCACATTAATATGGCTAACGGCTATGGAGTGGTATTCCCTGCCTGCAGACTTGTTCCCTGAACGTTATAACTCGGGCCTTTTCAAGGAGAGAGTGAATATGTATTACTTAAGTGTATATGCTCCATCATCGACCTCATCGTCACTTTCCATCAGGTGAGATAGAGGTCAAATGCGCACTTAAATCTTACAAAAAATAAAAATAATTTCATATTATTTACTTCCATAGAAATATATCGCTTTAAACTCTACTCAGGACAGGAGTGGGAGTCGTCGCGGAAGACGCTTGCACGTTTGAACTTATTCTACCAAATACACATCTAAAGAGTGTCAGATAGTACAACAAAAACTTAAATTAATTTTTCCTACATTTATTATATTTTGTAAAAAATCATAAAACAAAGTAGTTGTTTTTAATGTTAGTAATGTAGACCTGCGAGGTTGTTAGTGTTTTAGAAATAAACCTGTATATAAAACAAAATTGTTTCATTTCCTATGTGTAACAATCGCGAAATTCTCGAGGGAGCATACGTTCATCAAACATAGCTTAGGTACATGTAGTTTAAATAAGCCATCAAATAAAAAAAAACCTTTTTGAGGTCAATCCATCAGACACACAAATTATTTTTTATAACATCAAGTGACGGGACGAACAAGCCGTGCGCCTGGTGGAAAGCTACACACCTGTCCATAACAGTTACATTGCCACTCACAGCTTCAAGTTGTAAAGACCTGAAGGGCACTACCACTGCGCCCGTCACCCTGAGACACAAGTTGCCAATCTCATGTGCCTGTAATTTCACCAAGTCTAGATACTAACCCTCTTTTTGCGTCAGTTTAGTTAAAACATCCAAGTCCTTAAAAAGCTGGAATATAGGTATAACACTTTTGTGTACATAATTTAATATCACCAGAAATAATAAACAACGGAAGTTTTGTGAGAACTCATTTAAGATAGTTATAACCTATTTTTTTATCTAAACTCTAACAAAATAGCCCGTCTATCGTTATATTTGCCCATTGGCGACAGATTGTGTACACAACTACATTCATAAACGTGTATAATGATAATGTGTAAATATGTAGTTACACTTGCGTGAGTAAGTACTTACAAATTTTTCAAATGATTTAGATCTATTATGAGATATGGGCCAATCAAATTTTCTGCCAGCACTCTGGTGAATGTTTTTTTAATCTTCTATTTCACCAGGCCTTTTGGCGCTTACCGATAATGCCTCATCGTTACAGATCATCCTTAAATTCTACTTAACTATCTTTCCTTACCTCTAATGATTGTATAAAAAATTAAGAAAAAATGGTATTTGATAATTCTATTCTGAATTGGTAATTTTGGTTTACTTAATTAGGGTTAAGTGCACCGTTGAAATCGGGATTAAAATATCACTATTCAATTCAGAGTTTTTCGTCTTCCAATGATCTATTCTTCAGATCTAAGGCTCTTTCTAAATTTTCGGCTTAATTTATTCATACGCTTCGAAGTTAATCTAATTTAATAGTTCGAAGTTTTAGATCTATTATGAGATATGGGTCAATCAACTTTTCTATCAGCATTCTGGTCAATTTCTTTTTAACCTTTTATCGCTTAGCGATAATGCCAGTCCCATCGTTACAGATCATCCCTAATTCTGCTTAACTATTTCCTTACCTCTAGTGTATGTATAAGAAAAATCAGGAAAAAAATGCTATTTTATCATTCTAATGTGGCCCTGTTAAGTTCAAGCTATCAAAATATCGTTGAAGTTACGTAGTCGTTCGATCGAAGTCCTATCCAAAATTGGTATTCATGTATCACTTGAACGAACGTTGATATGAGTAGAATCGAAACGCAACGACTAATGAACGACATATTGGATTGTGAAATTTGACATTTAGTCGTCGAAAGTCTATTGAAAGAACTGTCAAAATTTGAGCAGAATACGTATGACTTGTCGTTTAGAGTCGATGTAAGTTCGATTCATATACCAAAATACGCTTTAACGACATTTAGATCGAACGTTGACGTTCACTGTCACACGTGAATACAAAAAAGCAGTTCAACGACTAAATCGCTACAATATCGTAACGGTTTGATTACGTGAATCACCCCCCTGTACTCTCGTTCTCTGTCCGAAACAATTATTGTCAAATGAGTAATACTCCATCTAATTAAACGACAATGTTAAGTATGGAGCTTCATTCACATCAGGCGTCTTTTAATAGTATGACTTATTCGACCCCTTGAATAAGCAATGAAATACTAATCATAATAATGTAGTAATAAAGAATGTTTGTATAATAAAATCAATAATTTAATCAATATTTTTGGGAAAAAATAGTAATTTGTATTTTTAAATCAATAAATAAAAGTATTTTTTATTACCCAGTGACGGGACGAACACGTCGTAGGTACGCTTAGTGGTAAGCGACACGCCTGTCCGTAACAGTTGCAATACTACTCAGAGCTTTAAATCACAAAGATCTGAAGGGCACTACCACTGCGTCTTTCATCCTGAGACTTAAGTTGAAAAGTCCCCTGTGCCTATAATTTCACCACCACCTTTACCCTTCAAAACCGAAACGGAGTAATGCTCACATTACCGCTTGATGGCCGTAATACTAGGTAGTACGTCTCTGGACGAACTCTATCACAAGGAACTCTAATGCTCGGAAAGGCTTTCTTTATCATTAGAAACCTGCGCGCCAAAGCGATTTTTGTACGCTAGAGTGGAAAAGGTTTTTGAAATTCGAACTTGACAATGGGCTGTGGACACCAACATTTTTCTTTCGATGAAAAAAAAAGAAAAATGACACGTTCAACTACGCAATTTGACGTACAGTACTTATTTATGGAACATAAATCCGTGGTATATTTTATTGTTATTATTGTTGACATTAAATTGACAATGACAAGTAATTGTGTTTATTTAATTATTTTAAATTGTCGAAGAAATAAAATAATTTCAATAATCATTTAATTACACAAAATAAAAGCATAAGCAAGCATAAAAATTTATGAAGTGTAATTTCGGAACGCATCCGAAGATAATTTTTTTTCTTTTAGTTAATAAAAACTGATATTTTATAGTTCAACTGTTTTTCTTTCATCTACCATTTTCTTCGCTATAGTCAGATGAAAAGTTGTGTGTTTCGCTAGGCAGCAAAGTTGTTTTGCGTCTCGTGTCTTGAAACCCTTGCTACGCCAAGAATCTATTTTTTCAAGTTCAAGTTTCAATACAAGCACTCGCCTCAAACAACAACTTTGCAGCCATGCATAACAAATAACTGTTATTGCTTGTATGCAATAGTGTCTAAACTATTGGTCAAGGGTCTCTCCCTCGAACTTGCAAGTCTCTATCCGCAGGAATCTCCGGTCAGTCAGTTAAGAACGCATATAGGTCATTCCACCAAGCTCATTCCAATAAATATTCATCAAATGGAATCTCTATTTTACTAGTTAGAGTATTTTTCAGTGACCTTAACGTATTTAATAAGTTAAGGTTTTTTTATCTATAAAGGATTTAGTAAAACTGTAACGTCTACAGTCTGCCGACTTCGTATAGGTCATGCCTGCACCCAAGTCCATCTGGCAAAACTTAGAATACGGGATAGCTCAATTTGTGAACGTGGGCTGGAGCCCACATACTTTTAATTGCCCTACCAGAAAATGTTCCATTTATGATAGTCTTCCACCTTTTATTCCTCGCCCCGTAAATTTCAAGTTTCTGTCATCTATTTTTACCAATCCCCTCTTAGAATTAATATCTGATTTTATTAGTACTAACAAACTTAAATTATAAAACTAATTTACTCATGTTAATATTTCTGTAACGGTGATGGTATATCATGTTGTTTGGTATTGTTCCAGAAACCGGAATAAACTAAAGAGCAATGTTAATTAATTAAACATTTAAAAAAAAGTGTAAGCCCCATGAATGACTTGACATTGGCAAAATTCTTCAAAAGAAGCCAGAAACTTAAAAATAGAATAGAATAAATTAAATTGAAGTATACTAAAGAACTAATTAGGCAATATTTTTATTTGTTTTGTTAGTAAAGCAGCAAGTTCATATCATAAATTATCTGTCTATATTATTAACAAATCAACAAACCCTATTGAGGTTATAAAAACAATAACCATCAACGCACTGCATAACAGTTATAAAAATAAAATCCAAACATAAGCATTTTATTGGCTTAAGAAACTACTATAAAAAACATGGAGATCGTTCCTTTTTTAATCCAGACTCTGTGATTGGTCGTTCAGATGACGTAAAAAGTCCGACGCCCCATCGTCACGCGTGCCCTCCCTTGGCTGCTTTTTATGGTACGATTTTTAAATAGAAAATTTATACGGAACAACAAGTCAAGGGGGCGGGTGAGGTATACATAAGGGATGTAAAACTTACAATATATAAGTTAATACACATTTACGACTGGCAATTCAAACACACTTTTATTTGGCAATAATAAACAAATTTATTAGACGATAAGTTGAAATATGCAGGTAAGTTACAATAAAAGCTTAAATACTAGAAACTAAAATAGGATTCAATTATATGAAGAAAATTGGGTCCTCGCGGCAAGGTGCCCAAGATACTTGCAGCATTCTCCCTTTGCATAGCTATGTTAATGCGTTGGGCAAGGTAGCTGCCAGCCCTTGGGTTTCCCAGGCGGTCTATTAATTTTTTGAATAAAATGAGATTCGACATTCCTGAGACGTTCCTGGTACTTAATAAATGAATTATCTTGACAGTCATCTTAACAAAGTTACAAATTCATTTAAGGAGCAATGTACCTATACACTTCTATAATAAGATTGCGGTTGATACATAAAATTTGCCATTTAGGTACGGGGTTTAAAACTATAGTGAAACAAAAATTTTATACTAAAGGTTGTTATACACCTACTGCGTACTAGGGTGACAAAAATCCGAGGTAGTATCCCGTTTAGCTCTAAGGTATTTGAAATAAGTATTGTAAATGATAAAATGTACATTTACAAAGAGCAACCCCTAGAGTTCGTTGCTCATTCTTCTCAGAGGAATCTGCCTTACGAATGACCAGTAGAGTTTAATCAATATGAAAATTTCAAGCGTAATTTGCTTACCTGTTACCCATATTTATTTAAACATAATTAGAGTTTGTGTCTGAAATAAATGCTTAACAAGGTCAAACATTCAATATTACTTCCCAGACCAATCCTACAATATAAACATATTCCACATCACCAGGCGCGACACTGTTATAAATAAACCCATTAGCAATAAGTCAAACAAACATAAAAATAGCATTATAGCAAATAATACAATAGGAAAACAATCTCATTTCCCTACATATCGGATTTTATTGTCTCACAATAACCGATAGAACGCCTATACTTTATTACAACTACCACAGCGCCGCAGGATTCTTATTTTTTATTATTAATATAGCATAAACAATAACTTAATAAGTTACTCCCCACCCACAGTAGCGAGCGCTCGTATTGGTTCAAATAAAAATAGGCTGTAGGGGGTGGGAAAGGGACACACGTATCGCGAGGTGTTTTTGTCTCTGTCGCACCAGAAAACTCGTCGCCTTCAAACGTAGAATACATTTATCGATGTTTGGGGCATAAAAATTGACAGATTTTTTTTCAGTTCATTGTCAGTAGCAGAAGCGGTCACATCGCTCTCTGCCTCCGAGACGAAGGGTTGCCCCAAAAAACGGGCCGCTCTTACGTGCGATTAAATAACATTTTTTGTGTCTTCAAAGGACTGAAGTGAAAGTTAAAATAATAGTTAATGCTAATACAGTGCGTTGTGTTTTTTTAAGATTCGTCTGTTTCAAGGGGAAGGTAAGATTTTTTATTAAACATTTAAATTTAAGATATACAATTTTTATTTGTCGCTTTACATTTACATTATATGTTTAATAAACAAAACTTTAAACAATTTGGAGTTCTGTGGTAATAACATAGCTATATTAATTTCAAGTGATCCAAATTCGTGTAAATTAGTGTATTTTAAACTTACAGCAACATAGACGAATTAATAAGCTAATGTATAAGGTTATGTGTGTAATACTTTATTTTTTATTTATACTCGGTCTCGTGTATATAACCAGTGTTATATATGTTTGTAGCGTTAGAACACTCAACATGTATTGAATAATATAATTATCAAATTCTTCCTAAAAATAGCTATGTATGTACCACGCAGTTAAACATGTAAATGAGTATACAAATACGTAATGATAAACATTATCACTAAATATATCTAAAAAAAAACAACTTTTAAACACAATTTACGGTCATTGCTATAATCCCATATTTATTCATTAAATAAAACATTAAGGTTTAACGTTAGTGATAAAACCGCCTAACTTCAAAACCAAGTAATTGCCATAATTATGCGAAAACAAATTTAAAACAATCAATTGACCTAATCACAGGCGGAGTCTTTGAGAATTATCTAACGACGATGTTGTTACAACAGCCGGACGTGACCACAACGTTCCGCATTTTATGAAGCACCGACTTATTGCTTTGCAAGCACATTTTTTATTCTATATTTTAATAATTGACAATGCATTTTATTACAGACTTGTAAATAAAACAGTTAACAATAACTACAAAACGACGAGAGAAAGAAAAGCTTGTTTAATCTTATGTGTTATTTCGTTAAATAAGTATGTAATTTAACCGATTCCATTAAAATTAAAAATATCTGTACCTATGTTTTTTAAGTTAAATACTTTTTAAAATATGAAGGCCTTTAGTAGACTTACACAACTATAACCTTTTGGTCATGAGTGAATGTAACCATATTAGAACTTGGTTTATTTGTCGCAGGTATGTTAAGTTGCGCCTCCCCCGCCGGCATGCCGCCCGCTCCGCACTCCACACACTCCCAAACTTGGGGCTCATTGCTCCAGCCACCCCCAGCTATCGTAAGTATTTGTTTTACTTATACTTTGCAGGTTTTACCTAAGAACTGAAAATGCCTAGAATAAAAGCTTAACTACTTTATATTTAACTTAACTGGATTTTCTAATGATAAATATTTCAGAAAGTTATTATAAATTTAAAGTCTCTTCTAATTTTAAAATTAATTGTAGAATTATAAAACTCTACGGGTACAATCAGTTTTCTTCATATAATGTTCTCTTCTTAGAAATCCGAGCCCATGGATGAGGGGAGCTTCTCAAAAGAACAAACGAGTGGATTTTACTCGGAAGGCTTTCACAGCGCATCACCATCTTCATCAAGTAAGGATTCTAATGGGCACTCACCTCGCAGCGTTGGCAGCGCTGGCGATCCAGCGCAATTTTACGACAGCATGCCGCTAAAAGCCAAAGCCAATCTTGGTATGCACCTGGAAAATTATCGCAACGGAGTCCCTTACAGTTTGCTCACACCGCCACGTTTCGAACCGCGTGCCAACGACATACGCGAACGTTCACCAGGATATGAAGCATTTTCCCCCAGAGCATTAGCTCCACCCGCTCATGTATCAACACCTCTTGGGCGAGCAGATGCAACACCACCCAAATCACCACCCAGAACTCCAACATCTCCAGAACGTGACCATGAAAGGCGATCTTTTGAACATTTTCATGATTCTGGATTTGAAATGCATGGCAAGCACGACGATGACGGCCGCGATGCATCCGCCTTCGAAGAAGACTTTGATGACGAACCTGGCCTGCGAGTACCCGCTGTCAATTCTCACGGAAAAGTTAAAACGTTCAAATGCAAGCAATGTGAATTTGTTGCTGTCACTAAACTTAGTTTTTGGGAGCACAGCAAGGAACATATCAAACCAGAAAAGATGTTGTGCTGTCGCAAATGCCCTTTCGTCACAGAATACAAACACCACCTCGAGTATCACATGAGGAATCATCTTGGTTCCAAGCCGTTCCAATGTAGTCAGTGCTCATATTCCTGCGTCAATAAGTCTATGTTGAATTCGCATCTGAAATCACATTCAAACGTGTACCAGTATCGCTGTGCGGACTGCAACTATGCCACCAAATATTGCCATTCCCTGAAACTTCACCTTAGGAAGTATAAACATAGCCCTGCTATGGTTCTAAACGTCGACGGCACACCGAATCCCTTGCCTATTATCGATGTATATGGAACTCGCCGAGGACCAAAACAAAAACCGATCTCCAAAATGTTCGAACAGCAACCAAACATCAATAACAATAATACACCCCAGCCTCCACCGCCTACCCACCCACTATTCGGAAATCACTTCCCCGTGAACTTGCCGTATTTGCCGCCTCTTCTACCTCATTCGTTCTTATTCCCACCGAACAACAACTATGAACAGAGAACATCGCCTAAACTCTCGGAGATGCCCATCGAACAGCAAAACTCTCCTCCGCCTTCAATTTTACACCAACGACTTTCGTACTCGGAACTACAGACGGACGGGGGAGCTATATCTCCGCCGAAAAAATCACCCGCAAGCGTGGCGCACACGCCTACCGCACGTGCCCCAACTCCAGACGCTCTCGATCTTACTAATACAAAAACAAGCGAAGCCGGCTCGCCACCACCGTCTGAGAGACCTACACCTGTGACACCGACTACTTCGATGAAAAATAGGAGAAAGGGACCCGCGTTCAAGCTTCAGCCAGCTGCGCTGCGACTTCAGCACGAAGACGAGAAAGGGTGCGAAATGGAAGGTTCTGATTGCGAATCTGAGGGGTCAACTGAGGCTCCACCGACAACATCGCATAATTACCAATGCCAATATTGTGACATTTCATTTGGTGACCTTACTATGCACACGATTCATATGGGTTTCCACGGCTATAACGACCCTTTTATGTGTAACAAGTGCGGTGAACGCAGCGCTGACCGCGTGGCGTTTTTCATTCATTTGGGTAGAGCACAACATGCCTAGCTGTATTACTGTAGATAATTTTGTAGTATTTAGATATTAACCTAGTCAAAGCTTACTTGATGGCCGCTTAGAGGCTTTTAATAGGTGAGTAGGTAAAATAAATATTTCATTTAAATTATTGTAGAACTTAATGTTAAATTACTACCACATAAATTGTAATATTTTTTTTAAAATAAGGCCAAAGATTGCTTGATTACGCTATCGCTCCAATCAATAGGTATACAAATATACTATTCGCCAATTAACAATGCAAAAATAGTAACCACTATGTATAAATCAAGAGTCGTCTGTATTTTTGGGCAAGTTAACTCTTCGATGGGAATGACTGCAGTATACTACTATTATAAATTGTAAATGTAATAGATAACTTTAGCACGTAGCTTCTTAGTATACCTATCCAAATAGATTAAGCATATAAAGATATAATCGTATTAAACCCTGTGTTATAGATATATTATATAGTGTAGTGAAGTAGAAACGAGTGACCAATGTGTAAACAAGACTGTTGTAATCTTGATTAAGTACAAAAGAAACAAAACTTCGAGTAATTTGTCGCAGCCATTTTGCTTTTTTCATATTTAGTTAAATAGAGCGTGTAAACATAAAATTGAATTACCTGTTTTTCGTTTACAACAGTATTTATGTAAATTGTCACCATCGCATTTTTTTATTATTAAGATGCCAAAATGTACATTGTTGGACAACGGTAAAGTTACCTATTAGTCATAGATTTGTAAGTAATCAGACCATAAATTAGCCTCTAAAATTACATTGTAATGTAGTAAGTCAGATTGTATTTATTGGAAAAAATTATATTTTATTTATTTATGTAAAAATTTGATGTGGTTTAAAAATTTGCCGCATAACTCATTCGCACCCTTGGTATAATAAAGCTACATCATCATAATGACAATTTTTTATAAAAGAGATTTAAAAATTCTCCTATACTATAGTCTATACTACCTCAAATGGCTTTCGTTAATTCCGCAAAACAGTGAGTGTTGAATCAACCACTTTGAAAAAAGTATATGCTAAAAACACGATTTCTAAAAATGTATACCATAAAATTTCGCATACATAACGTGTTTCATGTAGTTCGTATTATTTTAATGACGTTCATGTCGTGATTAAGATACTTTTACTTATGATCACAAGTAGCTTTGTTATTATACCAAGGGCCGTTGGACCCTGTTTAAGAACATTCATACTATTTGACGATCTCGGTGGCCTAACGGGTCGAACTATGGACGTTGGATGAAGAGGTCTAGGGCTTGATTCCCGGTTCGGGAATGACCTATTCTAAATTGGTTCTGGTCTGGGTGTCCTGGATAATGCCCCAGAGTGAATTCCGTCTTCTCTGGTAGTCACAGTACAGGGGATACTGTAGTTAATTTTCAATACAGTTACGAGATTAATACATTCAAAAGGTTTAAACTACAATAAGTGTTACTTTAGCTTAAAAAAACTTTGTTTGTATCTATAATGTGAGGTTTAAGACATTTATTCTCACTAAGATTAATAAAATTAAATTCTCACTAAGGTTAATTAAATAAAATTCTTAGTAAGAATAAATGTCTTTGTGTCTTTAATATAAAATTGTCATGCTATGTTTCACGTATCATTCAATCACAACCTCCACAATTTTGACTGTTTAATATACGAAAGCTGACACACGTTAATCCGCAAAAACTGTCATACAAATTTTATATACATACATCGTTCGCAGTACGTTCAAATTCGCAAGAGAAAACTGACAGTTTTTACTATTTATCGTGTGGTTGTTCGTTTTTACTAGGCCACAATGAATAGTTTTAAATTGTTACTATCTGTCAAAACATTACGCGTGCCTTTTTATTTTCAACACTTAACTATTGACCAAAACATGTTTTCGGAACTTATGCCATGAATAATCAATATTACGGTTTCAAATGAAAGTAAAAGATGGGACCTACAAAACACTATTGTTATAAAACTATGTCGTTGGTGCTTGGTAAAATACGAAGATACAAAAATTACTTTTTTGTCGCTTACGACGTTTTTGTTTCACACGTGTAATTTTTCTATCAAACGATAAAACATTACAACAATTGAAACATTTTATGACAAAAATGCATGTTACGATATAAAAATGTCAATAATGTTTATTGACAAGAATACTTTTTAAACTTGTGTGTGCTCGCTGAGGAAAATAAATTGAGTTTTATTTAGAAACTTGTTTTTTTTAATAGTGCTAAATGAAAATAGTAAATATAAACAATATTTATATTTATCAAAATTTATATAAAAATATATAACTCTTTTTTTAAAAACAAAAAGTATTCAACTAATTTCTTTCGTAGAATTTCTAAACCTCTATTACTTCAAGTGTGCAATCTAATGTAGTAATAGAATACACAGGCATGTTCTGTTAATAATTCATTTTGTAACAGTATATGTAAGTAAATAAAACATACTTTTAGTGTAACAATTACAATCAGTTAAGGGACAATATCTCAGAAGGTCGTATAAGGAATTCAAGTTCGGACGCTGATTAAAGAAGGTAGTAGGTATTATTCCATCGATAAGAGCCTAACTCTTAGATTAAAAGATAATCACGTTGTGTAAAACGGTCAAAGAGGGCGGCAGCTCATGTAACGTTATATATTCCACAAAAGCAAAAGCAAGAACACGATTCTACACCAGTATTCGTGACGATGAGCCACAGCCCTATTATCAACACCACTCGACTTTTTTATCACAGAATATGAAGTTTACTTCAATAAAATTCTACTGTAAACGGTACTTCATAAAGTAGCTCGTAATTCAAATATACGCAATATACCCTATTCATATCCGATACGTTAAATAATATACATATAATTCGTGGTATCACTGGATATAATAAAGCCACATGTGATCGTACAACAAAACGTGACTTCCAATGAACACAACGCCAACATAATCTTTGGACCTGTTAAGTTTTATTTGTTTTTGTTTTTTTTTTCACAAAATTCGTATTTTTTTGTTTTTTTTTCGAATTTTGTTTTTTTTGAGCATAATTTTAGTAAATAAACACGGCTGTTTACAAAAAAAAAACGAAATTCATAGGAGGTATCGAAAAGTGTATCTAATAATAATAAAATCGTTTATTTATCTCAATACATTAATAAGTAAAAATAAATATATAAGCTCTACACAGTGTTTAGTAACAATAATGGTGTGAGATAAAAAGATCTGTAGCTCAGCACAATGGCGGAGTGTTTTCAGCACCGCTGATGCTACAGCCAGCCATGTTCATTAAAAGAAGAAGAAGTAACTTACAAGATATGCGAGTTTTAAAAATAACTCTCATATTTAGATATAAAAATTTTTGCGAGTAATTTCGTCTGTAGAATCTTTGAACCTCTCTCCTGAAAAATTGTAATTTTGCAGATGTGGCCTTTTTACACCAAAGGTGTGAATTATAGTTACATGCCACAGGGATTCGAATCGACACTTTCTTAAACGAGAGGCAACTACATTTAGGTGAAAACGGGTTAAATGAGTCAATAAAGTAAACAAGTATTGTACCTACACCTCGTCCAAAGTAAAAATGTCCATCGCAGTCCATAGGACGTCGAACCCATAGACCTAATAATGCGTCCCCTTTATAATGAATGTACATATATCAGTAATATAATGCGTAATTACTTAGATAGCATACATTTACATACATCATCAATTATATATTTTAATTAAATATTCACAAGGGGTATGTTTGAAAATTACTGAAAACAAGCGTAAAGCAATCGAAGAGACAAAGTTAAAAGAATAATTATGGTTTTTTTTTTTTTATATTATGTAGGCAGCAAACAAGCATATGGCCCACCTGATGGAAAGCGGTTACCGTCGCCTACAGCACCAGTTTATCGTCGTCGTCAACCAATTACACATTCCACTGCTGGGCGGATCGTCTTTAAAGAGGAGGTAAATTTAGCAGAAGTAGAGCTCCTTGTGAAAGAGTTCGTCAAGACAAGTACTGCTAGTTATGAACATTACTGCGTTCCGGTTTTTTTATAATATCAAGTAGAGTAAGAATGCTGGTGAAATTAGATTTAAATAAATAAATAAAAATCTTTTATTTTCAGACACCATAGGTCCATAGTTTGTTAGTAAGCAACCTTATACTATATTAGTAACAAGTGACTGTACGGTGAATTTATTTATACATTAAAATTTTTTAAATCGAAATGTCAAAATATTCAAAAAACATAATATAAAAGTCACTGAAAGAATAATGATAATTTAGTCGAAAGAAAAAATTTAAAATACCAAAATTTACAATTAATAAAATAACAATTAAAATTCAAATTAGCTAATATAATAATAATTAACATGAACAAAACTAAAATTTTTGAAATCACATGTCATAGAGAAATTCATTACATTACAATTACTACTACTTACTTAGTCACTATTTTTGTGTGAGAGATGCATCTGTCTACACAATGTGCTATCATTGGGGAATCATGTCGCTCTGCTATTACCCTTAGGATGGAATTGGAACTACCCTAGATTTGCATACCAACATAACTTAACATAACTTGTTATGTCTCAGATCTTTGCGATTAAAATCTATGAGTGGTTAATGAGGTGAGCAACTGTTTCGGACAGGCGTATAGTTTATCACCAGGCACACGACTTGCTCGTCCCGTCACTTGATATTATATTATAATTGCTTAACGGCAGAAATAAGTATGTTAACAGTAGTTCTCTACTTAGCACGATGGACCTAATTATAAAGTTTAATACATGCTGAACGAACGAGTTCTAAAAATAACATGCCCAAAATACTTATAACTACATATTTCGAATAACTGAATAGCGTTGTAACTCGGCTAATAACCGTAAAAGAAGATTCAATAAAAGTAACAAAAGGCGACGCGCTACTTGCAAAAAGACGCTCTTTTTTTATTTAAAACAGACATGAATAACAATATGGTAATAAAAACAAAGGCAATCGCCGCCGTGAACCACGGTAGCTAATAGAAATACCGCCGTGCTAAAAAATAACATATTCTATTGTTTAACAATTTACATAGACTAGTATAAGTTGACCGTTGACACTTGATAAAAAATTGAGTAAGTACCTATTTAAGATTGTTAATCGCGTTGCGTTTCTTAGATTCTTTTGTTTAAAATTCAAGTCTGCTGCTTTGTTTTAAGAGTCTATATTACCGTAAATGGCATTTGGTTGATTCCACATAACAGTGAAAACATTCAATTTATCACTTTGGAATAAATATATAATAAATTTAGTATATGCTCTGATTGCTGTACGGTGTGACAACATGATTCGTACAAATTTTTACGTAGTAGTAGAAGTAGAGCTTGTGAAAGAGTTTTGACCAGTGAATTACTGCATTCCGGTTTGGTAGAGTAAAGGTGCTGGTGAAATTATAGGCACAAGGGACTTGTTAACTTAAGTGACGGTGACGGCCGCAGTGGCAGTGCCCCTCAGTTGCGATATAAAGCTCTGAGTGGCACTGCAACTATATTATAATAATAATAACGCACACATTCAACATAGCCCCGCACTAGGGAAACCCTGTGTCGCGGGTGCCATGGCCACACACATAGACAACCACAAATTACACCCAAACTCACGAGAGAAATAAATGAAGGCCATACAAATATTTCTCCCGGCTCGGGAATCGAACCTGGGATCTCTGCGTGGCAATACGGCATGGCAACCGTTCGGCCACGAAAGCAGTTTAACTTATGGAAAACATGTAGTTTAACATCAGGCGCACCACTTGTTCGCCCCGTCACTTAATATTATAAAAAAAAGTCTGTTGTACAGCTGAACGACTCATTGAACCTCTGAGACATATTATATCCGAGATACATTGAGAACAATTTTCTTCAAGTAGCACTATAATTTTGCTATGTTATAATTCTGCTCTCCTTGTCATGACTAATGAATTTGCATTTCGGTAACTTTCGAGACTTGGCACCGAAAGATTTTTTTGCTAATAAAAAATGTCAAAGACGCTGATTTTGCTTAACAATAAAACAAACTAAATAAGATATAAAAAAAAAAACGATTAAAGGGGGTTGTAAATCTCGTTTCGCTGATCCTAAATATGTTAATAACTCAATTTCCTTAAAAATCTCGATTATGTTATTTATTACAAGGAGGAAAGAATTATTATCTTGTCTACTATTTTTGAGACCGCTTAGTAATGTTACTATAACTTAAAATCATCAATTAAACGAGAAAACTCGTCAAAAATTATCTAAAAGTAATGTAGATGGCGAGTACGCCCTTTGTACAAAACACCGTTGATACGAACTTTTGACAATTTCCGCCATTTTATGCAGCGAATGTATGTTTATAAAATGAGGATTAACTATGACGCCAATGACACATGTAAATTAATAACACCTTTTTCGTATTGTAATTGTTTAAAACAGCGAAAAATTTCAGTTCTTGATCCGTTCTTATGTTTAATAACCGTTCATCGTGGATCAAATTTTGTTGGTATTTTAGTAATTATTATTTATGAGGCTAGTATTTTTTAAGGAACAATACAATTTTTATGTCACCGTTCGCTACGGCTAAAAGTGCCATGAATATTCAGTAGTCTAAGTTACGTACGTACAAGTAAGTACCTATTTTTTGTCTTTGAATTGAAAATTTAGTTTTTACATCTTTTTTTATTTTACGATCCACACAATAAGCGATTTTTTTGTGCAGAAGGACAGCACTGGTAATAAAATTCACTATTAATAGTCAATCGCAAGAACCAAGAAAAGACTGATGCAAGTCAAGGAAGGAAAAAGGAAGTAAGCGTGAAAAATATACATTAAAAAGCATTTAGTTTAATCAAGTTCAGCAGCAGTAGAACTCCCAAATATTTATCATTGGAGTGATAAAGACAGGTTGGTTACTATGTGGAATTTACTCTGAGCTTAGATTTAAATTTATTTTTTAATTTTATTTCAAATTTATGACGTGTAAAAGAGCTTTGTGTATTTTTACAATGTAAATAAACTTAAAATTACTGCCGATTTTTTTTCACACGTATACTCGATGAGGACGGTAAAGAACGAATTACTAACGAGTTACTCGTTAGTAATTTCTGTACTAATTAATTTCTCAGCCAAAAGCTGAGGGCTTTAATAACTCGAGTTCCGTATTTTTTTATCGTCTATGGCACATATAATGTTTCTCATTACATTTGCGACGAAATAAATACAATGCAAATATGGTTCACAACACAACAATTATGGATTTGGCAAATGACGCATTTCATGTTTATTTTTTAATTTTTCCATAGATAATACAACTCGAACTAAAATGTAAAAAGCAAGCACGCAGACAGCCATGATGGACTGTAAAAAAATTAGCTAAATTTTTATGCAGAAAATCAGAAAATAATTAAAATAAATTACAAGAAATTCTTAATAAGTATTTAAGTAGTATGTGGCTGAATTGCAATAAAATTTCTGTTTAAAATTTAAAAAAAAACTCCTTATCGGCTATGGCTGTAATGGGTAAAAAAAGGCCTTGGATTTTATTTGGGGCATTATAGTCAAGTTAGCCACCATGCGATCATTATCATTTATTACAATTACGTCAAGGTTGCACCAAATGAGCGATTTGTTCAGCTGTTTAAAGATCATCAGCTGTAACACATGTTACTGTAGGCATCTCAGTCATAAAATGAATATTTACATTATTTTACTATGGCAACCCGATGACATTATAACATGGTAACCTTGATTTAACGCGGCAACTTATACTATCTTCAGCCTACCGAACTCCTTAACTACTTACAGTAAAACTATTGTGCTTGGGCTCACTAAGGATCGTATTCTAGAACTCTACTCAATGCTCAAGTCAAGTCAGGACTTGAGTATTGCAGTGAGCACTGAAAATCATAGTCAAGTCCCTGCTGTTAGGGTCGTATTTCCAGTGCAATCCTGACTTGAGCATTGAGTAGAGTTCTAGAATATGACCCTAAATTTATCTCGACCAGAGATGGGCAAGCGCCCGGTTTTTAACCCGGGGCTTTGGTAATTCCGTGTTTAAATCGGGATAATATCCATTAATGCCCAAAATCGAGGGCAATAACTTTTTACCACTAAATATTAGTTGTATATCGAGTTTCGTTCAAAATGATATTACGAAATGTTATCTATGTATGCGCTTGAATCAATTTTTGTAAAATATCGAATCGTAATGTGATCCTTCGTAGTGAGAATCCACAGGATTGCAAGGCAAGGAAGGAAAGGAGGGTAGACGCCTCTTTTTTATTTAAAAAAGATTACTATTACTATTAACTATGAAATTATACCACATTCCAAATTCGCCGTTTCCGCCCGCGATTTTTAGGCAGAAATGGATTAAAACCAGGTACTTTGGAAAAAAACCCGTTTGAAATCCGGGCGGGTTGATTGAGTTTTAACCCACAGTCCTTCTCTGTCTCGACAGTTGTAGCTTGCGACTACAGATGGGACATACAATTTCTATGATTTTTTTATTGTCGGAAAGAGCGGACCTCAGTATTGGTCCCATTTAAATTTTAAGATAATATTCCACCTCTAAGGGTGGCAAACTAGGGGATTAATCTGGTTTCAATAAAACGTAGCAAATAGATGTTATTCCACGAACTTCTGATGTCATTTATTTCTTATAAAAAAGTTACAGCTGCCGTGGCCGAGCGGTTACCATGCCGGATTGCCACGCAGAGGTCCCAGGTTCGATTCCCGAGCCGGGAGAAATGTTTGTTTGGCCTACATTTATTTCTCTATCTAATATCTATAATTTTCCGTCTCTGCCGTGCTGTTATTTATCTGATGGTCGGGTGTGCCTTGTTTGTGATTCCCTTCCTTCATTATTTTATTTTTCTATAAGTAATTAAGATGAGCTGAATAAAAATAACTTTAGTTTATGATCGCCACTACTACTATTTGCCGTTTGCTGTCATAAGATAATTCCACAAGCACTAGAAGTACCTTTCTCGAATAAAATCGCTACGGATTAAATGAATACTTGCGACATCTACGCAATACACTGCATTATCGTTAAAAATATGCACCACCTCATCATTCTAAGAAGGATAAATAAAAAGGTCCCACTCTAACGTTTTCTAAGTATTGGGTGTGCAATATTTTACCAATATATTTATTACTTTTTTTCTATAAGGCATGCCATCGATCCGCTGGCCGAGTGCCTTTGTCGCCTGACCTAAATCTGGCGGATGTTGCAGTTTTGTACAAAAGATTTTATTTAAAAAAACTTATAAAAAGAATTTGGTTTAACTGTGTAAGAGACATTTGAAAAATAGAAGATGCATGGAGTAGCGTGGTTTATAAAAAATGTAAACTTAAGTTCCTTGTGAAAGAGTCCGTTTAGGGAAGTACTGCCACCTTATCTATTTGTGCCGCCAAGCAGTAATGTCAGCATTACTGCGTTCCGATTTTGAAGAGTAAGGGTGCTGGTGAAAGAACACCCACACTAGAATGAATTTAGAAAGTTCATTTTCCAAAATAATTCTACCGGAAAATTGATATGGACTGATGAGGCGCACGACTATGTTAGACAGTTGCTTGTTCTGTCTCTGAGGCACATATCATAGTTACTACGCCATTGCCTCATATCTACAGCATTCACTCTACTTTTATATTTCTGCAACCATACCTAACATTAACTACTGTAAATGATGGTTGGGTCCAGCACATCCCAATGAACAGCCAAAATCTACACTTACTTGATTTTCGACTTTAGAATATATAATAGTAATAATATTTACGTTGTAAATGGCAAGTTACATGAAAGTAAAGTATACCGATGACGTCAATTCAAATAAATTATTCTTCTTTGTAGGCAAATGCATATTGTTAAAAAGGTCAACAAATAATATGTAAATGACTTGTGTTTTTTTCCAAATTTTACTTTATTTTATAGGCAATAACAATGTTCTTTGTTGCTGATGAATATACGAATAATGTTTTGTGTAACTTATTTACAATCCATTCCTTTTAAACATTATAGACATATAAAAGTCATTAAAATATTTGGAAATAGGTACCTAAGTGTGTCAGGTTTTATATTATAGAAGATATTATATAATAATAGTTCTACAGAGCACGCCAGTAGAAGGCCATATGATGACTTGTAAAAACTACAAGAAGCAACTCCACAGACGCCCAGTTCTTCATACAATTTCTCAATAAGCGCATGAATCGACGGCTCATAGGAATAATGCACTTTTTTGCAAGGTTCGTGCCGCGCAGGTGTCTACGCAGGCGTCACGAAAAAACGCACAAACCTGCGCAAAAAACGCACGAACCTGCACAGTACACACCGTGACACAAAATGACATGTCTGACGGGTGTACTGAATGAATTAGAACGTTAGTTACTCACTTCGTAAAGTGAAGAAAATACTAAAACATAAAAATCTTAATTGGAGATATAAACTTTCGAAAATGCTATCAACCTATATTAGGTATTACGTCGTCTAAGACTTCGAATAGGATACAGGGCTTTAGATCCAAACCTTTAAGGCATAAAGTAGCTTGTCATCAACCTGATTTCATCAGCAAATGGATCTTCTCGTGTTTGTTTACATTTAACTTCACATAAGCTCACTGAACTTGATGCGTAAAATGTAGATTTTTGTCCAATACTTAAATTGGAATATGTTGCAGATTTCGACCTCTACATTTCGCCATAGTTTAATTAAAAAACACTGGTGTGCAATAATTTTCGCAACAATGATCCCAAATTCATTTATCATACCGAGGCGCTTATTTTTTAAAGGCACCCTTAACTTTTGCCACAAAGACGGGCTAATTTGTGATTTTTCACACACACCCCTCTCATTTCTCCGATAAAAAGCTAAATTAATTTTGATTTTTTATTTCAAATTCTTTAAATTTCTTAAGTGAATTCTTTAGTATTGTTTTTCTAAAATCCGTATTTCGGTTATTCTCAGACTAGTGTTCACAACCTAATCTCCGCGGCAATTTTTATTATTTAAATTTGAAGTATATTATCGTGTAAGTAATAAATAATATTTCACAATAAAATGCTCGAATATTAAATAAAATGGAACGATAAAAAACTTAAATGATAAAAATTGCCACGGAAATTAGGTATAGTGAACACTAGTAGGAGAATGAACGATTTATGGGAATGTCTGACGATTTCAGTGCATTGGACTAAAATTTCGGAAAAAATAAAGAAACTGAACGTCAGTGAACTCTTGGCATACAGAATGCAAAGTTTTTAAAAGAAAGGTAAATGTAATGAAAACTTTCTACATCAACTTTATTAAAGACACTTTTAGATAATAAAACAAATGTTTTTTTCGCTGGCTAAAACTCGGAGAATTCTATTTTAGTCAGTGATTGTACTCTATAGGGCCTTTTCCCAAGTAACATAAAAATAATGAGTTTACTTTACCTAATGTAAGGCTTTTTTGGAAAAATCAATTATTATCAAATTCGCGAACTTATCTCCTACTTAGAACATTATGCAAGTTGAAATGAATATTTTTTTATATAAAACCATATGGTAAAGTGACCATACACGGGTGCTATGCTGTGTAACCCACATAGGATACCGAAAATAAAAAATTTAATTGCAAAGTAAAACGCAGTTAAAGGCGTTCCAAGGCGGCACGCTCCTAAACCTCAAAATAGTTTTTTCCCTTTTCCGAAAATCTTTTTTTTTGCGAAGGCAAAGAAGCCAGCTGTTGTTGGATGACCACTCATAGTGTTCAGTTTTTTGCCACAGACAATGTTAACCGATACTATGATTGAAGAGGATTGTCCACGAACGCATAAAACTTCTACCAGATGTTTTTAAGAGTTAAGTCTGCGGCTTAAGTTTTTACATAACTGTACGTAAGTATACATAACGTTACCATACGATAGAATTTCTGTTATAAATTTTTATTTATTTTATCTGGTATATACTAAGATTCATATGGATGGGTGCATGGAAAGAGCCTCCTCGCGGTGCACACTGGTAATAGCTAGCACGGCATCGTAGTGCCTAGATTGGCTAAACCTTTCAAAACAATGCTTCAACCAACTTACGATTCAAAGTAAATATAGACCTAAAATAAAAGAAGCATAGATACAATAAGAAGATTAGATACATAGGTTTCCAGATTTATGTGGTCTGTGGTTTTCAGTTTCTCTAATCGTGTTCATTTATTGGACAAGCTATCCTGTGACGTCTGTTTGTTTTACTTTGTACCCTAAGTGTTTTGTGTTCTGTTTTTGAATATTTTAATTGTATTTTAATTGGAAATATAATTCCAGGAAATGAATATAAATTAATCCAGTCAGTCGTAAGAAATACTTATACGCAATGTTACATCCGAAAAAAATCATTAGCACTCGCGAAAATATGATATTACATATTCATTGTGCGTATTTAAAGTCCAACGTAAATAGTTAAGAGTACCTAAACCCTTCCAAACGAAATTTCCAGACTGGTAACAAGCTACTTTAGGTCTTAGAATTTTGGACCTAAGTTCTGTCCTATTCTAATGTTTATATCGCTTAGTGCCTACATTTTGAATTTAGATTTTTTTGTTTTACCATTTTCTTCACATTATGTCCAATTGCCATTGACTTACAATTATATGGACATCGGGTCCGCGCTAAAAAGTGTCCGCACTTGTAAGGCGCTAAAATCGTATACAGAGCGCCAAACTCCGCTTTAGTCTTCATTTGTTCTACTGACAGCGCGATACTGCGATGACATTACAATTTAAATTTCGAATAGGTTGACTTGGGACATTTTCTTCGTGGTTTTTGTATTAGACCCGTCGTCCATTTATTTGTAAGTCAATGCCAATAGCAGAATATTAACAAAGGCTATTTTTTATTGTACTGCATGTCATTAAAATCATTTTGATTTTTTCCTTAGATAACGAGTAAGAAATACTCATTTTAATATCACCTTCTTAGTTATAGTCGTTTTTTATTGTTTTTACATATAAATAACTTCCACATGTAACTCCTCTCGTCGTTTCTGACAAAATTATAACGCGTTATGTAACGGCATAATTTGCCAAATTAACGTCATTTACTTGCTATGAAAATTATTTAGGGCCTATTTTTTAGATTCCATTAGTATTAAAATGCAACTTGACTTATAGGTCTTCTAAACAGGACATAAACTTATGAAAACATATCAATATACTTTTACTTCCATAATTGAACTTCAATTATGTCAATTTAGTCTCCAAAATTATCTAGTATTTTCTTTACGGCCTTGAAGGCACTTAAAAATACAAACAGTATCATTCCAATAATTTACCCCAATTTTAATTTAGATAATACAAGACAATAATTATGCGTTAACAATCATTATAATACGAGTACTTATATCGAGTTCTTAAGTTTTCGCGATTGTTACACACATTAGGAAAAGGAACTATTTTTCAGGATTTAAATCGCGTATATTTGTTTGGCCCATTACAGGTTGACTCAACCGTGACCATGGGACCTGCAAAGGGCCCGAAACGTCGGTTTGTTTGAAAAAACAAATATACGAGATTTAAATCCAGAAAAATAGTTTCATTTCCTAAATCATTATAATAACTAAAAATGAAACTATATTTTTTCGGATCTATATCGCGTATACTTGTTTTTTTTTTTTCAAACAACCCAACGTCTCGGGCAGTCTGCTGTGACCGTGCTGTATAAAACCTAAATCCACAGCACTCCTGGTGCTAACACACATTGGTTTGTTTAAAAAAAACGAACACGGACACTCGTGATAACCTAAGAAATATATAATTATATTTAATTATTTTACATTCTTACGCATAAGAACTTTTTTTTTCAAAAACAGTCGTTATTTTGTCAAATGCAAAAACAGCCCAAAAACCAAAGGGTCGCTAATCCCCAAAACAAGCTGAATGCAGGATATTATTAGAACAATAATCGATACGCCGCTTCCTAGAATCGTCCAAAATGGGACACTTGCTTAATCTGCCATCGCGTCACATGCCTCTCTATTATTTCACATCGACACGTGTTTCACGTTCTGTTTTTTATGTTTTTCTTAACAACACGTTTTGCTGTCACTTCTTTTTCTTGATTGAAAGAAATATTGGCAGGCAAAATTATTGCTTTTTAATCTTTTTTAGCTTAGTCTCCAACATTCGATTTGATTTTTTTTAAATAAAGTATTTCAAAATTGGAACATTAATTTAAACCTAATAAGCATCTTGACCTCTTAAGAACAAAAGGCACAAACAAAATAAATTTACAATTATACAGATAAACGCGATTACAGATAATTTGAAACATTTTACCATTTATTATTTTTAAATAGATTTCGACAAAGTCTCATAGTGCGCAAGAATGCTAGTCTTATTTCATTTTGGCATCCATATCTCAATTGCAATCGACACCCAAAGCAAACCACAACGCGTGAAGGATTATCGATGAATATCAAATAATCCGAATTGCCAAATCTTCCAAAGTAAACTTCTTTAATATCTATTGTACAATGTTGTTTTTCTAAATTAACTTAAAAATAAGTATACTTACTACATAAAGGGATATACTATATTACTAAGTACAGTAAAACTTTGGTATAATCCTTTAGGTTTCACTAAAGCCGATATATTGCCGTAAGGTTCGCTCAGAAACACAAATAATTAGATATATGTGACTAAAGTAGGTAATATACAAGTTTTAATTGAAACTAAACCTCGTACGGTGTTGTTCTTGTTTTTATATTTTTAACTGTGTTTTAGTTATTGTTTGTGCTCAGGTTATCAGGCTTTGTGCAGAACATCAATGGTATGGTATAGTAGTATTACACCATAGTCCATGGTAGCTGAGTCATAAGAACCCATTTCACACTTCTTTTTTATTGATTAGTAATTACTTTAGTGTATTGAAAGTTAAATAAAGTTATTTTGATTTTCGAAGTTTCAAATAAAGATGTTTTGACAATTTACGTCGTATAGTTATATACTATGTTCGCAAATGTTTTTTCATCTTTGTTTCGCCGGCCCCTCGGCCTTCATCCCTACGCCCGTAATGAATGCTCTGATTGGAAATTCAAATGAGCCTGGCCAAATTTATGGTCGAAACCCTCCTGCCTCCATTAGTACACCCTCTTCATTTCACCTACACCTAAACATGAGAGGGTGATGTTTTTTCCACTAAACAAGTCCAACAGCAACTCATTCCATTATTCTCTTTTCATCCATCTTTCACCTTGGCCGAATTCATAAATATCTTTACCAAATAAAAAATATTTCGAAAAAGTAAGCTCAATTGTTGCCAACGTTCACCAATTATTATTTTAAGATGAATCCTTGTCAAGCGATGTCGGATTATTTATTTAAAAGAAAGTTTTTATTGTAAAAAGCGAGGAAAGGAAATGCAAAAACGTTGGGTACCTGCACTGTCCCTTTGCAGCCACATGCACATTCCATTTTTAAATGTTACTTGTGATTGCCATATGAAAAAATACCTTCCATAAATGATATTTATTTGTGGAAAAACAGAAAAAGTCTTTTGTCGCGATATTTCAATTTCTTTGTCACGTGCAAACAATCGAGATATCCTTATAATTGTAATCCTTTTATGTTTTGGATTTTATTATTTACTTTGTTACACGTTAGAACTGTATGAAAGACCCCAGAAAGGTAATACTTAGCAAAATAGGTACGTGAGCTCTTTGAGGTAGGCATATAGTACCTACATCTTAGAATAATAACGCATAGAATGATAGTTTCATATCAAACTAACTGTCACAAGTGAGGCAAAAATCAAATTCATGTAGGCTAGATTTAGTAGTAGGTTAATTTTTGGTTTTAGTGAACGTTTATGTAAAAATACAAGTTGAAACGCGTTACTTTCTTGTGGAATGTGATGTTAGTATCTATTTTATGTTTGTCTGACGTATTTTTACACTCATTTACCGCACATTTCGTCATTTTTAGCTAAAATTCTTGAGCTGGTCGCGGTGCAAGTTGACCTTGAGCACTGAAGGCCCGCCCGCTCGTGTAAGCCCATTGGGAGCGCTTCAATTTGCCTCACTTAGCGTGTGCGGACTAGGTTTCTATGCGTTATTATTCTAAGACCTACATGTCATTTGGATAATATTTACTAAAGTGACTAAAAAGTAAAAGAAATTATAAATAAAACAATGGTATCTTCGGGATTATTGGAGGACTTCTTCTTATCGTATCGATGGCATATTCTATTACAATGCTTTCCACCGTGGTAAAAGTAGCAGTAAGCTCCTTGTGAAAGAGTTCGTCCAGGGTAGTACTGCCACCTTACCTATTTCTGCCGCCAAGCAGTAATGTCAGCATTACTGTGTTACAGTTTTGAAGGGTAAGGGTGCTGGTGAAATTACAGACACATCGTCAACTTATGTCTCAGGCTGACGGGCGCAGTGGCAGCGCGCCTCCGATCTTTGCGATTTAAAGAGTTTAGTGGCACTGCAACTGTTCATCCCGTCACTTGATATTATAAAAAAAAAAAAATTTGGCAATCCGCGTAAGGTACTCACTAATTGTTGCCCAGGATGCGTCAGACATTCTTGCACTCCTGTTTTGTACACATTCTATAATATCGATTTCTTAGTTTCTCGCGATACTTCAACTTACTGTGAAATTAAAAAATTTTTTTGAATCTCAATCGCACATATTATTTTTTTCAAACAAACCAACGTTTCGGGCCCTTTGGGAATCCAATGTTCACATCTCAGTCAGTTGTAATGTGATCATGAGACCTGTAAAGGGCCTGAAACACTGGTTTTTTATTATTTTTATATGATATAAATGGTTATTTCGTGGTTACGAAAGTCTTAAAACTTAAATCCCGTGGTATTATTTCTGTAGTAAACGCCAACAGGAATACTTTTCTTGTGAAAATAAAACATTATTTTAATTTGCATACGATTTTTGAACGAAAAACGCAAAATTTACATAGTACCAGTAAAAAATCTAAATCTAATCTAACAAACGTCTCCGGTTTTTATTTTCTGTGTACTTAACACAGAAAATAAAAACCGGAGACGTTTGTCTATTGATTAGCATTTTATTATTTTAACTCTTTTGTCATTGACAAAGTCTTTAACTTTGTAGTTTGGGAAAATGTAAATCTTCCGGTATTGAATATGCAAATGTTACTTTTAAAGGTAACAAAGGAGACCGTATACCCCATGGCTTGGCCATAAAAAGCTTACTAAACAAACAAAGAATTTGTTACAAATGTTCCAATTTCGAATTACAAAAACGAACGGTACTTTCGGCATAAGTAAAAAAGGGGTAACCGCCAAAGCGACAGTTTTTGCGAATGTAAATCCCTTTAACTTTGATTAATGGACAATGGCATTAATTTTAGATTTTTGTTTAGTTTGGCTCAAAACATAACGGTTCTACTTTTAAGTCACCGCCTGTTCGGGTAAAGTACAACGTGATTAAGTTCTAAAAAAATTAACTTCATTTTTGATCCTTTATAACGAAAACAGTTTTACAATCACTCGCAATAAAACGTCAAAAGTGATTATTTTAAATTTGCGAACAAAACAAATCATGGAAACTATTTACGATACTGCTTTTTGTATTTCTATTTCTATTTCGTCGGAATTGGATAATTTACATACTCGTCAACTGTTTTTAAAGCTGTTTATTTTATAATATACGTAAATTACTTCCTACTTTATTAAGTAGGCAGTAGTGTCGATATTTTGAATCTTCGACGAATTAGTTAAAACTATTGAAATTCGAGTAATATGCTTTAATAACTGACGCTTTTTAATAATATATGCGGCAGCGTATCATAGCACGTATATATTTCCTAATTATTTAAATAAAATGTTTTCCATTTTCCCTCTGTTAAAACACACAATTATCTAGTTGGTCTAGATTTACAAGTGAATCAGAGTCACGTAAACGCTTACACGTTGTCAAAAATGATTGCTTACACCTCTCTCATAAGACACCTTCAGGCAACAAAAAAAAAATTAAGTCTACTTAATACGTATTGACTAGGTAAAACATTAACAGTAGTACCTATATAACTTCAACTTATTGTACATTAAATGTAAGTGGAACAATAAACGTTAATTTTGTGTAATCAAAGTTGAGAAAACGAGTAATGTGCGTCATATGAAAGCAAACACACAATTATTTTAAGAAAAAATAGAACAAAAGTATATGAAATTGTTTAGTCATATTGCTATTCTTAAGGAAGTCAAAACTAACGTCTGGTTTTTAATGCCCATGAATTCCAATTTATTCCACGTATTTTATGGTAATCGTGGAATCTAAACTTCTTTTTTTACGTCACTTAAGATTATTTTTTAATTATATCGTATCCAATCGATTTCAGTCAATAAAATCGATACATTAAAATTGGATTATTCGCTTTTGCGCAATTCTATCGGAATTCGTTTTTGACAAACCAATCACGTTGTTACGCTTCAAAAAGCAGATGGCATTTTAAAACGTGCAGACACGGTTCTCAACGACCCTTATTGAAATCTTAAGGGCACCGCATAATGCCGGAAGCGTGCTCGCTTGACATTTGCCCGCCCTTTAGCAGGGCACGCGAGCATCAAAAAACTTAAATATTCACTTACACCTTTTTACACTAGCACCCCTAATCTAACCCCGGAAGCGCGGTTGTGGTTTTTTCAAATTTTTATAAAAGGAACACGCTCATTTAATGATAATTGTGAGGTCGCGTGGCTAGTGGTTGGACGCTGTTTAAAACATGGTATTTAAAGTATTTGAGTCTCCAAAATAAAAAGTACATTACATAAACTTGCCTTTGTATAAAGAACAAATCAATGTATTTCAAGTTTCGAACTTTTACCCTTTTATCAGAAAGTTTTCCGCGAAGTGACGTTTAAACGCACGTAATATAATATCTATTAAATTCATTTATAATGAAGACAACGGACTCAAATTGTGGATTGCTTGAAAAAAAGTTTTTATAATTATTAATACAAAGATCGAACACTCAGCAAAAATTCCTTCGATCCGGTCGGATTCGAACCGACGTCTTCTTGCATACCGTGCCAGACGCTATACCAACTAAGCCACGGAACGAACCCACGGACCTCACGAATTTTTCTATGTGCTTGCGTCGTGTCTTTGTACTTGGTCTTCCAACGACTTTTTAGTCGTAGCGCCATCTATGAGAAGTTAGAGAAGTTTTTACTGTTTCAAATATGTACAATGAGTAAATGAGTAGGTACTTTATATCCCCAGTACTATATATAAAATATCTTTCTGTGGATGTCACAGAAATCGAATAAGGTAAGTATACCTCAGGAGAGAGTTTTCTGTTTTTTATTATTTAGGATTGGTTGCAGCTTGCCCGCAATCACCTCGCCTCATGAAAAATGAAGATGTAGTCGAGCACGATACATGTTGGCGTAGAAGACACCTGTTCACCCTGACCTTGAAATTATCCTTAAGAATTATTTCAACGCGAGCTTACATTTTAGGAGGTCAGGTGCGGGGGACCCCTCGCGTCCCGCAACCCGCGCGCTGGCAATTAATATGAATCAAATAGGAACAGGCGGAGAAAATTGTACACAGATCCGTCGTCGACCCGATGGCGACTGACGGTGTAGCGGGCGGCGTGGCGTGTCGTTAAATCGCTGGGTAGTTTTAAAACTTTACGAAAACGTGAATTTAATAACTATAGGGCTACAGTTGAAAATCAAAATTTAACAGGTTCTCTGTAGTACTTATTGAGAAATATCTCTACATAAACATTGTGTCCAAAGTTAGATATTTCATTCTAAAATAATTAGTTTAAGACTTTTGTTTTAACCTGTTTCTGGATTTTATATGTTCTATCTCATTCTATCGTGTAACAAATTAGCACATTCTTTGAGTAATGTCTTTTGGTGTACAGTAAATTTTTTTAAGAACTTTAATAGTAAATACCTAAACCATTTGACCCGGTGACTTCCCTTTATCTTTACTGTAACCACCATCAGTTTCCAACAAATCTTATTAAATACAATGCGTTGATCAAGTTGTGTTGGTGTATCTATTATTGAAGAAAAACTACAATCTTAGTTCCTGCAGTATGATTTAGACGGCTTTGCCTGTCCTGCAGGACGAAAAATTGCAATTATGTTCAGTTGCTCACCTGTATGTATATAAAAAAATAAACGTTTTATACACCCTCGTAAAAAACCGCAGTCCCCCACGTCGTTACTTTTTACTCACCAATAAAAAGAAACAATCCATACATCCGTCAACAATAAGCAAAAAAGCTCTCCCCATCTAAAAAGGAGCAATTGTCTTAAAAAGAGGGGACTTTTTACTATATTTTTTACTGAGGCGCGTGTTCGTAAAGAGATTATTGGATAATTGTTCGGTTTTTAAACTGTCATAAAATAAGAGGAGAGAGGCGTTAAAAAAGTCTCCTTATTTATTAGAGACGCCGCATCAAATGTACAGGTACAATCCAGAACACTTCAAGCTTGACAGCTTAGAATTTGAACTACTCGACGAGGGTGAATAATTTTGGGTAAATGTAAAAATTTTTTTAAATGCCGATTACTTTATTTGCCTGCCAGCAATATAACAAAAAAGATACAAATTAATAATTTATCAAAAATGAGTTTACACATGTGTCAACTAAGTGAAGGCCACGTACAGTCAAATTCCAAATAACTTTGACAAATGTTGTACCACAACGTATTAATTGAATGTACTCGCTTATTAAAAAAAAAATTGTACTGAATATTTTCTTTTTTATTTATAGAGTATAATGGTAACAAGAAAGTGATATATGAAATATATGATTAAAAGTTGCTGATATTTCGTACAGTTAATAGCTGAATCAAAAACGATAAATACGACAAATGGCTCAAACACTATCCGCGAGCAGATAAAAAAATTATGAGAAAATAACAAATTTTTTTTTTTAAATAAAACGACCTCTAGGTTTTATTGAAATCGATTACCGGAAAGTGCGCGAAACCGGATTCATCCCCTAGTGGAGGATCCATCCCAACCTTTCGAGGTGAAATATTTTCTTCAAATTTAAATGGAGTCACTAATGAGATACCATCTTCCCTACAAGAGATATATATATACTTAGAATAATAACGCATAGAATGATAGCTTCATATCAAACGAACTGTCACAAGTGAGGCAAAAATCAAATTCATGTAGGCTAGTTTTAGTAGTACGTTAATTTTCGGTTTTAGTGAATATTTATATAAAAATACAAGTTGAAACGCGTTACTTCCTCGTGGAATGTGATGTTAGTATCTATTTTATGTTTGTGAGACGTATTTTTACACTCATTTACCGCACATTTCGTCATTTTTAGCTAAAATTCTTGATCTGTTCGCGGTGAACGTTGACCTTAAGCACTGAAGGCCCGCCCGCTCGTGTAGGCCCTTTGGGCGCGCTTCAATTTGCCTCACTTAGCGTGTGCGGACTAGGTTTCTATGCGTTGTTATTCTAAGTATATATATATGCCTTTTTGAAGACAATTAAAAATAAGGCAAACATAATTTGTTGAAGTCAGAGAGTTTCAAAATGGTCCTTGTAAAGGTTTTCTGCAAAAAATGTCAAAAAATTAGACTATTGAAGGAAAATTACGAAATAATGTCAAAAAATGAACTATTGAAGAAAAATTACAATCTAAGATTTGGCAGTATGGCCACAGATTACTTAATAGTTACGTATGGCCAATTAGACGCCTTAGCCAGTCCCGAAAGACGAAAAATTTTACTACTATTATTTGTTGAAGTCAAAATCTTGTCAGTGGCTGAAATACTAACCGCGTCATGCTAAATTCAAATTACGGAATAGACTCGACCAGCTGCCGAAAGAGGTAGATGTAGTAACTGCTATGCCATCTCTATAGTCAATAACATTCACTTGATATATTAAATACTAATCAAGTTATTAAACTCCTTTCTTTGCAGAGAACATAGTAATTTCAAAATGTTTGAATTTGTAGTATAAAAAACAATTACTTGTATTAGTAAATGTGTGTGTTTTCCAACTTTCTCGAACATCCCTCACGATGTATGACATAGAGGCCCAGTAGTTACAAGTGCACCGCGAGTAACTTTGCTCACAGCAAGTCATCGTTTTTTACACAGCAAACACGGACACATATTCGGCCCTCCTTGTCATAACTAACGCCAATACATTTTTAATATTAGCACGTTTAAAGTTTTTTATTTTTATTTGATAATGTCAATTACGCTGATTTAGCTTAACAATAAAACTGAAACTAAATAAGATAAATAAAACGGCTTATGCTTTCAAATATATTAATAACTCAATTTTATTATAGTGAAGGTTTTTTTCTCAGGAAGAATGACCGCGTGGACATGACATACTGGCACACTTTGTACCTTTGCAGTACGTGAGAATGCCTGTATAGGCTCTTGTGTTCAAAAATTACAATGTCCACAATATAATAATAACACATAGAATTTTTTTTTTATTATTAAGAGTTTTGGCTTGGATACAAGTCCTTTAAACCGCGTCTTCATTGAATTGTCGTTATATATTAATATTTTCCATTGTGGTTCTAATACATTATGTTTTCACTTTCTCTTATTTAACTTAGTTCTCTTGTTTGGGTTTTCTAACTAGTCTTTTAAGTGACGGGAGTCTATATTTATGTTTCCACTTAAATTACATTATTGTCACTTTAAACAAAACCGTTAAATTTGTAATTGGTGAAATTTTCAGAATAAAGTTTTGTAATTTGGTTGAAAATAAGGAATATGGTTCTAACTTTCTTCAGTACTATTACTTTCTTCGTATTTTCTTCATAATATACTTACATAAAACAAAAATAATCTTTGTTAAGACTGTACTTGTAACTTGAAAAGCCCGTCATTCATTTTTCTGTATTATTATGTTTTAATATGAAAAGGCTTCGACTACGTGTATTTTCAGACGGGCACAAAATCAAAAACCAACCAATTTAAATCATTAATACAAAGATATTCGATCTTTGTATTAATGACGACTCAGAAAAAATTCCTTCGATCCAAGAAGACGTCGGTTCGAATCCGACCGGTTAGAAGGAATATTTTCTGAGTGTTCGATCTTTGTATTAATAATTACAACAAACTAGTGGAGTAATTTCACAAAAAATAATTATATATCAATTCAATAACAATTTAAAACCAATTTATACCTTGGTAAAACTATGCCCACACACGTGTCCAGTACCTTCGTATTAAACAAACAATTGAGTCCTCAGCCAATTTCACGAGCCATCAATACAATCTTGATTACAAAATAGATATTATCGATCTATACGATTTGGTCGGTGAAGATCAAGATGTAACCGATCTCTGTCGATCATTCTTCGTGTCCATTTTAAATTGCGCTCTTCAAATCGCCTTGTTCGAATCACAATTTTAAGTCCTATTTTGTGGCTGCAAATGCAAATAATTTATATTTGTCAAAATTTTAAGTGACGTCCATTAATGGTTTTAAGTAGACATCTGAAGTGCCTGAATAGAATATTTACAGAAACTTCCGCTGAAATCGGAAATGAAACTAATTTTCCAGATTTAAATCGCGTATGTTTATTTTTTCAAACAAACCAACATTTCGGGCCCTTTACAAATCCCATGTTACATGGTTACAGTCATCCGTCAATTATATACGATTTAAATCGCGAAAACCTAAGAACTCGATATGTCCCGCTGAAATCGCTAAGTGATTAAAAATAAAAATAAGTACTTATTATAGTACAGTTTTTTTGCCGTTCGAGACGGGCAAGTCGTCAATTTTTCTTTATTTTTTATTTTATTATTTTTTTTCAATCAAAACTTGTATTGTAGCAAATGGTACCATTATTCTATTTATTTATTTATTTTTTTATTTATTTATTTTATAATTTATTTATTTATTTATTTATTTATTTCTAAAAACTAAAATTAATTCGTGTAAAAACAGTAATTACAGAAACCTGCCAATTTCTTTTTCATAAAATAAAAAGGAAAAATAGAAACAAAAATTAGTTTTTTTCTTCCAATTACAAATATTTTCTTCTTGTGTAGTAATAAAGTAATTGTTAGTTAGGTACGAATAAAAAATATAGAACATTATACAATCCCGGGGTTTCAAAAGGTAGTAAAAACCTCTCTGTACATAGTGTAACATCCATAGTCATGAAATATTACTTTATAAAATTTATTTTAAAGTAGGTATTAAAGTAAACATTTAGCATTAATATTTATAGTGCTTTTTGTTTCAAATACAAATGCAATTTGTTAGTTATTTGATATGCAAGGCTGCAAAGTTGTGATTTGACGCGAGTGCTTGTACCTATTGAAACCTGAGCAAGCAAAGGAAGCTAAGGGTCGTATTCTAGAACTCTATTCAATGCTCAAGTCAGGATTGCACTGGCAACACAAGCACTGGAAATACGACCCTAATGGCAAGGACTTGGGTATGATTTCCAGTGCTTTGAATCATACTCAAGTCCTGACTTGAGCATTGAGTAGAGTTCTAGAATACGACTCTAGGATTCCTGAGCGTACCGAAGATTTCGAGACGCAAAACAACTTAGCTGCCGAGCGAAACACACAACTTCACAGGAAAACAGTTTAACTATAAAAAAATCAGTTTTTTTTAATCAAAAGAAAAATTTTTCCTTCGGGTGCGTTCTGAATTTGCACATCATCAATATTTATTCTTGCTTGTACATACTTATAATTTTGTGTGATTTTTTGATTATTGAAATTATTTTAGTTCTTCGACGAATTAAAATAATTTAATAAACACATTTACTTATCATTGCAACATTAAAAAAAAGAATAAAATATACTTAAATATATTACATAAATAAGTAACGTACGACAAATCGCGTAGTTGAACGTGTCATTGTCTTTTTTTTTTCATCGAAAGCAGGTGCATCGTCAGTACGAAAATCAAAAACCTTTTCCACGCTAGCGTGCAAAAAACGCTTTTAGTATCTTTATTTCCTAGACAAACAAATCGCACTCGAAAACGTCAAATGATTAAACATAGATTGGTTGCTGCTTTCAAATGATAAATAAATACATAAATGAGTCCGCCCAGCGAAGTACTGCCACCTTACTGCGTTCCAGTTTTGCAATAAGGATGGTGGTGAAATTACAGGCACGTGATACTTGTCTACTTAAGTCTCAGGGTGACTCAGGTCTTTGCGATATAAAGCTCTGTATCAAACGGTTACGGATAAGCATGTCGCTTACAACCAGGCGAACGACTTGTTCGTAACGTCCACGTCCCGTCTGTCGTCGTCGCTTAGAATCATAAAAATAAATATATTTTGACGTTAATAACCGATACTACCGCAGCTCGAATACACCTTTTTCCCGTACTAATACGGTTCATTGTGCTTGGATCTAGCGGCAGGGGCACTGGCTTTATTTCAAAACTATTTTTTTTACAAACGAAATTAAGGCCATTTGGAATTTGTATACGTAAACGATACGTGTACTATTTAGTTCAGTTGATATAAAAAACATCATTGGTATAATGTAAAGCACCTATAGAATATTGCGGTTTTCTTGTAAAATTTCGAGGTAAGTATCTGTTTTTCTTTTTCTATCGTGAAAATTTTCTGTTATACGGAACGAACCAAACCCATTGAGTTTGTACCAACTTTTAATTATCATTTACAATATTTATTTAATAGCTGAAGGAGCTAAACGGGTAACTATTACAGATTTTTGTCATCCAAATACGCAGCTGTATAATGTTTTGTAAAGTTTTTACGGTTTTATTCCATGATAGTTTTCAAGGTTGTCAATGACAAAATTTGAATATATAATAGTATGTGGTATCTGTACAAATATTATTATAATCGAGTATCTAAATATTATAGAAGAGTGTTCATTTGTTTTTCATTTGAATACCTACGACCTCAGAGCTGTAACAAAACAGGTGCTCCTTTTTTTTAATTACTTCATTTTGCTTATGTCGAGCAGCAGACACACTGCCTTTATTTCAGAATTTCTTTTTTTATAAACAAAATTAAAGGCATTTGAAAAATGTATATTGTATACTATACGTGTTCTGTTTAGTTCAGTTGATATAAAAAACAATCATTGGTACATGCAAAGTACCTATTGAATACAGCGATTTTGTTGTAAAATTTCGAGGAAAAAAAGCACAAACTTATGTTTTTTTTTCTATAGTCTAATTTTTAGAAATCGTTTTTCCACGTCTTATAGTCAGTGTATATCCTTAATTTTACTATATATTTTTTCCAACGTGATTGTTTCAACACTTTCACTGTTATGCGGAATCAACCAAAGCCATTTGAGGTTGTTTAGACTATTAATGTATTAAAAAAGCGATCATTTAAAGTCAACATGGTTTATTTAACAGATAGGATTTGTTTTACTTCTTTATTTATGTCATTTTGTGTCTTTTACCTAATGTACAGTTGATGCTCTAAGATACTTGACCCCTTCACCGACATTTGGTTCTGTGTGGATCAGTGTGAAGAAAAGTGTAAACAAACTTAATCTGTAACCTGTAAGCCTAAAAATTCATTTTGAAATAATTTCCCTATTGCATCGTTAGTGAATGACGTTTTAAGAAACATTTAAAGCCAGTTTGATTCTTAATTACCTTACATAATTACAAATTTCAATCAAAAACTGGAATTTCTTTACACTTTTCTATTGAACGCGTAAGAAGGCTCTCAGAAGCAAAAGGTCGGCTAGGTGATAGCTTAGTGCATCGACTGTACTATGTAATAAACCAATACAATAATGTGCAAGACCACCACAAAAAAAATTACCTAGTAACTAGGGTATTACCTGTACTATGAATACCAGAGTAAGAAATTAACTTCTGGGCTATACAAAGAACATCCAAACCTTTGAGAAAAAAATATTTCCAATTTGTTCTCAATACCCACTATGTAGGTTTAAGGGTGTGATGTATATATATTTTTGTAATATTCTTAGTGTTTAAAATAAATAAATAAATAAATAAATAAATAATAAGAGACACTAATTTAAATTTATTGATATTTTTACTATTCGTATATCTCTAGTTGTGTCCAACTGTAGGTTTCCCATGGACCTATGTTCAGCTGTGAGCTATTTTACCTGTCAAAAATGTTAAATAGATACGGATATCATTTATTCGAAAAAACCGACACTCAAGTTCAACATGTGAGTATTAACCGTTATAAAACCGTAGAGGTCTTTCTAAACTAGTCGATGTTTAGGTAATAATCCGGCCGTTGCATTATCCCTTGCACAAAAAGCAATCGGTCAGTCAACAGGGCCTTATGCTTTGTCCAGCATTTTCGACTCGGGCCCACAATGCGAAATAATCTCCTAAAAGTGACCCCAAAGTGTGCTCGACGCTACTGAATGCGGGCCATCGACTCGAACTACAAAAAGGGACAAAAAATTATTACTAATAGTCTATTTTTGGTAAATTATATATTCCGTAATGGCGTATAGTGTTTTTATCCTATTATATATATGTTACCGAAATTGTAAATATAAGTGCCGTTCTTTGATTTTAAAAACGTGACTTACTAGTATACATAAAACATATTTTATTTACCTCGACGTTCTAAAAGGGACTGGATGATTTTAACATCCAAAAATAATTTGTAAAAATCGTGGAAGTTTAAATTAATGTAAAGACGACGTTATTGCTTAAACAGGTGATAATGAAAATAATTCGGAACAAAAATGGCGGGTTTTGGTTGGTACAGCTTTTATACGAATAAATTTTTAGCTTATAGTATGTTTGTTTTCTGATACCAAGTGACGGGACGGGATCAAGTCGTGCGCCTGGTGGTAAGCGACACGCTTACTCTAACAGTTGCAGTTCTACTCAGAACTATAAATCGCAAAGGTCAGATTGGTACTGGCACTATGCCCGTGACCTTAGGACATAAATGTAGTTTCACGCGGTAAAATTGAAATAAGCTATTGACTATCTAAATTAAATCTAATTGAGACAGCCAAAAATCGCGCTTATTTCAATTTTATCGCGCGCGTCGCGATTATCATGCGTAAGCCTTGCTACAGGGGCTGATGAGCTGCCTATGCGTTGCCAGCCTTTGAAAGCCCTGCAGACAAGCTTTTTGAAAACCCCATGTCATAACGCAAAGGATATACTTCAGGAGGAAGATAATGGTCTTACTGTGTGGAAGATTATGAATTAAACCATGTCCTTGACGCCCCGCACCCAGCAGTCGGGCTTATAACGGTTAATGACGACGATGATAATGATGAATATTATTAAGAATATTTTTTTTAGTTTTATAAACAGGAAGTGAATTTATGGTTTTTTTCTATCATTTTTACACTTATCAAAGATTTTTTTTAAATATTAAGTGACGCGACGAAGAAGTCGTACGCCTGGTGGTACGCTACACGCCTGTGCCCATAACAGTTGCAGTGCCACCCAGAGCTTTAACTCGCAATAATCTGAGGGGTACTCCCACTGTGCCCGTCACCCTGAGACGTAAGTTGAGAAGTCCCATGTGCCTGTAATTTCACCAGCACCTTTACCATTCAAAACCGGAACACAGTAATGCGGACATTACTGCATGGCGGCAGAAAAAGATAAGGTGGCGATACTTCCCAGGACGAACTTTTTCACAAGGAGCTCTACGGCTACTGAATATACTAAAATACATTTTTTTGTTAATAAACAGTGGCTCCTCAATATAGATGATTGTTTTTGTTCATCAAGTCAGCTCTATCTCGGCCAACATATCGATTATTTAAAAGCAATTCGTTCATCGAACGAAAAAAAAATTAATATTAACAAAAACGACTTAAAATAACAGCTTCGATACTATTTTTATAGAACAAATGTTGACACAAGTGTCTGCCATGGCCAAGACTTTTACTACAATAGTAAAAATAATAATACAGTAAATAACTGCTCCTTACGTACTTACTTATTTTTAGATTAATGTAATTTTAAATAACAAAACACTGTAATTCTGACGAGGCTTTATAAGCACAGTAATTTTACATCCGAATAAAATATTTTTTGTGTATTTTTTTTAGTTTTAAACTATAAATTAATAATATTAGTACCTAGCAATAAAAGAAATGCTAAACAATCACAGCAATCACCTGGTCTTAAAAGCCGAGAATTCCCTGAATTATGAGTACCAGAACAACATGATTCACTCCCAGGCATTACCCAGAATAACAATTCGTGAACAGCGGTCTATCTGAAAATTAACCTAATTCATCGAATCTATCGTGCAAAGTCGACGAATCATATACCGGTCCATTTTGTCACGTGTTTATTTTGATTAATATCGGTCTTTTGCGCAATAAAATTTGACACGTTCTGAATGCAGCTGTGTTGGAAAAAAATATATATTTTGATCTGTACCACTGTTCTTGAAAAGCAACGAATTTAGTACATACAGTGCTGCTCGCTGAGGTACCACAGGTCTTCTAATTTATATCTAGAAGCGATTTATACTTCTTATTATCGTATCGATAGTATAAACTGCAATGTTTGCCATCGTGTTGAAGGGATTTGCAAATCGTAGTAAGTATGGCTTGCTTACTGCTTACCGGGATATCCCGCTAATGGCCGTTCACAATCAGTCTCGGAACTGCGATTATAGATTCCCAGTACTCCCGGCTATAGCAAGAACTACCTACTTACTATCCGCCTACAGAGCTACGAGTAATATTTACCGTTAAATTCTGAAAAATACTTTTGTTTACTTGTTTTTTGTATGATCATGATGTAATTTGTAGAGTTTTGAAGACTGATAACAACTGTTAATGCCATTATGTATATATACATATAATTATAATTTAATGCTACATAAACTTATTGTCGATTACACCCCATTAAGTCCGTTGGTGCTAGTAGTATTAATAATATCTTGTGCGAAAATTTTTTAACTTGTATTTCTGACTGAGGGGTGGGAACCTGGTGACCTGATGCATATGCATTTTGATGCTTAGTTTAGGCATCAGACTCCAACAAAATTATTCTTACCAAATTCTAACGTGTAAACTGTTCCTGTATATGTATTTTGTGGAAGAGAAAATAAACGTTATTATTATTATATAAAAAAGGTAAAACAATCATTCTTGGACTAGTGTTCACTACCTAATTTCCGTGGCAATTATTATTTCTTATTTGAGTTTTCGATTTTTTATCGCGCAATATTAGTTCCTGTTCGAGTATTGTATCGTGAAATATTATTTAATAATTACACGATAATTAATATACTTGAATATTAAAAAAAAAAATTGCCACGGAAATTTATTAATTTATGTCTTTGGTAGCAGTTGAGCTCCATGTGAAAGAGTTCGTCAAGGGGAGTACTGCCACCTTACCTATTTCTGCTGCCAAGCAGTAATTTCAGCATTACTGTTTTCCGGTTTTGAAGGTAAGGGTGTTGGTGAAATTACAGGCACATGGGACTTGTCAACTTATGTCTCAAGGTGACGGGCGCAGTGGCAGTGCCACTCAGATCTTTGCGATTTAAAGCTCTGAGTGGCACTGCATGGACAGGAGTGTAGCTCACCATCAGGCGCACAACGTGTTCGTCCCGTCACTTGATATTATAATTAAAAAAAAATAAAATTATTTCCATCAAAAGCAATGCGACCTTCAATTAATATTTTATTGACAAATCTACAATTATAGACACCTTGACGTCACTAAATAACAATGACTTACTTGACTCGCTACACACATAATTTACGCTTTAAGGCTAGTAGTTTATTTCAATATCATTCGTTACAGTTACCGTAATATACGTTACTGCTGATTGAAAAAAGTATTCGCCTTCCTCATAAACCCTTCTTAAAAGTTAATGGGTTGTTTATACGGGTTGATTAGATGTAAATAAGTGTGAAGGTAGCCTGGTAAGAGAACTGTTGTTTCTGTTTAAAAGGTACTCGGTTCGCGTTTCGGTTTTGAAGGTGCTGGTGAAATTCAGGCACATGGGACTTGTCAATTCATGTCTCAGATCTTTGCGATGTAAGGCTGCAAACTGGACGACAGCGACCGGCGCTGCGTGTTCTCGACGTCAGCGATCAGATCGTTCGATTTGCGACGATGAAGTGACGTAACGAGAGTATACGTTCAATGTCAATAGTGTGACGTGATATTTTTTATAATAATTATTTTATTAAATACGAGTTATTATGGGCAAAAGAACCGTACTACAAACAAAGAAAACAAAAAGGCGAGTTTCACCGCAGTTACGAAGATCAAAGCCAAAATCCGGATAAGTTCTATAATTACGCTTATATTTTTGATAATATCAAGATAGAATTGGAATCCGACTTCAATTATGAATGAATAGTATCTCCAGCAGAAAAATTATGCCTGACCTTGGGGTAAATAAAATAACAAAATATGTTTAAATAGTATTATTGCACTGATTTGTTTATCGACGTTTCATAGTTAGCTTCAAATACGTATGATGGAATTCATAACAAAACAATTAACAAAAAATCACAATTAAATGTAAATAAATAATATTGTTGCTGTTCCATACTGGTGGTCCTTCTAAAAGTGCTGAAATTATTTCGAAAAATAAATGTGCATAAGCAACAGGATTGCACTACGACTATCCTAACGCGCATCCACCGCGCGACTGGACCGCGTCTCTTGTGTCCCGACGCACGCGCCGCTACATCGAGAAGAGTATAATGGAAACCTAGGCATTTTGATCAAATCGCATAAGACGCCCGCCGCCCGCATCGCTGTCGCCACCGCGTCCAGTTTGCAGCCCAAAAGCTCTGAGCAACACTGCTCGCTTACAGCCAGGCGCACGACACGTCGTTCCGTCCACAGACATATATCTAGATAGACACGTCTTATTAACGGTGAAAAATACATAGTGATAAAATCTACACGTCAATCAGTTTAACAACCCTTGGAAAAGATAGGATGGCAAACTAGAAATCGCACTAATTAGCAGTTATTTAAAGAGCGGTGCTTAAATCGCTTCACGACAACGGAATTTATCCATCTTGCAATTGAACATAACGACAGACAAAATAAAAATATTTTAATTTTACGTCACCAGTTTAAACAGTTGAGTATCCATAGCTTTTTACACCTCCGCAAATATAAAATTGAAGCATTCGTTTTGTTTCTAGCATAGTTATGAATTTAATGGACGTGTACACAATGACAAATGAAAACTGTATAAAACATTCTTAGCCGACTTACAAAAAAGGAGGAGGTTCTCAATTTGACTGTATTTTTTGTGTATGTTACGCGATGACTCCGGTTTGTGAACCAGTTTCGATGATTCTTTCTTAGTCGTAGAAGTGGTACCTTAGTAGTTGTTTAAATTTGAAGAAAATATTCCCACACTGAGGGTGGCAATGAATCCAGTTTATTGGATTTCACTCACTTTCCGTTAACCGATGTCAATAAAACTTGACACATAGATGAAATTCCACAAACTTTTGAAATCGGTTTTTTTATATAAAAAAATTTTCACATAGTAAATTTTTCTTAAAGAATCTCCGTCATCTTTAAAAATATATATGACTTTTCCAGCAGTAGTAGCACATAGTAAAATTTTTCCTCCTTTGGGACAGGCTAAGGCGTCTAATGAGCCATACTGCCAGATCTTAGATTTTAATATTTCTTCAATCATTTAATTTTCTGACATTTGTTTCGCAGCAAATTGTTATCTTAAGTTGTAGTTTGTCGCACATAAAATGAATTAAAGAGAAAAAACGTCATTTTGGGAACTCTCCCTTTATATAAATTTGATACGATGTTTTATAGAAGCACCGCGCGTATTTTTCTCTTTTTTTTATTTTTTTTTATTTCTCTACTACGTTTTATTTTATTTATTTACTGGTTTATAAAGATAACAATAATTAAGAAACCCAAAATAATAATATACATAAATTAAAAATTTATTCGTGTAAGAACTGAAACTAGAAAAACCGCCATTTTGCACAGGCAATATTCCTATGGTATCGTTCATAAGACGTTGTCTAACGACATCTGATTGATTAATTCCTCCCATGTTTTATTTAAAACCAAAACACTTAATTACAACTAAAATATAACCCTTTATGTAAAACCAGACATTCTTTCATAGTATTTATTGTAGAATTAGTGACCATGTATAATAAGTCGCGATTCAATGTGCCGGGTGCTCCCTGTACCCATGCAGCTTATCCGCCAAAGACTGGTCGCAGAGCAGCGGCACACCTGCGCTACGAAAAAAGATGTAGGTACTAACTAATCTGGGTTAACTTAAGTGAAATATGGCTACGAAACCACAGTAAGTGGTACAGGCAACACTAAAACTAAACAAATTGTCACTTTCATCCTCTTTTAACGTTATATAAATCTGTAGATGAGAGTTAAAAGAATACTAAGCGCGAATTAGTAATTTTTACCGCAGAGCGTTTTAAAGAGAGTGAGGCTGTTAAATTAGGCATTTAAAATCGCTGTTAAGGTCAAATAAAACATCGCACTGCTATTACAATAGTGTTATAACTCAAAATATGTGAAATTCAAGATTATACCATTGTTGAACGTAAAATTTGATTCTCTACACATCAATAAAATAATAATATATATTCCATAATTCAGGGGCTCATGTGTCCTTTAGGCTTGATACGCCCTGTATCAGGAATCACCGCTCCTCTGTAAAATTAATAGGTATACATTACTGTTATATTAATTAAACATTATGAAAGAAACTACTTTAATTTCTAAACTGGTGTTGCAACTACCAAAAATTTAACTTACTTAACACTATAATTTTACAGACTAAAAATAGGTGACGATGGTGGGACTTAATGTCTTTTAACATTGCGTGGTTTTTATCATTTCCAAGCAATACAAACATCTAAACTCCAATTGGTTAAGGTCCTTTACCTGCAGAAATATATTTTTTAATTATTTTATATTTCACTTATTTCCATATTACATAGTATTATTTTCCTAATAATTATGGTATAAATTATAAGTTGGACGTGATTATTCGGTTGCATCTCCATTATTCTATGCTAATATTGCATGGAATTTTATTTACTTCATTTTATTACTGAAACTCATTCTAAGTTACTTACTTAAAGGATAACAACTCAAGTATAGTTAGTATAATATAGAATAAGTAATTAATATTATAATAGTAATATGGTATAGAATAAGTATAGTTAGTATCGGTATCGGTACTAATTTTTAGTAAGGAAATTAATTTATCCGTACGGACGCAGTGCACCTTCTGAAATTGATTTATCGCAATTATTATTATTGGAGAAGCTTTAACAATCTCGAACAACCCAAATGCTTCGCTGTACAAAAACGAACTTTCTCGAATAACTAATCAATCTTCAGAACTGAAAAAAGTAGGTATAAAATATCTAGAACCAAAACTTCATACGTTCATAACATAACACAGCCGAGTTGGATCAATATCGTCCGCCGTTTCATCACGTCGATGGGAAAAAAGAGGGAAAAAAATACATAACTTTTTAGGGGCGGCCATCCCCCTGCGGTCCCCTGCCTCTCCCACCCCACAACTCCACCCCCTGAACCCCACACGCGAGTGTACAGCCACCCAAAGAAAAAAAGAGAAAAATACGCGCGGTGCTCGCGCGTGCTTCTATAAAACATCGTATCAAATTTATATAAAGGGAAGTTCCATTGTTGGCACGAGGAACTTGAAAAAAGTCTTATTTGTTATGAATGGACATTAGGCTTTTATTTTTTTAGGGGGAAGCGAGGAAGTGTAGGTACTTATAAAGAATTGATAAGAAGTGGTGTTAGTATGTGCAAGTGCCATAAATATATTACGTAGGTATTGCACTGGTTTGTCTATTCTTCAATCTTAACTTTAAAAACTTGTTTTGTAATAAGTTATTTACTTATAAATAATACATATAACTACAAAAAATAACTGAAGAAATTATAAACCAGCAATATAACTACAGGCCTTACTTACCCAAGCGTCTACCTACTGTATATTCATCCATAAACATAATATCCGTATGTAATTTCAGTTAGGGAATGTTTTACAATGTTGTACTTGTGTTTTTATACCATTGTTTTTGGTTACAGCCCTTCTTTCTTTTTCTTCTCCTTTTCCCTACTTTATTATTTGTACCTTCTACAATAAAATACAAGTGGACTGAGCGCTACTCGATTATTAATTACGCAAGACCCGCGTGACAAATTCTAGGTTATGTTACACTACATGTTGAAGAATAGTAATTTTGGTAGAGGTCCTTGTGAAAGAGTTCCTCCAGGGAAGTACCACCACGGGCGCAATGGCTGTACCCTAAGATCTTTGCGATTCAATGCTCTGAGTGGCACTGCAGCTGTTATGGATAGGCGTGTCGCTTACCACCAGGCGCACGACTTCAGTTGGTATTAAAATAAATAAAAATTATTGCTTAAATTTATATAATATTAGAATGATAACTGAGATTTGCAAACACAAACTTAGCTGATGTCGTCTTAAAACAAGATAGCCTGAGGCCTGAGGCCACATGCACAACACAGTAGGTATATAGGAGCAGTAGAGTTTCTTGTGAAAAAGTTCATCTAGGGAAATACTGCCACCTTACCTATATCAGTATTACTGCGTTCCAGTTTTGAAGGGTAAGGGTGCTAGTGAAATTACAGGCACATGGAACTTATCAACTTATGTCTCAGGGTGACGGGTGGAGTGGCAGTGCCACTCAGATGTTTTCAATTTAAAGCAAGTGTCGCTGATCACCAGGCGCATGACTTATTCGTCCCGTAGGTAGTTATTATCATAAAAAAATAGATATTGAGATTGGTTTATTAATATCCCGTATTGGACGAGTTCCCTCTATAAATCAATATAATAGAGATAAAATCTTGTTCACCAACCACAACAATCCATAAACAATCCATCGTCAATGTTTTGATCAATCGAATAAACAATATGATTAGTAATTAAATTTTTATTGATTGTCAGAACGTTTCAACATGATATTCAATGTTTCTTGGGATATTACTACACTAGTTTGTTATAATTATTAATACAAAGATCGGACACTTAGAAAAAAATCCTTCGATCGGGCCGGATTTGAACTGACAGCTCCCAGCAAACCGTGCCAGACGCTATGCCAACTAAATATGATTTGTGTCCATCTGACACATATAATACCAGCAGTATTTTTAACTTTATTGAATTTCACTCATTTTACTACCATGATATTCAATTATATTGTTGGTGAAAAAAGCCGTTAAAAAAAGTGGTTAAAAACCGAAAACAGAGTTCTGCAAGAAGCACATAGGAAAATTCGAAAGGTGCCACTTCGTTCCGTGGCTTTATTGGCAGAGCATCTAGCACTGATTGAATTTTTCGAAATATCGATGTTTGTTATTAATAAATTATGACAGCAATCTTCTTTTCTTCCTGTCCTTATGCCACGCTAGGTCTGGTCGGCACAACATATAACAGCAATATTGTTGAGTAACCAATATACAAGATGTCTCACGGCGAAACACAAGACAAAACAAGAAACGAAAAAATCTCCAGGGTAGTGTGGGATGTATTCTATTTATATTATACATAAATGACTTACCTAAACAGATACACACACCATGTACTTTATTTGCAGACGACATCTCCCTAATTTTCAAGTAAACAAAAACGACAAAACTTCCAGATACACTTTGAACAGACATTTAAAAACGTAACGAAATAGCTTAACAAACACAACTTAGGAATAAGTTATAATAAGATGAAAATTACAGTATTGAGACCACGATAAAAGTCTGACTTAGGGTCAAGTTTACGTGTAAACGGTAAAAATTTAGAGAAAGTTATTACATGTAGTTTCCTAGGAATAGAAATTGACTCACATATTGATTGGAAATCACATGTAGAAAAAATTAAGATGAAAATGTCCCAATTCACCTACGCTTTACAAGAATTAAAATGTGTCACAAATTTAAAAGCAGCTTTATCAGCCTATTACGGGTATGCGTTTGCGTGGTTAAATTACGGCTTGATATTGTGGGGAGACAGTACTCAGGTGAATGATCTCTTTATTCTACAGAAAAGGTGTGTACATATTCACGAATATCAAACAGACGGAATCTTGTCGACCACATTTTTAAAAATTACAAATATTAACCCTGCCCTGTATGTATATATTTGAAATGGCTAAATTTATTAGAAAAACAGTGAACTATTCATTAGTGCTGTACCCACTTCTATAAGACCGTCTAGATATAAGAATATATTAAGCCTTCCGCAAAGTACACTTAGGGTCGTATTCTAGAACTCTACTCAATGCTCAATTCATGATTTGAGTATGGTTTAAAGCACTCAAAATCATACTCAAATCCCTGCCATTAGGGTCGTATTTCCAGTGCTTGTGTTGCCAGTGCAATCCTGACTTGAGCATTGAATAGAGTTCTAGAATACGACCCTAAGCATCTATTACAATAGTCCGTATTGTAATGCAATAAAAATTCACAATAAAGTACCCGAGTACCTAAGAAGTGAGACAAATCACAGAAATTTCGCAAAAAAATTAAAAGTAGTATTAATTGACAAATGCTATTATAACTTATATGAATTTTATATTGACAAACTTACGTAGTTGTTTGATTAAATTATGTTATTATGTTATTTTGTGTATTTGACGAAGACTGATGATGGATAATTGACATTTTATGTTAATCTAAATTGCATTTTTATTATTACATTTTGTAATGTGTGAAATAATGTAAGCCAAAAAGTAGTGACTACGTGCCATACCCCGACGGGGTGTCATAGCGGTAAGTACTTACCTAATGGAACGCGTATTGTTGTGACTGTATTTTAAATAAATAAATTCGGGGCTTAATCGTGTACAAAATAAAACTATTTTATTTACCTCGACGTTTCTGACGTACTTCAACGTCTACAGTCTCGAAGGAACTCTCCGAAAAAACTTCCGAAATATTGGAAAAATTTAAAAATATTAGAAGAATATAATTCTAAGTTCCTTTAGAAATAAATATCATTTGAAGTTTTATGTAGCGTGAATTATAAAGTAAACTTGTATAGCTAAAAGCAAGTTACAGAAAAACGAGTTTTAAAATGGTTGGACAACAGCGAAAAAAAAACCTTTATAATGGCTCCGTCGTAGTTTTAAATCACAAAAATCTAGACCTGAAACACACGTTGACAAGTCTTAATCTCATAGTGCCTGTAATTTCACCAGCAAATTGTTTCCTTCAACACCGGAACGCAGTAATAACAAACGCCGCTCACATAACTGCTTGGCCGCAGAAATAGGTAAGGTACTGCTACTTACTATTAAAAATATAATAATGCATCCATCAAGCAAAATATCCCATATACAATATTAAGGTATTTTCCCTCCGTGTCGCATAGATGTGGGACATTCCCTATATTCACCTACCGCACACACATAGTAACTACTGAGAAATCAGTGATTCTTTACAATATTTTACCATATACTATCTAGTACTTTGTTACCTAATGTATCATTGTGTATATATATATCTTAGACATTAGAAACTAGAAACTAAAAATTATTTGCGATCAAAGCTTTTCATTGGACGTAGTTGGTTAGAGCTAAAAGGTATTTTACTTTAATAGGTTTCTCGAGTTGTATTGAGTAATAAACTAATGGGTCAAGTTGGTCACACGACGATGGTGAAGTTTGTTGGCTTCGTTGCACGTCGGAAGGATTTCTGTAGGTGTAACATGGAAACCGAATACAAATGCCACTATACTGTTTATACCATGTAATTTAAAGTTATCGCAAGTTACACAACGGTAGCTTGTAATAGTCAACTGCTGACATGATCTTCTCAAAAGGAGAGAAATAATGAGTAGATACGCTGCTAACAGATTGATTTCATGTTTGCAGTTAATGCGTGAAGTCGTTGTCAACTTCATGCAGTCGAGATCTCAGATAACGGCTTCTCCGAGATAGACTGCATACAGTTATGCGTAAAGTCGTTATCAACTTTGTGCAATAGAGATCTCGGCTGCATGAAGTTGATTACTATTTCAAGCATTAACTGCAAACGTGCAGTCAACCTGTTAGCAGCTTATGAAAGAAGTAATGAGTCCTTAGTCGCAAAGTTTGGCAAGCTGATTGAAGATAGTGGCGTTCTTTTTGAATTATTTTTATATATTCAATCAGCTGATAAACTACAGCCTTCAAAAGAAGTAAGGGATCTTTTTCTTTCATTACAATAATTGAATTTGATCACACTTGGCACCGACCAAAAGGCTGGTGACACGTAAGTTCTTTTTTAACCATTTTATTAGTTACCTGAACATTTTTACTTTATATGCATTTCTTTATACATACACCATATCGTCAACCATATGAGTAATGGACGTCAATTTCCTCCGAAAGAAAGCCACGGTTTTTGTAAGCCTTCTAACAGACTATACATATTATCGCAGCTTCAACCGTGGTGATGAAATGTGCGATGTAACATTTTTGAACACCTGACAAAATATATTTCAATTTTTATTTACATTTTATGTTATTTTTAACGCACGAAATAAAACTAATAAATTGTGTTTTATGTCAAATTCAATTTAGTCATATTTGGCGCCATCCAAACGGCATGTTTGAGTGGTGCAACGTTCGTTGGTTTTTTAAATCTATTTCGTCAGTTTCCTAAAAATGTTACTTTATATGGATTTCGCTATACACACGCCACACCGTCAACTATATAAGGCCGGTACTGGACGCGGAGTTCCTGTGGAAAAAGCCATAGTTCATAGTTGCCCAATGCAGGGTTAGCCTCATAGATATATATTTATGGTTAGCCTTCTAGCAGACTATAATTATGTATCTAATATATATCACACCACATCCTCAATAATACTGGGACGATATTCGCAAAATAACGTTTTTCTAAAACGTGCAAAATATATTAAAATAAATTTAAATAAAAAATAACGCACGAAGTACTAATAAATCTATTTTTCATTCAAATTCAAATTTTAGTAATATTCAGCGCAAAACAATATTTTTTGTTTTTTTATAATATAAAGTGACGGGACGAACAAGTCGCGCGCCCGATGATAAACTACTGTAGCGGCTCCTAAACCACATAACATAAGCTTTGGGAAACTGACGAAATAGAAAATAAATAATGTACATGATTAATAAAATTCATATTCAGCATTTGTTCATATTTCCTCCAAGGAGACAGCGGTACCTACTCCTTAACGCTGGCCCAGCGCAGGTTGGTGACCATTACACTTAAACGAAGTTTTGTGACCATTCCCTAACATGTTATTTATTCATGACGATCTTTTTCTTCAAATGATAGTTAGAAAATCAAAAGACAATTTGATGCAAACTGATTGTTTACATTAGTCGATAATGCAAACAATAAATCCTGCGCGGTTAAGAGTCGTCGTAAATCATCGTCTAGTGAAAATGAGCCGTAATTCGCTTTTTGCGACCAATACAAAAATCCTATGTGTTCTAGGGCCACGGAGATTTTATTTGCAAATAAGACTTACAAGTAGTAAATGTTTAAATTTTCTGATTCTGATTAAACTTTTTTCAAGTACAAATTCCATGGTAGTAAAATTTTTCGTCTTTCGGGACAAGTTAAATTCGTTATATTGCCAACAGCTTGATTTTGATTGCTTCTCGCGATCGAAAACTGCGTCTTTTCCGAGTCGAGGCGTATAATATTGCTGGTTGGCTACCCGATCGGATCGATTCCAATTTGAATTAAAATCAGGGCCTAGGTCTTACATTTCTTCAATGGTTTGATTTTCTGATATTTTTTCGCGGGAAATCGTTATGTCTTCACGGCGGCCATTTTGAAACTCCTACAAATTCCATTCGCTAAACATTTAGTTTTTCACTCAAAAGAATGGTAATGATACAATTAAGTATTTCGTTTTACCAATATCAACTAACAAAAAACACATATTTAAGTACAGGTTGTACATACTTAGAGCTTAATCAATCTGTCCAAAAATATTTCATTTATTATAGTAATCATGAAAATCTTTGATTTCGTTTTAGTTGTTTGTAAAATGAAGTTGATGTTATAGAGTAATGATTATTATATAACGACATATAAAGTACAACAGATGAACATCGAAATGTAACTTCAGTGAGTTATAATTGTCATATCACATCATTACAGATCACTGCGCTACCCTTGTCCGTAGAGCGACCAACGGAAACGACCATCACAATGCAATAGAAACTTATAAAATACGTTGTAATATAGAAAAAATATCAACATCTGGCCATTGTCTAGTCGCAGGAGTCGCGGGGGAGTACAATATGGAATAAAATAAAAGGCAAAATGTCGCGGCCGCACGCGCCATTATTCAAGTACGATTGACAGCCACTTCCATGGGTCGGGCTCAATAATACGCCTACTTATTGCTGCTGAGCAACGCCAAGGGAAAAGCCTGCTGGAAACGTTTTGACAGTAGACCCAAAGCGAGGCGGAGAACTGTGTTTCAGAAACCGATAGAATCTATTTTAATGTATCCACACTGCCATACTTAGTCATTATCGAAATTTCAACAACGAATAATATTTAGTTATTTTGGCATCTCCACGCCTCGCAATGCCGTATTTAGTCATTTTATTTGTGTTATGGGTAACTAGTGCAGAAGTGTCTTGGCAATGCTTTTCACAATGCAAGGTCAGGAATTACGCAGGTTGTTGTAATAATCTCAAAGGTTTGCTAATTTGCTGCCGGCCCCGTTTAAAGTCATCAAAGATCTTTTTGTTTTCTATTTCACCACTATTTTCAAAAATCTAATGACGACAAGAAAGACCCTATCTCTAGAATTTGCTTGACTATTGCTGTCATACTTGTACCTGCCTAATTCGACAGATAATATGAATATCTGCTTATTTATAGACACTGCCGTTTACAAATATAACGCTGTTAAGCGTGTGAAATCGTGAACATCCTATCAAGCTATGCCAATGAGTTAAGAAACGTTTTAATGACGGCGCTAATTGAAATGCAAATTCTTCAGTGACTTTACTATGAAAATTAGATACATATGATTTCTTTTTTTAAACATACGAAAATAACTTTGAACATTTTGACGAAAATAACTTTTACACAAATGGGTACAAAGAACGTTTGCACAAATATCAAAATGGTGTCGTCAAACTATGTAAATATTGTAAGACGCGCCAACGATTGCAACAACGGTGGCGAATCGCAAACTTCATGAATAAATATAAATTCGATATTCCTTTTGAATAAAAATGTCGAATAAAAAGACGATTTATCAAAAACGTCCCCTCTTTCAGAGTTCTCTTTTATATCTTTTAAATAAACATCGTTTTCGGAATAGTGTACAAAATAGCGCGTAGCGAATATTGTTTTTTTTTCGACGGTCTTTTTTGGTGGGACAAGGGGTGCTAATGAGTGGCGGACACCCACGCGACGTGACGCAGCAATTTCATTCAGCCCTTGACAATGTTTGCGAATATCGAATACCATATGTAAGTACCTACCTACTTCGTTTGCTATAGAATGAATAAAACCACATGCCAATATGACACGACAAATATGACGTAGTATGTAATCACACTTGGAGGATGTATGTACTTGTACTCAGGAATTGGAAATGTATGAATTGATACAGCCACTGGAAAGCATATCAACAGACAATCTCTCACTCAGGTTATTACATAATTGAAAACACTTGATGCTGAATCTTTTAAATCTTTTTCGTGATCGGAGCTGAAATTTACTACAAAAGCATCAACATTATCATTACTTTTTAGTGTAACCCACAATATTACTCTTGGGTAATTATTCCGAATTTCAAATAACAGTCGAAATTTTTCCCGTAAAATTGCGGAAAAACTAGAAAAATTGGATAAGTATATAATATTTCGAAGGCTCATAATAAATGTTCTTCGTTTACAAATATCTTTTGAATTTTATTTAGCGTGAATTATAAAATAAAAGTGTAATTGTAAAAGCAAGATAAGTATAGAAAAACGATATCTAAAATGATTAGACAACAGCGAAAAAACCTTTATATTGGCTCCATCGTTTTCGTTCAGTAACTTCAACTTTTGACAGATGTCAACGTCAAATGTGGAACAATTTTAGAGGATAGAAAATAGTTTAAGGGAACAATATAGGAAAAATATCCGGAAAAATATTATTTTTTTCCAAATGGAAATTTTTCTATGACCCAATGTTTGAAGCACAAAAACATGTGTATAACATTTCTTCGTACACAATATAAAGCAATAAGATTAAATTCACATCAACTTGCCTTGCGTACTCAGGAACGCAGTTTGACAGTTAGGTTGTTTACATTTTTGCGACACAAAAGTTGAAGTTGAAGTTGACCTTGCTTTACAAATTTTCACTTTTTGTTTCTAGGAGTAATTACACATAATTGAACAAGTGAATTTTCGTATGACGTGTACTGAAATCACGTGGTGGATCCACGATGGCTAAAATAATATTCCTCCATCCAGATTTGGGTATAGGCGGAGCCGAAAGACTTGTACTCGACGCCGCGCTGGCCTTCAAGAAGAAAGGTCACGATGTATCATTCTATACAAACCACCACGACCCATCCCACTGCTTTGCAGAAACCAGAGATGGTACGTTTCCGGTTACTGTAGTCGGAGACTGGATTCCGCGATCAATACTAGGAAAATTCAAAGCAGCGTGTGCTTATCTTCGTATCGTCTACGCGGCGATATATCTAACCTGGTACGTGATACCTAAACAGAAACCTAATATGATATTCTGTGATTTGATTTCCTTATGCATTCCATTTTTGAAATTGGGTAATGGGGACTTCCGAATCATATTCTACTGCCATCATCCAGATAAGCTATTGACGAAAAAAGGCGGGATTTTAAAAAAACTTTATAGGGCGCCATTAAATTGGCTAGAAGAATTTACAACAGCTCAAGCAGATAAAGTCATAGTTAACAGTAGATACACAGCTAAAGTTTACATGAAAGCTTTCAACAAAATTAAAGAAATTCCTGATATTTGCTACCCTTCCATAAACACTGAATTTTTTGAAAACTCTGCCCATAAACCACTTGAAGATATAATATCGATTGGAAAAGACAAATTTGTATTTCTTTCCATAAACAGATATGAACGAAAGAAAAATTTGGAACTAGCATTAAAGTCCTTTGAACATTTGAAACATAAGCTGGCTCCACAAGACTGGGATCGCGTTCATCTAATTATGGCTGGTGGATATGACCCTATCAATTTAGAAAATATAGAGCATTATAATGAATTAACAGGATTAGCAGCTGAACTTGATATTGAAAACAAAGTGACGTTTATGAAATCTCCAAAAGAGGTTGAGAAAGTTTCACTTCTCTATAACTGCAAAGCTTTGGTTTATACACCATCTAATGAGCATTTCGGCATAGTTCCTTTAGAAGCAATGTACTTTAGTAAACCTGTCATAGCTGTTAATAGCGGAGGTCCTACAGAAACAATAGTCAATAATATCACAGGATTTCTTTGTGAACCAAAAAGTGATGCTTTTGCCGAGGCTATGAAAACACTGGTTTTAAACCAAGAACTTGGAGTACGGCTTGGAGAAGCTGGAAGAAAAAGATTTGAGGCAAAATTTTCTTTTAATGCCTTTACTGAACAATTAAATAGTATACTTTTACAGGAAATACGTATTACGGAGTCTGTCAAGATTCAACACAAGAAAAAGCAATAAATTCAATTGTAGTACATACCATCTTTTTAAACATTGCCAACACTGCCAGGGATATTATAGACAAATCTTTACATTGTAGTAATATTGAGAAATTAAGGAATAAATGCATTTTTACCTACATGATGTTGATTGGTTTATTTATCAAAGTTGGTTATGAAGATTGTTTATTTTTTGTAACATGTAAGTGCACAATTATTAGGTGTTTGTAAGAGAATCTAAGCTATGATAGCTATTGCTATCATATTGTGGATAAATTTACAATCTTCCACTAACTTCTGTTTGCTACATAGTGAGGATTTCTGAAAATTAAATCTCGCCAAGGTCTTATAAACAAACATCAAAAGCATTTTAATGATAATATGGAGCAGAATGAATGAAATGCATCATATATAAATCGTAGCTTAGTGGTCGGAGAGTAATATTATGAATTAGTCGATCTGGGGTTGAAGTCCTACCGTCCTTCGTCATGCAAAGCTAAAAAGCAACATGGGTACAAAAAGTAAAGATATTTTATGAAATAAGTTAAAACGTTTATAAATTATTCGTCACTGGGAAAACACAGAGTGCCATCTACCCTGTTTTTTGTAGAACTCCGAACTTAGATAAGCGCCAAACAAGAAAGTTCAAATTGTCGTCAGTAGATGGCGCCGTAAATTACTGTTAGTTTATCATTGACTGTAATTACCGCCATATTTTTCAGCGTAGCTGTTTGGCTTTAATTGATATGATATGATTGAAGATGTTAATAGTACCCAGAATTATGACGGGAATGTCAGAACTACCAAATGTACAATCAAGAATACTTTCGACAAACGACGCCATCTATTAGAATTTCGACTGATCCAGACATTTTTTTAAAATTTTATTTTATAACCTTGGATTCAGATAACCATACTTAAAATAATATTAAGAGGTATTCTAACAATTTTATAATTAAAATATTAAACAGAGCTGTATAACAATTAATAAATGTTTCTAACTAAATTCTCTGTGGTTAATGCATAGTTTGAACTATTATCAAGTCACAGCCTAATGTGATACTTTTATACGTAAAATGTTCTAACTAGTTAATTAACCGTAATGATCCTTACACATTTAAAAAAATATTTACTAAATAAAAAAGAAGTTGTCCAACTTTAATACATTGATAATATTTCCTAAATCCAGAGATAGATTTTGACAAAAGAATTCTTATTGATTTAAATCAAATTCAATAATGCCCGAAAACTATTCACAACAATTAAGTTGAAACCGAATATAATGGTTTAATTAACGATTTTGGGAAGAAATGGGTTAAACATGCTTTGGTTTTGGGTATAATACCTGGCGGTTGGATTGTGTTTTAACTTTGAGTATTATGCTCTAAAGGTTATAATCCACTAACATCTCTGATTGAAAACTTGCTGAACCATAATAACATTTGACTGGTAGATCAAATTCAAAGTACCCAGTGTCGTAATAACTGTTAAAAAATTTTTTTTGACAGTGACAAGCAGTTTGCCGGAGCAATATCGTGACTTTCAAAAAATATTTAATTTTTCTCTATTTCAAGACTAAATCGTGTAAGTATTACCACAAAATTGATTTACTTTTGTTTTTCCAATACATCATTATCAACGATCTCTACCACAATGCTTTATATTGATCTAAATTCATATAACAAACTAACCTGGCATGATGATGCTACATATTTTGAAAGTTAATTTGTACTACAAATTGTTTTAAACTACCTAGTTTGCTCTAAATAAACACAAAACATTTGTAAAGTTGCAGAAAAATGGCCGCTTCAGTGGTGAATACATACGCAGATCCGTACTCTGCGGAATGGATGAATGCTCCTCATAGCACGGGTACTTCGATCATGGCCTGCGTGTTCGACGGTGGGGTGGTGATTGGAGCGGATTCCCGGACCACTACAGGGGCGTACATCGCAAATAGAGTAACGGACAAACTCACCAAGATCACTGATCATATTTACTGCTGTCGCTCCGGTTCTGCCGCCGATACACAGGCTATTGCTGATATTGTCAAGTATCATTTAAGTGAGTAACATGTTCATTTCAGGTCTGATCTAGCCATTCAGCATACAAATGGTATAGGGAGTTACTTAGTTTGCAAATAATCAGTGATAATAATAATAATAACTAGATATTAATCACACTCACACAACAAATAGCCAAACTTGTATCATTTGAATATCATCTGCAAGGTTGAGTGGCTTACCTACTGGTTTTCCTAGCGTCGCCATCATCTGAAGTCCCCAGGTTTGATCCCAGTCCGGTGTCTCAGGGCTGAGTGTTTGGGATTCCATATTACGTTCCAAATTTCCATAACACAAGTGCTTTTGTTACTTACTTTGGGGTCAGAGCAACATATGTGATGTCTAATATTCAGGCCAATTCCAATTTCTTTATAATAGCTCCATTGACTTACAATTATATGGACGTCGGGTCCGCGCTAAAAAGTGTCCGCACTTGTAAGGCGCTAAAATCGTATACAGAGCGCGACACTCCGCTTTAGTCTTCATTTGTTCTACGGACAGGGCGATACTGCGATGACATAACAATTTAAATTTCGAATAGGTTGACTTGGGACATTTTTTTCGTGGTTTTTGTATTAGACCCGTCGTCCATTTATTTGTAAGTCAATGAATAGCTCCATCAATTTTCAAGATGATTGTGCCAATGTCAGGGTTGAAAAAGACACTTTTACGTTGGTGTGACTATGTACGGTTGAATAGCCAGAGATCCATTGGATATGATGAGAATCTAAAAAGGGACAACACAAATTACACATTCACATCACATGCATATATAAAAAATAAAGTAAAAAGGGAATGGGTTTTTAAATATATTATACTGTAACTGCATTTTTATGTAACTATATGTTTATTTCAGATTTATAAAAATGTCAAACACACAATGTGGGCGAAATAAATTATTAAAATACAAAGAAGGCAATAACGCAATTATTAATTGTTAGAATTATTGCAGAAGTCCCAGGTATCGATTCCTGGCCGGACCAATTTTGTGCCCCAGAATTCCGTTGCTCTGGTACTCATAGTACAGGGAATTCCCTAGTTTGAAACCAGGCAATTGGTGTGGATTTTCTAACATTCACTAAACATGTGTTTCTGCAATTTCTTATCTCTTTTCACTATCTAGCACAAAAACCGTTCACTTTAATTACATGACTATTTAAAATTTTATTAAAAATGGCAACGTCTTTGAAAAAAACATAGTAAATATCTAGGTAACAAAATATATAGGATATACAATATCTAACTACCAATATCTCTATGTACCTTTGTATCATATTTTTTCTTCATAATGAATAATTTAAACCTCTGTTATACATTGTCAATAAAGATCTGGCCTGCACATTGTAGTAAGCTGTCCCAATATAATAAACTGTTCATTTGCTCAGATTTTCACAGAATGGAGCTTGGTGAGAAGCCTCTGGTCAAGACAGCTTCGGCTATCTTCCGTGAGCTTTGTTATAACTATAGAGACCAGCTGGTGGCTGGTATTCTAGTTGCTGGATGGGATAAGAAGCATGGAGGTACCTATGATCGTTTTATTCAATTTTACATGCAGTAGTTTGATTAGAAATTGTTTGACATGAATTTATCAACTCAGCAAAATTACATAAACTCTGCCATGCCATGGAGAAATAATTGGTTCTTGGTCCATACTAAAATTTATTTTATAGGGCTCCTGTCAGAGGCTTGGCAAGGATTAATTTGTTTAACCATCAATCCAAGCAACACACAATGCTTGCAAAGTGGAGTTTTAAATCACAACAATGTGAGGGACACTGCCACTGCACACGTCACCTTGAGACATAAAGATAATAAACTAAACTAGTTTTATAATTTATTTATACTATATTTCAAGAAATATAGCAATTGCTTCTTATCTCCAGGTCAAATCTATTCTGTTCCAATCGGAGGAATGCTGTCACGTCAGAATGTATCAATTGGAGGCTCTGGTTCTTCCTACGTATATGGCTATGTTGATGCTAACTTCAAACCTGATATGACTCAACAAGAGGCCATGGACTTTGTCACTAAGACACTGACATTGGCCATTCTCAGAGATGGTTCCTCTGGTGGTGTGGTACGTCTTGGTGTGATCACTGAAAAAGGTGTGGAACGATCTGTCATCTTGGGAGATCAGCTACCCAAATTCTATGAGGGTTAATTTTGTATTCCGATTATTTTAAGGCTTTATATATAATAAATTTTTTTGAAGCATATATTTTGTCTTAGTATTTACATTATGAGTTCTATCAATCTCTAATTGTTCACGTTCTTGAAACCCTATTTAGGCTCAATTTACATTGCGGCAGAACGGAAGCGTCAATTTAAAAAAAGGCGCGCGCAATCTCAGGAATGTCCGAGCATTCACGAGCTTTCTCGCCCTGCGGTTGTAGTGTTTTAAACTTTGACGTCACACTGCGCCGCCAACCGTCGCCGACGGCAGAATTCCCGAGCATCCGCGGAAAAATCGAAGACTTGCGATTTTTGACTCGTATCAAGTTTGTATGTTACACAATTAACCATAAAGCTTACTCTATGCAATATCGTTACATAAATTCGCTTCCATTCCGTTCCGCCGCAATATAAATTGAGCCTTAGAGAAGAAAACGTTATACACGGCGAAATAGTTTTATTTTTAGATAATATGACAAATTAGTTTATCAAGACATGTTGTCCTGATGACGATAAATTTACAGAGGTATTTGGTTGGTGCGTACAATAGTATTCAATATACGCCAAATTAAACAACAGTTCATGTTTTTCCACAACTTCTCGTGTATTATAATTTCATATACATACATGGTTGGGTACATAGAAGTATGCTTGAAAATGCATTTTTGCAAAATATACTAAATTAATACTAATAACGACTTGAATTAAACTTATATTTACAAAATCACTTCATAGCCTATAACTTTTCTCAAAAGTTTAACAAACAGATCAATTCTAGAAAAGTGTCAAGTTTACAATTAATTATACCAATATGTTTAAATGGCAGCACTGAGCTGGAAAGACAAGACTTCAATGCCGGTTAAAGCCGAATTTACATTTCTCCAAAGAGTACATTTTCATTTCTCCGACGTGTCGTGTCGTGTCGTGTCGTGACGCGTCAGAACGTATTATGGTTAGATTTATATTAGTAAATGCCGATTACGCGAATGCCGATAATGCGAAGACGATTGCGCGAAAGCTTAAATGCGCGATAGTTCATTTGCGCGAATGGTCACTTGCGCGAAGCTTAAATGCGCGATCGTTCATTTGCGCGAAAGCTTGAACGCGCGATAGCTCATTTGCGCGAATGACTGACAAGTTAATTGTTGCACTCCTATGGCTGCAAGTTTGAATATACAGAGAACTTTGAATATCTTGAAGGTGCAATATAACAATGCTTTCAGGATGATATTTGCAGAAGCGCATACGGATGACTTCCACGCCATTATTCGTATACTGCTTCTTGAAGGTGCGCACACGCGGCTGCTCTATAATAGCATTGTCAACAGTACTGCCTTTACTAAAAACCAACTGGTGAATTATATTACGTAGACTAGTCCTCTATACTAAGGTTTAGGGTAATAAACTAAATATAAACAAACGGAAATGAGGTATTCTATGACGCATTACCTGGTTACTTATTGCATGATGATTTTTTGAAAATGGTATATTTATACCATTTTTAACATACACTTAACATTAACTGCCTCTGTGACCGAACGGTTACCATGTCGCACTGCCACGCAGAAGTCTCAGGAGAAATATTTGTATGGCCTATATTTATTTATCTCGTGAGTTTGGGTGTAATTTGTGATTGTCTATTGGTCGTATTCTAGAACTCTATCCAATGCTCAAGTCAGGATTGCACTGGCAACACAAGCACTGGAAATACGACCCTAATGGCAGGAACTTGAGTATGATTTCGAGTGCTTTAAACCATATTCAAATCCTGACTTGAGCATTGAGTAGAGTTCTAGAATACGACCCTGAGTATCCAAGTCCATGGCACCCGCGACACAGGGTTTCCCTAGTGCGGGGTACGTTGAGTGTGTGCGTTAAAATATATGATAATATTTCCAGCTATTAGAGAAATTTTTGAACTACTTATTCTATAAATCTGCTAACTAAAACGCGACTATGCATCGTTAGGGTAACTTCCGATATGTCACGTGTACACGTAATTTTAACTGTTTTTAAGAGAGTTTTGTAATCTATCTATCTATTGCTCTTTAAAACAAATTTTTAACCATTTGTCGCTTAACCGCGTGTTAGTTAGTGGACGGCAGAAATCTAAACGGCACTGATTAAATATTTAAATAAAAATGTTTTATATTACATATCACAACTTTCCTTACGATAAACAACCTAAAAATCCAAGAGTTCGAAGCCTTTCTTCTTCTTCTTTTAAATGTTATGGCCCCATCGAAATAATCAATGATTTTGCCAATGTCAAGTAAAAATAACTATGTACGGTAGTTTAGTATTATTATAAAAATTATACAAAAAAAATAACAATTTCGCCAATGTCCTGTGATGATTCATAAATTTTTTTTCATCTTCGAATCCTTTACAAAGATAAGACAGCTAATAACACGTGACCAAATCAAAGAGTACAGCAGTAATGCAACGTACGAACCTAACATCGTATTTAACCGGTTAACCCCGACGTCATTCATTACGACTACGATCGATACATTTGTAATGTGTTGTAAGTCAAAATACCATTTTTTTTGCTGAAGTTTGTTTACATTTAGTTAAGTACCTAAACCTTTATACCATAGCCATCGAATATATAACCAGAAATAGAGACGAAATAATGCATCCCTGGCAAAACCCATCAGTGAATTGTACTGATATCACTTTTAAATATCAACTCTCGTTTGCGCTGAAATAATACAGCGAATGTGTGTACGTCTCAGAATATTCCAAAAATATTCTGTATTTATTGTAATAAAGATATTTCCAACTATGGGGGCTATTCCATTCGGTGGTGTGGGAAAAAACAGCAAAACATCTAATTACAAAACAAACGAAATCACATTTCATCATCAAAGCAACTAGCAAAGCTCAAGTTAAGCTGGTCAATTTGAAGAGAAACAATTGACGACACCCGTCAATTGTTTCAAATTCGGGCTGGCCAACCGGAGCGCATTTGTCACAATTAAATGACATTCATTTCGTCTCTATTTCTGGTCACATACTCGATGACTATAGCTGTTGCATTTTCTGTTATTTGTATCGTGCCTTATTAACTTTAGTATGTAAGGAAAATGGAGTTTATTTTTATAGAAAAAAAATTTAAATCAGAAGTACCTATATAACGTTATAAACCGTACAATATTTTCGTTTATATATGTATATTGCTAATAACTAAATACTCGTTGGGTAAATCATGAATTCATGACACATTGTAAACATACTAAGTACAAATTGCCTTTGAACATATTCTTGCAAAAACTATGTTGTGGGAACTAAACTCAGAAACCTTTAGACCTTAAATATAACACTACATTATGCAAATGGTAGATGAGTAAGTTTATGTGATAACACCAAGCTCCTCCATCGTCTCCAGATCCCGCATGAGCATCTGTATGGTCTGCTTGGTGCGCGGGAAGTAGTCCGCTGTCTCGTCGTCCTCGAACGACGGATCTTGAGATTCCAGCTCTGAAAGTAACGTATACAAATTGAGTCGTCGGCTGAAGGTCACAAAATTTAAGACCTTCGTGGTTATAAATTAAACGGTTATCGCTAATTACGTCCACTGTATCGCATGTGTTCTTCTTAGAATGGTATCCGTTTTGATTTCGGTATTTTCTCTGGTTCTGTGGTCTAGGAACTCAATCACAAAGTGTCTATTACGTTAACTACATGACAGACTTTGTTGAGTTTTCTTAAAATACTTGAAATTTAGAGTTACTGTCACGTATTTCATATTTTGATACTTATATAGTTATTTTGGCCTCTTTTGCATGTTGTGTTCACATCAAGTAGGATACGTTCTTATCGTGTCACTATATAAATGAAATACTTGTAGTTTGTATCTTCTTCTTCTTTATTTATTAGTGGCTTGTTCTGTCTCTTTGTAAATTCCGCCTATGTCACGTAGGTAGCCTCTACACGGGAGGAGTGGATTTATTTTCAAATATAATTTTGACCCTTACAAGTTTGTATCTGAATTGTATCCAGTTTTGTGAACCGAATAAAAAAAAATACCGCTACAAGTAATGGAAATGAACGTAGTCGTCGACTTCGAAAGAGGATAGATGGATATATGTCTGCTGTTGAAGCTGTCATCTTTTTTTTAATATATTATCAAGTGACGGGACGAACATGTCGTGCGCCTGGTGGTAAGCGAGACACCTGTCCATAACAGTTGCAGTGCCACTCAGAGTTTTCAATCACAAAGATTTGAGAGGGGCACTGCCACTGTGCCCGTCACCCTGAGACATAAGTTGACAAGTTCCATGCGCCTGTAGTTTCACCAGCACCTAATTACAATTAAGGAATGTAATCCGCATTTTCTGGGATTTTTACTAGATTTTGAAATCCGGATTTTAAAATCGGATGCGGATTTTTAAGATATTTTTATTCACGCTTCCGCAAACAGTTTTTTGGAATTTTGTATACAACAGAATCCTCAATGGGTTAAATGATTTTTTATTTCATATAAAAAAAATTGTTAGGTTATTTCTAAATATACATACGTTTGATATTTTTTTTACATTTAATTGACAGTTCATGGTGTATTTGTTAAACTTTTTTGTTCTTGTATTTTTTCTACGTTACTGAATTTTGAAATATTTAATGGCTTATGTTCAATATTTTTTACCCATATTATTTAAGAAGACTGATTTCCAGAGTGGGAATATCTCACGATAGACAAATTCTTTGCGTAATTTCGAAGAACAAGCAGTATTCCGCCTCGGCCTCTCTACCACCGGCCATCTGCATGCGTTTAACGCTTTGTCATCGAAAAAATGATATAATGATAAGATAAAATGGAGCGATATACTATCGAATAGTATATCACACCATTCTTTCTTCACAACTCTACACCAACAAGAAATAGCTCCAAATTACATCCAACTCACAAGCAATATTTAGTTTTCCGAAAAAATCCGGATTACCTACGAAATCAGTCTTCGAAATCCGGATTTCAAATATGGTACGAACTTGCATTCCCTAATTCCAATTATATCATAAACAACCCTGTATTTAACCCGGTTACCATGCCGGACTGCCACGCAGAGGGCCAAGGTTCGATTCCCGGTCCGGGAGAAATATTTGTATGGCCTACATTTAGTCTCGTGAGTTTGGGTGTAATTTGTGGTTGTGTCTATGTGTGTGTCCATGGCACCCGCGACACAGAGTTTCACTAGTACGGGGGCTATGTTGAGTGTGTTGAGCGTGTGTGTTTTATAACGCACCCGCGTTATAAAAAAAAATCAGTGATAGTCATTTAAGTGCAAAAGGTCAGCCGGTGTCTCTGGTGGATATATCCACTGTCCGCCTTGTCCTGTGGAGGGGAAGGTGTTGGTGAGACGGTGTAGGAGGCTCACCTGCGACCTGCGCCTCTATGGAATCGAGGCGGGCGTCGATGAGCGCCTGGCAGCGCTGCACGTGCCGCAGCAGCCGTTCGCGGCACGCGCTGTTCTCGATGGCCGCCTCGGGCAGCGGCACCATCGCGCGCTGCGCAGCCTCCGCCTCCGCTGCAAAGCGTGCTGCCCATTAAACCTGACCACTTACGAGTCTATACAACCTCAAATTGCTTTGGTTGATTCCGGACATCGAGTATATAACCAGAAATAGAGACGAAATAAGGGCCGGCCATCCATCCCTGCCAACTCGTCAGGTAAATGGGCCTTATGGGCCTTATCACTTTTAAATATCAACTCGCGTTTGCACTGAAATCACAAATTAGAAAGCTGAAACAGTACAGCGCCTACAACTGACCTGTGTGAACGTACCCGTAGTCCGTATATTCCAAAAATATTGTGTATTTATTAATTGTAATAAAAATAATATCTCTAACTGTGGGGCTGTCCATTCGGTGGTGTGGGAAAAACAGCAAAACATCTAATTACAAAACAAATTTCATCGGCAATTAAATATTAAATAGGTAATATTCAATTTTCGTCCATTACAGCAAAGCTCAAGTTAAACTGGTCGATTTGAAGTGAAACAATTGACGACACCCGTCAATTGTTTCGAATTCGGTCCGGCTAATCAGAGCGCATTGATATGGTATAATGTGGTATCACCGTAATGATATGGCAAAATAGTTTTCAAACAAATTAAATAACATTTCGTCTCTATTTCTGGTTATAAACTCAATGATTCCGCATAAGAGTCAAGGTGTTGAATCATTCACTTTGGAAAACATACATAGTAAAATTGAGGAGATACTCTGATTACTACATGGTGTGAAATCACGATTCCTAAACATTTTCACGACATTAAAAAACATAAACTTGCCTCGAAATTTTACAAGGAAACCGCTGTATCAATAGGTACTTTACATAAACCAATGATTTTTTAACTATCAACTGAACTAAATAGAACACTGATTCTATACGATATACATTTTTCCTGGCCCGTCTCCACGGTCCAGTTTAGAACTCGCGCGAAAATCAGCCCGACAAGTGTTGAGTGGAAACCATTTTGGATCTCAATCTTTAGAGCCAGCTCAAACCGACGAACAACAAGGCAAAGGACATTAAATTTATCAATGTATAGTTTACGCTACCATAATTGTACTAAGGTATAAATTTCAATGCTCTGAGACGCAAGAGAAATGCGATGCTCCAATGTCAGCCTGAAGAGGTTTTTACTTCAAAAATTACTTCTATAGTAATAGGAGTACAGTGACATTCGTAACATTTATTTGTAGAACAACTCAAAAATTAACAATAAAAAACAAATAAAGTATATTAATCTCGTTGTTTTCAGTATCTTGGAAAACCTTGCAAAATATTTTTTTATTTATTCTTATTTGCACAAAATGTAGTTTGCTGATGTTATTTTAGGTTCTTAGGCTTAGCATTTAAAATATACCAAAATTTAGCCTGTGTGAATCTGGGAACTCATCCCACAGTGTTTAAGTAGGCAAGGGTAATTTTCTCGAAATAAAATTTAAAGTAGCTGTATTTTGAGCGGTGAGGAGGCAACCCTCAAGTGGAGGTGTTTTTATCAATAAAATTGACCATAGTTAACGGCCTTAAAATATTCGCACTATGCTTCGTTTCAATCCATTTGAAACAAAAAGAAAACAAACAAATCACTGACCCGACCATAGACGGTTTAGTGACGGCCTATTGTAATGCCAACTATAAATCGATTAATTAATTGAATGAATCGATTTGGTCAATTGAGTCATGCTAGCGATTTGCTTTATATAACCTATGGAATATTAAAATTTAAAATTTTCAGAAAATCTTAATTTTAAATCCTTCTTCAAATCCTTACACTTAGATAATTGTTCGATTACGATTGAAATTTTTGATTTACTAATCGATTACAAAAACTGTACTTGAATGAATTGAATATTTTTCTTCCGTACAGCACTATACAACCATAGACTATTCATGCATCTATAATTAAAACATAACTTCACTTGTTGACTACCATATTTCAAGTACGATTTTGCGATGTTACTAAAATCAATATTGTTGGAAAAGGTGATGAAATATCATGTCAAAATCTTCGAAATATACGTAAAAGTGTTACTTGTTCGATTTATTGAGTGATTGTTTTAGAATTATCACTAAACCGTTTTGTTTACTTTTCGTCTAAAAGGGATTGGAACAGACTTTACATCCCAGAAGTCTACGTTAATTAAAAAGTCTTTCTTTACCTTGAACAGTCTTCGCCAGTCTCTCCAACTCCGAAGTACTTATAGGCAAATCCAAAGACGCTCCTCCAGGACTTGAAAGGAGACCACTAAGCAACGCTTGAGATCCCAAATGGTTATCCTTCTGCGAAAACCTCTCCTCGTGTTCCTCCGAAGGTGGAGTTCTAATATCCAAAGGTGCGTCTTCTTTCATTGGCAGGTTCTCTTTGCCAATATTACTGATCATAATGTTGAGATCGGAGTAGTCCGAATTGAGTTTCTCTTGAGTCATCGCTAGTTCTACTGTCTCCCAGTCTTTGGCCCAGAGGTAGAGTTTGGGATGATCTTTTTTCCTGTACAATAAGGTTGATTTTATTATAAAAAACATTTCTCGAATTAAGGTGAATTAGAGGAGTAAAAATTTATTTTATTAATAATTTATTGCAAAAGACGAAACTAAAATAAGATCTTAACATCAATCATGCACTTGATATTAAGAGCCTGAAAACCTTATTACAATGAACATGAGCCCCCAGCCATAATAGACTGGACAGCTTTCAACTCCTAAGTTCAAAATGGTGCCAATAGATGGCGCATCGAAATGTTCTATAAATTTTTTAATTAAAAGTATTATGTATTTATTGTAATAAATAACATCTCTAACAATGGCGTGCCGTACAATTCGGTGGTGTGGGACAAACAGCAAAACATGTAATTACAAAACAAACGGAATCAGATTTCATTGTTAATTAAATATATAATTTTCGTCCATTATAGCAAAGCTCAAGTTAAACTGGTCAATTTGAAGTGAAACAATTTGATGACACCCGTCAATTGCTTCGAATTCGGGCTGGTCAATCGATTCAGTTGTCATCGTAATGTTATGGCAGAATAGTTTTCAAGCAAACTAAATGACGTTTCGTCTCTATTTCTGGACATATACTCGATGGTGACGTGACTTACGTGGCCACGTAGTACTTGACCCGGAGAGCGTGCAAGGCGTCTTCGATCCTCAGCAGATTGCCCGAGAGCTCGTGCGAGCGCCGCAGCGTGTCGCAGGGCCGGGCGCCGGGCAGCAGCCCCTCGTACATGCGGTCCTGGTCGTGCAGGAAACGCTGCGAACGCCGCCCGCGCCGCGGGTTTAGGCAGATGCTGCAGGTGTACTTCTCGGGAACCTGCAACCGCGACAAATCCATTTCACTCCTCTCCCGATCACTTGAAGCGATCGATCGAGATGTGACTTAGATCTCGAGATGCATCTCAAATTCTCCAAAAACGCTATAATCATTGGCATCTTTGATGACATCTCAACGGACCAAAACTTTATCAAGGAAATAAGATCTTAATATCGATCTTACACTTGCTTGATTTAATAAAATGGATCGTAAAACTTGCTTGAAATGAATATCGGTCACCTGTCGGCCGGACAGCCTTTAACTACGTAATGTAAAGTTGTACCAATAGATGGAGTGCAGTCAAAGCGGGACAGATGTAAATTGTTATTGTTTTAAAAACACGTTTATGATAGTTACGAAATGTGTCATAATAAAAAAGTTAAAAACAACTAAATAATTACGTTTAATGATCAAAAATTTAAAAAAAGAATTTTCTCTACACATTAGTATTTTTCGCATCAACCCTATACATACCTCAGATTCCTTCTGTATATTGTGGCAAAGTGCATGCTGCCAACAAAGGCAGAGTTCGCATTGCACCATAAGGCCGTCCTCTTCGCGGAATCCGCAATGACAGTTTATTATCTCTTCCCGTTTCATATGCACTATCTTTATGCGTTCGCCAGCTGGAAATGTTATGTTGAATTTCAATTATGATTATAATAACAAATCTCAATATTTTTATTAAATATCATGATTATGTTTTTACTACCATGAGATTCATTCATTTTTTGTAAAAGTTCTTCACTTGTTTGTTATTACATATTGTTGTATCAATCCAACAAACACAAGGAATAAATCAGTGTCTGTCACCTGACACTACAATATTATTTTTTTTATTGAAAAAAAAAATCAACACAAGCAAAAGCAAATGTTTTGCACAATTTAACCTTCAAGAGTCGTGGAGTATCAAAGTAATCACTTTTTTATTGGACGATTTATGTTTCTTTTATCCATGTTTCTCCCAACAGTAAATTTCATAGAAAGTTTTCAAGTCATGCAGCTACGCAGGTTAATTTTATTATAAGCTAGTTGGAATTTTACGCATCAGGATTTAGATGGGGTCTAACGTTCTCCGTCCGAAACAATTACTGTCAAATGAGTATGTCGACCAAATTAAAAAACAATGTCAAGCAATGATATTATACTTGATGTCAAGTATGACGCTTCATTCGAGTATTACTTGACAGAAATTCTTTCGGACGGATATCGGAAGGAGGACGAAAGTACAGGGTCTGTTCTTTATATCGTCTGTCCGAATCAACTGTTATAACCACCATTCCGCAAATACATCTTAAACTAGCGTCAAACTCATTGGAATCAAAGAGCTTTATTCATATCATCTGCTAAATTTTAAAATGCCGTAACTACAAGCACAATATCGGGCAAATAAAGTTTAATATATAATTTTTAGATCACTTTTAGACATATATTAAACGTGCAATCATAAAATTATCATGTAATTATATCTAGTAATTCCGTTTTTTATGCCTTCTCAAAAGTTCACATTAATGGAGTTACGAAATTTACGAATTTAGCCGACGATCATGTAAAAAGTCAAGACATATTATATTAGTGGAAAATGTTATCAAATACGGCAGTTAGTGAGAAGGACGATATGTGCTTCAGTCTTATAAGTCAAATACCTTTTAACAATAACTTCACTACGAACTTCAGAAAAACATTACTAAAAAAGCACTTACATTCGGTATACAAATAGTTATTAGCACCCTTTTGTTCCTCATTATATTCCGAAGACACGAGCTTCTGTTCAGTGGTCTTCGAATCAGGCGTTCCCGACCTGGGATAGCTCGATCTGGTTTCTACGTCGGAGTTGTTCATCGTGAACCATTCTTCATCCTCACTCATTGCCTTCTTCGATATTGTTGCGAATGTTTTTCTTTTCTTGTCACTCTTCCTTTTCTCGCTTGCTGGTCGCGTCACTGTGTGAGTCGAGATGGCAGTTTCAAAATCTAATGGTTCAACAACAGGTATTTCTATCTTTGGTTGCAATGGTATAGTCTTCTTTTCGTCTGTTTCATCCTTCATTTCTGGTGTTTCAGGTTCCTGTTTTCTAACTGGTAGCAACACCTTCGGTCGCTTTACTGGTCTATTCAAAGCCAACCTCAATTTCGGCGAGTCTTGAGATCTGGGTATTTTCTCTGGCAATTCTGCTTTTATTGGTAATTCTTGTTTGATTTCTGCTTCTTTTGGTTCCGGTTTTGGGTCTGTGTATCTTCTGGGGAGCCGTGGCAGTTTCACTCGGATTGTTTTATGTACAGCTTCGTGTCTCATTCGGTTTAATTCCATTTCAGTAGGTCTTTGTCTTGCGTATGCCAGGTCTAGCACTTTAGGTGTTGCTCCTAACATTTTTCTCAACTCCCTGTGGTAATGCTTTATGTGCATCTTCAGGAGCGTATCATTCCTGAAGTTCTTGTAACAGCCCTCAGCCGGGCATCGCAAAAGATTCTCTATTATTTGGACTTTTAGAGATCCGACGTATACTGAAAGAGACATAGGACAATTATAACACCCTGAAAGTGTAATGAACCTATTGATGCGTGTTAACGAAATGAAAGACATGTGCCAAGGTCGTATATGTTAGCAAGTCTAATTTTGAACGTTGAGTAGAAACTCGAGTTCTTAGGTTTCGTGATTGTTATACATTGGAAATGAAACTATTATTTTTTATTTAATGTCTTTTCAAACAATCCCGAAAAAAGGGCCCCAAAATTTAGCTTCTTTTAAAAACATATACGTGATTTAGATCCGAAAAAATGTTTCATTTCCACCGAGTAAAATATTTTGTTCTTCAATTATTTACTTGCTCCGGTTGCAATGTCTAAAACTCTTACTTTGTGTTAGTTAAACGGTATGATTTAATCTTTCAACTTTTTGCAGAAGTTTGCACGTTACACAATTGACTATAAAATTCATTATCCTATGTACAATATCGTTACAAAAATTCGCTTCCATTCCGTTCCGCCATATTATAAATTGAGCCTTAGGAGGTTAAGACTAATACCGTCCATAATCTGCCTTACGAGTGAGTAGTAGGTTTTAATCAATTGATGATTTTAAGTGTAATTTGCTTACCTATGAAATAAAAATTATTTTGAGTTTTGAGTTTGTGAAATACATACCACATCCATCTTCCAATGGCAGGCTTTCGTTTGGCTGATCGAGAGGCGCAGTTGGATCCACAACAGTGACACTGTCACTGATGCCTGCAGCGGCGGGATCCACAAGCGATGGCTAAAATGCGAAAATGATCTACTCGCACTTTTCTATTTAACCCTTTCATGACCGGTAACAGCATAGTATAAATAAAACAATTATGGTAACTTCATACAAATGTAGCATGGTGACTTGTATGTGTGCTCACCCACATATACAGAATCCGTGCAAGGTAACGCTCAAAACTTAATTTTCAAAATGTGGGTCTTTTAAAAAAAATATACATTAGCGTAGTCGTAATAAAGTATCACATCACGCGTAAAAATACTGAGAGCTAACTACTGTCAGTTGTGAAGTGCAACAGTTCAAAGTTTGCTCTTTACGCTAAATGATAATTATTCCGTAACGTAAGTAAATTTATGTGCAATATTTAGACATTTATGCAATAAAATACAAAATGCTTTATTTCTCTCAGAAAGGTGTATAAATAGTTACATTTCTAGGGTCGGCGGACTGAAGCACATAAGTCAAAAAAGTGCTTCATTTGTTAATATATAATTATATTTTTTTTGTATTGTTTTTAGTGTTGGAAGTTAAATACCCTCTAGAATTTAAAGAAATTTCGAAATTTATAAAGTAACAAATTAATTTGACTTATGTGCTTTAGTCGGTAGCTGTATTAATTTAAATGAATGATGTTGGATTTTGACTTATGTGCTTTAGTTTGCCGACACTAGATTTCACATATAATAACAAGTTCCTTAGTAAGAGCTGGAGTCTGTACTAGGTTGGGGACCTGTGTTATAGATCACCAGGCTCACTCCCTCTAGGTGTACAAAGAACGTAACATTATTTAAAAAAATATATGATTGTATTAGAAAACATTGCTTACGTTTCATATTAAAATCGATTTAAATGTATTACGTCAGTGACGAAGCAAGGTAGTTGAGTCCCGAAACATTTTTATTATATTGTAAGTTTAGAGCTATAATATAGCTCTAATAAATATATTATGTATGCATCTGTACACATCGCGCGGCGTTCGCGCACACATACAAACCGTGCTGTTACATTGTGCGGACTTACAATACTTTTATTTTACTATGGTAACCTCACTCACCCGTTGATAATACTGCCTAGGCACCTTCAATCTGACACTCAATCTTTTCTTCTTGTCCTTACCCAATTTCTTTAGGCTCAATTTTTTCCTCTTTACAATAGGCGATGTCGTACACAAAGTACCAGACGGCAACATCATAGGTCCTTCTTGTTCGCCACTAGGTGTCACTGTGTACCATCCCATGCGCCGGGACAGTTTCAAATGTACCCCGAAGTCCATGAGAGCATGTTCAAACGGTTTTAAAGTAAGATCTGGTTTGCTTTCTAGGTATACTCGCATGTCGGTTTTAGTGTGGAATCGGCGGTCTTCAGGGCTGTGAAATGGATAATAAATAGGTGGTTTTTACACAAGATTTTGTTTTTCTAGTTTTATATAGACGTAGTGACAAAGATAAAGAAAGAGATGTTTAGGAGGTTCGGACATGTACAGGATGAATTGACGCATGATACACTCGCATATAAATTTTTGGTGACATAAGTATGCTTCTTTTTATGAAAACTATGTTGAAATCGAGTTTAAATTCCTGAATAAATTTGGTTTTGGATTGACTATTCTAAACAATTTTGAATTAAAGATATTCCAGTTTGAAGTCTAGGAGGTTATATGTCACAAAGTTGAATAAAATATATTCAGTGTATAATTTTATCAAAATAAACTACAAAAGCCTTAAACAAGAGTTAATAGAAGCTGAATAGTGCAGTGGGACGTGAAGAAAGTTCAGAGGAATAAATTTTAATAAGGTGGGTCAAAAGGCATGAAGGTAAGCCATAACAAAAGAAAACGAGTTAATACATACTATGCCCTCATAACTCAGGCACAAATTATTTTTTTGTAAAGCATGCCATCTATCCCTGATATCGGGAACTTTTTGGCAATATTACCACTTCTCGCGTGGCTTCTTTGGAGGAGGAATTATCTACTTTTTTTTGTAATGATGTAGTTAATATCTTATTGCAAATCTCTACATAGGTATCACCAATCTATACGTAGGAATTGAAAATCTCCTTTTGGCGGTTAAATGTCGCTCAACGTTAAGAAACCGACAGTTGTAAATATCAGTCTAATTACTCATTTGAGTTTCATTTAAATATAATTTTAACACCGGCGAGGCGAGACGAGACGAGGATTGAAATTTATATAACATTTTAATTCTCTCCTGGCCCATCTTCTGTGGAAATGGTCTGGATTGACGAGGATTTAAAAGGATATAAAATATTTATTGGTGTAATATTGAACCGTATTGCTGCCTACATAGAGTATTATACTCTGCAACGGAAACACATATCACGATCTCGCGAGTGCCCGCACGGTCTCGCGCGAGCTCGCGATTGCAATTAATATCACTATGACGTCACAAGAACTATTTAGTGATGAAACCTCCTTCCGCTCGCTCTAAATCGATTGATTGAACGGAATACGCGTAAACACGCGTATTCCATTCAATTAATCGGTTCTAAATAGAATAATTTTTGTTCAAGTATTTGTTGATTACAAGTAGTCGTAATATTTATACAGTCGAAAAATACTAGAATAAGATAGTTAAGTCCTTTATTTTACTCGTTTTTAAGAAACGTTGATTACTTAAAAAAAATTAAGACTTTAATTTTTAATCGACTTTAAATATTAAAATTATTGTCCTTCCAATAAAAAGAGCTTATTATATAACATCTTTTTGTCATAGAAGATTTTATCGATTAACTTAAATAATGAAAACGCACCTCAATATATGAACTTGCGACCGCCTTAATTAATTTTACCAAATGGTTTTCTGTTGGTAATTGATCAAATTGATGAATGGCAAGAGAAATGAAAATGTTACCGCTGACAAAATATGGTAAAATCTTATTAATCAGAAGAGGTTTACTTAATGATGGCCTCGTGTGAAATTTTTGTGATTTGTTTATTATTTCTCGGATTTCTAACTCTGCTACTCTGCATATTTGGATAGCATCTTAGGTGGGATAAACTAGACCACCTTCGTCCTCGAAAGCAACGAACTCATACGTTTGAAAAACTTCACATCTTTGTACAAGACTGCGCACTGTTAATTCTTTGTATTATATATTTTTTTGTATTAATCGTGCTATATATCCGGCGATGTATGTAATTATTTGACATTCGAGGCAATGTGCTGCAAAAATTATCGAAATTACAGATACTACTGATGATAGATACTACAAAACTGAAAAAAAAAAACGAAACGTTACTAAACGTATAACAAAACAGTTCTACAGGTAGAATGTTTTTATAATATTGCTAAGGTCATAATAATTTCCGTCCCTTTGTTTTCAAAATCGATCAGAATCGAGAACAGTGTTGCCTAACGTAACCATCACTGAATGTTAAATTTGGTCAAAGAAATGTACCAGCGGCCGTACCGCGAAACTGAATGCATTATAAAAAAGTGCGTTTGTTCGATATTCATGGCATATTAACAAAGGATCACAAATATATAGCACCAAGTAAAAGCCACAATGTGTTACAAATCATGAGGCATACACTCGGTTGCATATTTGTTTTCTCGAAACCCATATAAAACCAAAATAATTGTTTATAAAATAAATTATGCATCTTCTGATTACAAAATCATTTGTCCGTGGAAGGAAACGTCCCTGTTCACTCGTTTACCCACAGTTATGGTGCTTTTGCAGTTTATAATGGCACAATTATGCATTTTTCGCGTATTCGACTGGTGTTTATCTACGATAACGGTCGAGGGCGTTCTGAAGTGTAGCAGCGGCAAGTAAGTGAATTTCACTTACTTTGGGCACGCGAAGTACGTACACTTACGGCGTCTATCTAGATATATGTCTGTGGTTTCATCGGATTCTTCTTCCGTTAACAATTTAATAATAATAATTTACGGCACATGTTACTTCAGCCGCGTATTTATCACTAGATTAACTAAACAGCTATCTATCTATAATCACACTCGCGCGAATTAATGGCAATTTCCTGGTGGAAATGGGCCGGCGAGATTTCAATTCTCTTCTCTCCTCGTCTCGCCTCGCTGGTGGAAAACTACCTTTAGACAGGCCTTTTGAAAAATCGAATGAATTTATTTAATTCAAACTTGTAGTTATGACGTTTGCAGACACTAAAGAATTCTTTTAACTATAATTTCGCTATTGTTCTTTCATCTTTTCGTTGTTCTGACCATAAAAGATTTTGCAGGGAAATAAAATGATATTGATAACTCAGAAACAAAAATCAATAAGGACAAAACAATGAAATTTATTTGTATCACAACGCACCTGAGGAGAACAACGTCCCATTTCCCGGCAGAGTGGCCGAAACTCCTGCGCACCATGTGCTTGGTCCATCCCGGCGGCAATCGCTTATCCTCCACCTAAGATAACTTTCTCATCAACATTTAAAATATGGAGGTCAAGTATCTATAAATGATTTGACCCGCGTACTATTAATAGGAAAAGAATACTTATATAAATTTTGTATCAGCCAATAGCGCCTAAACCCTGTCTGAGATCCATGCCCTCTAGTGGAACTTATATGCGATTATATTACCGTATATTTTCAAACAATAATATTCATCATCATATCAACGAAAGCAATACACGCAATATACAAGAAAACGAATAAATAAAATAAGATATTACAAAACAGCCGAAATATGTTATGTGCACTGTTGGACACAGGGCTCCCCCAAAGATCGCTACAGCGTTCGGTCTTGCGCTGCTTGCATCCCACTACCTGTACCAGGTCATCTGTCTACCTTGTGGGTGGTCTGCGATCTGGGTGGTGCTCGAAAACTCTTTGGCCAAACCCCCAAAAGAAGGCGATAACGAATTAGTAATATTACTTTCAGAAAACTCACACAGCAACATCTGGCTACCTGATGACCATTCAAGAAACCCCAAAACTAACCAGTTACTTGATGTTTATTTTTCATTCTTTAGGCACATTGATTGTCAGTATATTTAAATTTTAATGCTGCTGATAAATTAACCCCTATATTACCTGGACACTTCGCCTGGGCAGCGCGTTCTTGGCACTGTCAATCTTCCCTTCGTATTCAATCTCGCTGACGGTTCCTACTGGCTGTCCGTTCACCCACTTGCAGCACCACTCACCCGGCAGCAAGAAGCTATCCGGCATCTCCGTACTCTTACTCTTCGCCAGCTCCTCCGTTTTCTGAAGCATCTCCTTCCTCATCTCCTCGACTTGCCTCTTCATCTCCTCCAACTCACATTTCACTTTCTCCACTTGTTTCTTTACCTTTTTCTCCTGTAACAACCTAAGCTTTTTACCTTTCTTTACCTTTGGAAAGTTTTTCTTTCTTTCTTGTTTTATTTTGGGTTCTTTCAGATCTGGTTCTGGAATTTCAAGTTTAACTTCAGCTTTTACAGCAGCAATTGTTGTAGTAGTAACACTAGTGGTAGGTGTAGGTGACTCGGTATTGACTGCGTTTAGACCACCCTCGAGTTTGTTAATAACCTCCTTAATTCGGTCGATGACCTCTTCGTGAGCTGCATTGTCGGACTTTTCGAATTTCTCTAGTTTTTCTTCCTCAGTCACCTAGATATAAAATGCTATATCAATGTTTAACTTTACAAGTTTAATTAATTAAAAATAAAGCTTAACATAGTTTATATGTTGTGGATACTTATGACTTATAGTGTTTTAGTTAACTTCTAGGCTTGAGTTAATTCATGAACTAGGAATTGTTAGGAATGAATTCCTGACACTGACCGAAATGAATTAGTTCCTTGTGCACAATCTTATTAGTTCACCTCTCTTTTAGTTCAGTAGGAACAGTTTGTCTTTGCGGAACCACAGACGCGATGCTATCTTAATAGTTAATCTGTCTTTCGAGTCAATTAATCGACTATCATTGTTTCTAGTACAAGTTTTAGTGAGATGAGCGATTGAACCTTGCCAGCCCGTTTAAGGCTTAAATATAAACTAAAAGTATACAATAAATTTTTCCATATTTACTTTCATTTTCTTTATCAAATTTAACACACTTACACACCATGTGTAGGTTAAGAAACAAAATAAAAAACTTAAATACAACAAATATGCCTTTTGAAATAAAATTATAACGTAAAATTAAAAAAAAAAATAGTTTAATAATGTAATGTAAATATTTATAAAAAATTTATATTCCAAAAACACAAAAAGTATAGCAAAGAGGGGAAAAATACTAAAAAACAGTCCTATTTAAATTAATAAATTGTTTAAATGGATTGTGTTATTCTGTGTCCTTCAAAGAACGAAACGGTCCCTATTCCTTCCCAATTGCCACTGAACTAAGGAACTAAAAGACCGAATTAATTCATTTGTTCAAAATAAGTAATTAGGATTGCTACCTCTAAAGACCGAGCAGGCACAACTCTATTAAGTTCGTTTTTAATAGACTTGTGCAATGTGGCCTTGAGCAAATGTTTTTGAATAGTTTATATTTTCATGTGAATGTTCAAATTCAGTTTTCCTTGTTTTTACCTCAATATTAATTCAAATCTATATTATAATGTATATTCAAACTTACATCATTCTCGTGTTTAATATCTTGAGTCTCGGGAGCACTTAATGTCTCACTATTCGCCATATCAACTGACACATTCAAGTCCTTGTTGGAGTCGTTCAGAGTTTCAATCTTAATTTCTTCTTTCACCTCCAGAGATGATCCCGGCTCTTCTTTGGTTGTATCTACTGTGCCAATTATTGATGCTACAGCATCTAAAAAAAGGGCAATATACATAAAATACATCAGTCTTATGAGTTGTATATATAACTGCTAACTAATATGTGGCAACCGTTAGTTGAGCAATGCACAACGGGAAGCACTACAGCTCCTGTACCTATCTGGAAAATAGGGAGGGTACTGTACGTGCATCCGGGACGGCTCACCCAAGGCACTAGCCTCTTGAGAAACGGATGGAGTCAGTGACAACCCTTTACACTGGCTGATCCGGTGTCAGGACCTGAACTTAGAAGGTCCCTGCACTTGTACAGAGTACCCATCTCGTATACTCTAAGGGAACTTATATAGAAAAGAACATGGGGGTTCCTAACTAATGTTGTCTTAAAGATTACACATTCTAAGCAGCTGAAGTTTAAACTCTCCATACTTAATTTTCTTTTTCCACACAGCCCTATTTCCCCACTTTACCAAGATGCGGTATTTTCACGCCATGTCACTGCTCTCTACTGTGACCTCGTGGATTTACATGGAAAAATATTCTCATATAAAATTTAACTTACCAGGAATTTCCTTTTTCACCTCCGCATCTACAGATTCCATTTTAATTTTCTTCTTTATAACTTTTGATTTCTTTTCACTGGATTTCGCCACTTTAGGAGTCTTATTTATCGTACTTGGAGTCTTGTTCGACGTGATTGGAGTCTTGTTCGACGTACTTGGAGTCTTGCTCGACGTACTTGGAATCTTGTTCGACGTACTTGGAGTTTTGTTCGTCGTATTTGGAGTCTTGTTCGATGTACTTGAAGTCCTGTTCGACGAACTTGGAGTTTTTTTCGACGTATTTGGAGTCTCAACTTTTTTCTTCTTTTGTCCAATATTAAATAGCTCCTTCACATTGAGTTTTCTCTTCATTTCACGACGCTCACTTTTGGAACTTAGATAGTCTCTAGTAGGGTCGAAGAGATGGGTGTGGAATGCAGGTACAGAGGCAGTTGAAGGAGCTGTGGTTCCAGGACCAAGACCATCAACAGGTGACGGAGTAGATGATGTTGATGGAAGATTAGTATCAATGGTTAGAGATTCTCTTTTCATAGGCTCTTTTAGTTTTGAGAGTCTAGTCGTCGTACATGTCCAACGCACTCCATCATCGAACATTATTTCGTATTTTCCTGGAAAATTTCATCTTTTAGTAAGAACAAATTGCTTTGTGTAATATTCAAGATCGTGTTCAATTAGACTGTGTTAAATATCACGTAGGTCACGCTTTAGAATTTCGAAATACAAAATTGTATGAAGATTTAACATAAACAATATGGACAACATTGAAGATATTGTAATGTACAATAAGTTATTGAAATGTTGGACATTGACCACCTCTAAAGGTTGCTGTAAGGTATAAGGCAGATTTAGCCTTTTTTTTTTTGAACATTTTTGAATTGATTTTCAAATTCAATGTCAAAAAGTGTTAGAATTTGTCTGTGACAATAAATCACCAAAAAAGGTTTTTTTTTTAATAATATTAAGTGATGGGACGGACAAGTCGTGCGCCTGATGGTAAGCTACAAGCCTGTCCTTAACAGTTGCAGTGCCACGCAGAGCTTTAAATCGCAAAGATCTGAGGGGCACTGCCACGCGCCCGTCACCCTGAGACATTGACATGCCCCATGTGCCTGTAATTTCACCAGACCCCTTACCCTTTAAAACCGAACACAGTAATGCTGACATTATTGACATTGACATGCTGCTTGGCGGCAGAAACAGGTAAGGTGGTAGGACTACCTTGGATGTACTCCTTCACAAGGAGCTCTACTGCTACTTGTATGTACATACACACATCAAAAAAAGTTTGCGATCAATAGCATAAGCTCCTATAATTCTTTAAATTTCACTTTATCAAGAAAAAATCTATGTTGTATGCTTTCTTTAAATAGGAATACCCTGTTTGAAATTAAAATATAAAACTATTTTTTATTATTTATTTTAAAAAATTGAGCCATTAATCATAATGTAATAGTGATAGAAATTTCATAGAAAGAAAAAGACTGTTTAATTAAACTTAAACAACAATTTATTATTAAAAGGTGTGAATTCAATATAAAATAACTCCTCCCCTGGCTCGAATACATGCGAAGATCCTCCTGGGCATGCTGAGGATCAAGTTATCCAGCATTTCCTGGGGTAACCTATCCCATTCTTCAATAGCGGCTTCCCTGAGCTCTGGAACTGTCTGGGGACGTGGCTCACGGTTCCATACTGCTCGTTTAAGAGCATCCCACGCGTGCTCTATTGGGTTTAAGTCGGGCGAGCCGGCAGGCCAGTCTAATCGTGTGATATCGTATTCTTGAAGAGCAGCATTGACTCGTTGAGCTCGATGTGCGGGCGCATTATCATCGACCAGTACAAATTGGTGCCCATGGTTTACTCGGAATGGTCTGACGATATCATCAATAGCAACTGCTTTGTACAGGTCTGCTGCCATGAAGCCCCGATACGGGATCAAAGGCGTTCTAGCTCCAATCATAATGCCACCCCAAAAGGACACCGATTTTCCGCCTTGCTGAACTGTTCCAGTGGCAGTTCTTTGTCTTTCACGGTCGCCTGGTCTTCTCCAGACACGGACACGTCGGTTATCTGGATGAGTGCTGATTCGGGATTCGTCAACGAAGAGACAGTTTTGCCAAATGTTTTCGTCCTCACCTTCTTCATTTTGCCGAAGTCTAGCCCACTGCAATCTTCGTTGTTGACGTTGCCGGGAATTGAGCGGAGCTCGCCAAGACCTCCGTGCTCGTAATCCAGTCTGGTGCAAGCAATTGCGAACGGTCTGCGTGCTAACTTCAAGCCCAGAGGCGGCCCTGACTTCTGCTTTTATTTTAGTGGCGTTGATTGTTGGATCACGGGCTGCCAGCAATCTAATATAGCGCTTTTGGGCAGCTGTCAAAACAGTTGGGCGACCGCTGCGGGGTCGGTCAGCTAAATTCCCCATTCCGTGATACCTCTGCAACGTAGCCACGACACAGGATTGGGATATAGCAAGTCTGCGTGCTATTACTCTCGTGGTGTATCCTTCTTCCCTCAAAGTTACTATTCTAGCTCGTAAAACCTCTGATAATCCTCTTGGCATTTTTTCAATCACAACTTTCCGCGAAAAATATCTTGAATCGCTTATAATTAACTAAATCAGATTTCTGAATGAGCGTAAGCTAGGACTGAAAGCCTTTTTATATAAAAAAACAATTGAACGGGGTCATTGTTTTATGTTCTAATTTATTTTTGAATAAAGAATCTAAAAAGAAGAAAAAATCATAATATAATCTACAGTAACAAAAAAGATTTCAGTTTTTCGAAGTGATCGCAAACTTTTTTTGATGTGTGTATAAGCAAAATTTGAAGTTGGTTCCTTTTTTTAATAAAAGTTACTTTATTATGTAAGTGTTCTACTCGTATTACACCAAATTCGGTTTGAAGGCCCAACCAGCAAAATAAAATCACCTACCTTCACCCAAATCTTCATGAACTGTTGCAATGAAACGTCTATTATCCCTCCACCGGGCCAAGCATCGTTCACCAACAAAAAACGTCACTTTTGGTTTTTCCTCATTTTTAGGTTCCTCTTTAACCTGCGCTATTGGCACTTCGGTATTGAGTGGCGGTATCAGCTCTGTGCTAGGTGTAATCGGAGCTGGAGTAGTTGGTTTTGAACCTATTGGTCTTAGCCGAGGACTGCTAACGTTTATCCATTCGTCGTGCCTATAATATCTAACTGTTAGAAAGAGGTACGCACGGCCACATTTAAGAGTATTGAAATTGACACTACAGATGTCCAAATCAATTTTTCAAATAATTTGTTTACCTACAGGTGGTGGTGTAGCTGTGACATTAAAAACTTAAATTTAACTTAAACTTAAAACTTTAATTTAACGAATTAAAAAAATCTTCTAAAAACTACTTAACAGTAGCGAGGGTTATGGTTAATCAATGTTATGAAGAGACATGAAATGTTCCATTAAATACCTCAATTTGAAGAATAATTTCGTAAGTAAACCGGTGAACCCTTCGACACTGCTACTTATACGTAAAATTATACTAAATAGCTTTCTACCATGCTATATACACTATTTCTAAGCTCATATTATGCACATGTGAAGTTCATGCACTAGTATACGCATTCCGCTGCCGAATTTACAAGTCTAGAATACCTCATATCAAAGCACACATCATAACATATCATATATTTAAATAAATATAATACGACATAATATATATGATTGGTTAGGTATGCTGTCATATCTTGATGAATAAATTTAATATAAAATCTGGATTTGAAAGTATTTATTTAAACAGCTAAAACATAATTGTACAATAACGGACATTAAAAAAATTCCATAAATTCACCACCGAAATTACAATCATATCGCTCTAGTAAACAACTAGATATCTATTGCTATCCAACTAGGCAATGCTACCAGTATAAATGGCGAAATTATAGTTAAAAGAATTCTTTAGCGTCTGCAAACGTCATAATTACAAGTTTGAATAAAATATATTAATTCGATTTATCAAAAGGCCTGTCTAAAGGTAGTTTTCCACCGGCAAGGCGAGATGAGACGAGGCGAGACAAGAGTAGAAATCTCGCCGGCCGTTTTCCACCAAAAATTGCCAGCAATAGCTCGCGCCGTGATTGTGGATGGTGACGATTTAGGGCATTCGATGTAGTTCGTCTAGTGATAAACATGTGGCTGATGTATTATTACGGTGGCTTCATTTGGGGCCTATGCAGTCCTTCATCACTGCGACCACCAACTAATCTATTGTGACCACCACTAAATACAGTTTAGAGCCAAGCCTGACAGTTTTAAAGAACTGAAGAACTTTCCTTTTATGTCCTCTGGTTGAGTGACCTGTGCCTTCCCTGCGGCTGAAGTAACATGTCCCATAAATTATTATGATTAAATATGTTAACGGAAGAAGTGTCTGATCCATCCATAGAAGCCTTTTTTTTTAATCCCAATTTTTTTTTATCACTTTTAACGTATAACGTATACTACTCTATAAAGGCAGCAATATGGTTCAATATCACATCAACAAATATTTCAATTCTCGACTCGCCCCTCCACGTCAATCCAGACCATTTCCACCGAAAATGCGCTAGGAGAGAATAGAAATTATGCCATTCAAATTTCAATCTTCGTCTCGTTTCGCCTCGCCGATGAACAGAACTTTTTAGGTTAATAATTTTTTACGAAATCTGTTGCACTTTTGTTTGTAATTTTTGCTAAATTTATGAACATTTCTTTAAAACTCTTTTTATATTTATATAAACAGTATGTTACTATATTAAATTAAAAAGGTATTAATAAAATGTGTATAATAAAATGTGTACTCACTTATTCATTTTATTTTCATAATGTACCAAGACTTCCATTTCGTCATAGTCTACTTCCATTATTTGAGCGGGATGCCAGGACTCGGCAAAGTCCTTTGCCTCCACTTTAGATCCCACTGAAAGGGACATGCTATTATTACCTGAAAAAAAAATGTAGTAACCTCCATTAAGAACATATTGTGTACATTTTTAGCATAATTCAATTTACATATTAGCATCATCAATGGAATGATTTTTTTTTTGTCTATTTCAAAATATTTGTTACTGCTAAACACATGACTCTCAAACATACATATATGTATTTTCATCTTCTATATTATATGACAGTCATGCATCCTGTCCTATACATCCTACTACAGGCAAAATCTTTGGGCTGTCTGTTTGACTCCACCAATAGGGTGTAAAATTAAAAGCTATGTTAAACAATGAAACAACCAAAAAATATGCCAACCTTTCTCTCCAGCACTAATGCTGTCTTTAGTAAGTGGTTTAACTTTTTTCTGAGCAATCTTAGCTTCGGAATCAGTCAGAATCATGTCCATAACACTACTAGCTACTGCCATTGTTTCATCTTCCAGATCCTTCTCTATATTGTTATTTTCTAATTCATTTTCCTTAGTAAGTAATGAGCCTTGTTCGTCATTAGTTATAATATCACTACACGTAACTTCAGCTTTTACAGCATTATTTTCATTGTTTGCATCATTGTCCATACTTTCAGTACCATCTTCAACACTTTTTGGTACCTCTTTTTCTTCAATAAGCTTTTTCTCTTGATCTTCAATAAACTTCTTAATAGCATCCAAATTCTCCGGTTCAGATTCTTTACTACTATTTAAATTTACTGTGACATCTCCTTCACCATTTAGTTTTTCGTTTTTTCCATCACCCGTCTCCATTTTTTCTGTCCCTATTGAATTTTCGTCAGCCATGTCCCATGGAAATATTGATGGTACTGCGTCTATAATATTAGCAATAAGTTTATACTTATTTTCTTAGTTTTTATGTCTTCAAAAATCATGCACTTACTACATAATAAAACTTAAAGTTATAAAAAAATTTTAATAATAAATAAATATATAAATAATTATCTACAAAATATGTTATGTGTGTAAGTGATAACTTATATGCAGTCACAACTTATGCTACTTGTGTAAATTAATACATAAGTAACAAACAATGCAAAATTAGAATTAGGCAATGCAAGAATAATGATGGATGCTATATGTATAAAGGAAAAAAGTCCAATTCTGAAGAGTAGATCAATTTCAGTAGTTAGTAAAACTTTTTGCCAAATTGTGATATACTTGCAAGTACTTGCTCATAGTGATTATTATGCAGGCTTCTAATGGATGTCAGCCGCTTACTAAAAGGCATGAATCAATGAGTTTTTCCACCAAACCAAACTTTGTACAAAAACACTGCACTTAATACTCATAACACCAATAATAAGTAGGTCTTATCGCCGTCTACCGATCCTTTACCTAAACATAGTAATGAATTAGAATGCTAAGACTAAGTCCGCTTTTTGTACCATTCTGTATTGTGGTCAATAAAGTTTAATAAGTAAATAAATAAATAATTCTATTTTGCATATTAGTTTTTAATACTGGCTTATGAATTGTTATGAATATTTCATGTTTATATCACAGTATACATTAAAATGAAACTTAATTTCACCATCGACATTTGAGGAGTTTCAGAACAGAAACTGTTAAATTGGATAAATTTTGATTTTTCACATTTATTCAGATCAGTAAAAAAATACGAATATCAGAAATATGTTTCAGTGTGTTTGAAACATATTTTTAAAAAGGAATTAATGGTTTATGTTTGGGTTGGATACATTATTCATAGATATGAACAAAAACTACCATTTGGCATTTTTTTTATGATGCCTTTTGCAACATGCAAGCAGACCATGGACCATGGGAAGTTGTTTTGTTATGATCTATTTGGCGTGTTAGGCTCGCCCGCCCTGTGTTAGACTGCCTTCATCTTTCCAATTTCTCCTTCCTTTAGTTCCACATGTGGCACCTCTTCAATCGTCTGTTACTTAGCGGTTTGTCCAGAGCTTGTGCAAGTCTGTTTACACGTCATGAAATTTTGCCCTTTTAGGCTTTTGTCATGCTACTTATCTCCTGTTTGACAGTAGGGATTTGCTTTTTGCTTTTGATTTGAGTAGATAATCATGAATATCATCCATTTTTGTCAACCATGGAGCATTTACCAGAGTTTTGAGCGCACCATTTTGGAACCTCTGTAATATCTCCAAGTTTGATATACTTGCTGATCCCCACAGTTGTAATCCATAACTCCAAATCGGTTTGAGGACTGTTTCATATATGGTTAACTTGTTCTCAAGAGACAATCGGGATTTTTTGCCCAGAAGCCATGCTAATGATCTCAATTTTATTATTGACCTCATCATGCTTCTTTTGTACATGTATTTTCCAGTTTTGTCTGCGATCAAGGTAGAATCCCAAGTATATACAGCCATATACTGCATGCAGAGCAATGGCCCTAACACTGAACCCTGGGGGATATATCAAAGATCTTGGAGGTTGTATCATTAATCTTAACATTGAACATCCAATCTTTTAAATATGATTTTAATAGTAGGTGCATATTGTGAGGTAAAAGTTTTTTTAGCTTGAACAACAACGCACTGTGCCAAAACTTATCAAATGCTTGTTGTATGTCTAGGAATACACCTGAGCAGTATTCTTTTTGTTCTAGTGAATTTCTTATATATTCACATATTCTGTGAACCTGTTCAAAAGTTGAATGTTTTTTTCGGAATTCGAATTGGTGTTCTGGGACCAAGTCTTGATGAAGATAATTGTTGAGGCATGTGGATAATATTTTGTGTGGGTGTAGTGCTAAGTTTGGTTCATCATGAGACTTCACAGTCTGCCATAAGGAATGTTCATTTTTAGATGGTAGAGTTTCATTTTCTATCTTGGCTAGGAATAGCTTCAACTCTGTGGTAGCTTTGTTCAGGGCTGCTTTATCTGCAGGGTGTCGACAATAGTGCTATACTCTTCTTAAAATCCCTCCCTATTAAATTAAATCAATTAAAAAAAAAAAACGGATAATGCAACTGAGCAGTCTTTGTTCTGACACTCCTTAATTATACTTTTATAGCCATTGACAATGACTTTAACTTTTATTATTACTGAGTTATATACATTACACTATGTTATGCACAATTTTATTACTTCCATTTTACCTACATTCCATCGTAGTGGAAAAAAAAGGCATTTAAGCTAAATTACAAGCTCTTTCCATAACGAGTTGTCTATTTGGTATGGAGACTGTGCCTTGGGATGTTGGGTATGGCTTTTTCCATGTTTCAGTTGGCATATAGGTATTATTATTGTATAGTGTCCTGTATAAAATTGGCTGCAAAAATCTTTGGAACAAGTACAACCAAGTCCATGTTGATTTTCTCTTCAGATTTGTTCTGATTCAGCGTATTAAAAAATGCAAGCCTACAAAATGCAAACAAATTAAAACATCCACCTAATCAACTATCATTTATGTACCTGGTTTCAGGACATATTTACTGTCCTTATAAATCTGAAAATCTGTCTTACAGAAATGTCTCGAGCATACATATGTTGGTAGTGACAAATCTGTATTTGTGTGACGTGTTACTTTACTCCATATATCACGAATAGTTGTGTCTTTTGGGAATTTGTGATATGTCACACCGATGTCCTCGTTTCGGGTGGAACACGAGTGACAGTTTTGTACGCAACAGTATTTTACGGCCATCCTAGTGTTAGAACATTTGTTAATAATGTTGTTACATTGTGAAAGTATGACATGTAAATGTATTAATGAATTAAACAAAAAGTGTGAAACTAGAAACAACTGGATTTAATTGTAGAAATTTGGTTTTAAAGTTTGCTGTATTAGAATTTGGAAATATAATGACGGATATGAAAATATGACAATAATGTTGACAATGGTTCAGTGTTTAGTCTTATATCTAATTTATAATCTATTCACTAACAAACATTAAATTGCGGGAATTACATATTTGCTTTCTTAATATCATTAAAGCGGAAGTACAGGCAAGGTAACGCCGAAAACGTTTTGGGTTTTACTTAAATCATGCAACTTTAAGAAATGGCGGCTTATAGATGCATGTACCCATGAATTGTGATTATGTAAAGCGTGAATGTGCAATGTTATTGTTGTTAATGAACACCATGAAACATTTATAACGCCGTTAAAATCAATTATCAGCTAATCTTAGCTGTTGGAAAATCAATCAAGTAGTCACCCAAAATTGAGACAATGTATTTGTTAAGCATTTCATTGCACTCTCAACAACGGGCCTGGTAATTTGCAAATATACTTCAAAAATATTGATTATTGCAGGGTATAATAGTATAGATAAACACAAACCTAATCAATGTAGATATTCAGGTTTCACGTTATTTCGCCACACGATACCTGGCACTGGTATAATTAGCAATAAAACTATTATAATTAATTCAAAAAATTAAGCAATGAAATCAATACTCCATCCATTGATATATTGCACCAAAAACACGTTACACTATGTTGCGCGTAAAAATATTTGCGAGCACACGCCATCTTTGTTTCGTTTTTTTTTTCGTATCGATCGACAACACATGTATTGCTAAAAAACTTCTTAATTAAAATTCTTAAAAAATTCCTATCGATTACGAATTACGAGCATAATTTTAAGTATGTATACATACGTAGCATTAGTGAACATATATACACAATTTCAATCAAAAGCTGTAAGAGAAATAACAGCACTATTTATCCCATACGTCCACCAGCCAACAAAAATCGATAACTTTTCTTGATGACGCAAAACTGATAACAAAATTACAACGACATCCACCCACCACTAATATCAGTCACTCGCTCGATTGACATTTTGTATTGACTATTTATTTTGACGTCTCGTGAAATCGTGAGCAAGTGGTGAGCAATTGAATAGCAAAGAGAAAGCGTTTTGATAATTACAGCGAGCCACAGAAATGTGTACATAATAAGATGGATCTAGCTAAATCGCTGTTTAGTTCGCGTGACCACGTCGGCTACGTGGGACGTGAAGATCACGAACGTAAAATAAGTGCAGCTTTAGCAGACGATGACCCTGAAGATGTGATCGATGCTATAAGAAGCTTAAATTTAGCTGAGGAGCTCCTTCCTGCGCCAGGCGGACCCTTCTCAGCACTGACTCCGAGTATGGTTCCACAAGACATAATGGCCAAATTAGCACAACCGGAATCAGAAGGCCACGGTGGAGGTCTCCCTGACTATAGTTTTGATGAATTCGGTTTTTGTGTTGATGAAGAAGACGGGCCTGAACAAAGCTCAAACAAACTTCTTGCAAATGTGTTTGTTGAAGATGACCAACACCGCTTGGAGTGGGAATTTTACAGTAAAGAAATAAATTTTACAGAAGGTGATGGAAAATTGGAAAAGACAGAAAAACTACAGAAAATGGTTAAAGATGGCGTGCCACATTCTCTTCGCCCTCAAGTTTGGATGCACCTTTGTGGTGCAAATAAAAAAAGAAAATCAACAGAGATTACTTACCATGAAATTGTTCGTGCCTCAAGTGATGATGGACTAGTAACTAGTAAACAAATTGAAAAAGATTTGGTTCAGATCCTGCCAAATAATGTGTGCTTTTCACATCCAACAAGTACAGGGGTTCCAAGATTACGGCGTATTTTAAGAGCACTGGCTTGGTTGTATCCTGACATTGGATATTGCCAAGGAACTGGAATGATTGCTGCATCACTCTTGCTTTTGATGGAGGAAGAAGATGCATTTTGGATTATGTGTACTACTGTGGAAGATCTTCTACCTGCATCTTATTACTCATCAACTTTAATTGGAATTCAAGCTGACCAAAAAGTTCTAAGGAGCCTTATTTCAACATATCTACCTGGTATTGACCAAGTACTAAATGCTCATGATATTGAGCTTTCTCTCATTACAATGCACTGGTTTTTAACCTTGTATGCAAATGTGGTTCACATGAAAATATTACTTAGAATTTGGGACTTATTCTTCTTAGATGGTTCTATTGTTCTTTTCAAAGCTACATTGGCTATGCTGAAAATAAAAGAAAATAGATTTACTGAAATTTCAAATTCTGCACAAATATTTAATGCTTTGTCTGACATTCCTGGTGAAATAGATGATGTTGATCTTTTGATCAAAACAATTGATGAAGTTTGTGGTGACACTTTAAGTCCGACACTGATTGAAACTCACAGAAGAAGACATTTGGCATATCTTATGGCAGACCAAGGAGCTCTTGTTGGTAACCCTAGTGCAGTACCAAACCTCCCGAAGCAGCAGCTTCAAAGGCGTCAAATTAAAAGAAGCAAATCTGTAATACAAACAATACTCTTTGGTGAGGACAGTAGTAGTGATGATTCTATTTCTAAGAATGTTAAACAAACTGAAATTCTTGTTGACCTTAGGGAAGCTATCCTTCAAGTTGCTCGTCATTTCTTGGCTCTAGAAGCACAACTTGCATCAGAAGTACAATTAACTGCTGATTATACTATGCAAAGCCACGCAGCAGATAGAGATAGATATGTTAATGTATCTCGAAGTAAAAGGCGACGAGCTAAGGCATTATTGGATTTCGAAAGAAGGGATGGTGATGAATTAGGATTCAGGAAAAATGATGTAATAGAAGTTATCAGCTCCAGAGATGAACATTGCTGGATTGGAGAACTAAATGGCCTAAGAGGATGGTTTCCTGCTAGATTTGTAAAGCTGTTGGATGAAAAAGGTGTTAAGTATAGTAGAGCAGGAGATGATTCAGTAACAGAAAAAATAGCTCATTTGGTTAGAGGAGTTTTAGCACCAGCTTTTAAAAGGGTACTACTGCATGGAATTAAGCGGCCTAGCTTTATGGATGGACCATGCCATCCTTGGCTTTTTATTGAAGAGGCTTCTTCAAGAGAAGTTGAAAAAGATTTCAATTCAGTGTACAGTCGGCTGGTGCTATGTAAAACATATCGTTTAGATGAAGATGGAAAAGTATTGACACCTGAGGAATTGATGTACAGATGTGTGCAGGCAATTAATTTATCCCATGATAATGCTCACGCTCAAATGGATGTTAAGCTCCGTACTTTAATCTGCATGGGCCTAAATGAGGAAGCTTTACATTTATGGTTAGAAGTCCTTTGTTCTTGTGTGGATGTTGTTCAAAAATGGTATCATCCATGGTCTTTCATAAACTCCCCTGGTTGGGTTCAAATTAAATGTGAGTTAAGAATACTCTCACAGTTTGGATTTAATTTAAACCCAGATTGGGAACTTCCTCTGAAGAAGGATACCCAAAATCAACCTTTAAAAGAAGGTGTTAGAGACATGTTGGTCAAACACCATTTGTTTTCATGGGACTTGTGAAAGCATTTTCTTTTATACTTTTATCAAATATTTTAGTGCAATAAAAGCTATTTGTAAATATTTTAAAAAATCAAATTTATGTTAAAAGCACGGCTTTTGAATTTTAAAAACTATTTATGTCTGTTTGTATTATATTGTCATTATAAAAATTATCTTGCCTAAGTGTTATTAATATTTTACATCCCCTAAAAAAGTTAAACATTGGCCACCTAACTCAAAATACAGGTATAACATCCTAAAATTATTTTTTATAAAAATTTTGTAGTGTGTTTCACCAAAAGAAATTAATCTATGCAATATGTTGATATTAAACTTCAGAACAAGATGGCTTTAAATAGTACATATAATTTAGGAACCAAGAAGAATTATTTATACAACCGACAAAACCGTAAATTATAAGATATCACCATTACATACCGGTTTTAAGCAAACGATCGACGCAGTCTACTCACCACCTTACATTGAGACGTCAGCTAGTCTATACGTAGTATCTTCTCCGTAGTCTGTGGCTAGTCTGCTAGATTACTTCGGACGCGACGCACCCAGTCTCTTAGGTCGACTTCGGCTATAAACGACTCGCTGTTTGCACCGGACAGCTTACAGCCTTCGGCGGGCAAACGAGTATCGCCTAATGACTGTCAGTGTAAATGAGCCACATTATACGTTTGGCGTATTTATTGTCTATCAGCTTTCAGCAGATTACTTCAGCCTGTCGAATACGACGCAGTCGACGTGGCATTTACATCGAGTCATCTGCCATCTTCTGCAGATTACTTCACTTGGCCGAAGGCGACGCACCCAGTCGCTTCGGTCGACTTCGGCAAATTTACGACCCCAAGGGTCGTATTCCAGAACTCTACTCAATGCTCAAGTCAGGATTTGAGCAGACTTAAGTATGATTTCAAGCACTGGAAATCCTGACTTGAGCATTGAGTAGAGTTCTGGAATACTACCCTATGTCTCCTAGCCACAGAACACCTCGTTTTTTCATTCCGTGAATTCGTTTTGAAGTTGCTTAAGTGCAAACCGTGAAGTGCTCTTAAAAAAAGAAAAAGTAATACGAATATTTTTTCCATCCTCTGAGCTTTATGTACGCGTTTGACTTGTGAAAATCTTTTTTTCCATCCTCTAAGGTAAAAATAAAGTTCAAAGAAGAAAGTCTCTAAACACAATATTTAAAAAGATATGAAAAAAAAAAGTTGAAGAATTGGCTTGATTCCGATGCCGTAAAAAAAAAATAGACTTGACACTTGACGGCGCTACCTTTCTTTCTCTTCATTTTTGAGATCAAACAAAGTGCTTGTTCTCTTGGAGCTAAGGCCTGTTGGCGACTTGCACGAATTTAATAAAAAATGGCATCAAAAGCTGAATTAGCTTGCGTTTACTCTGCTCTCATCCTGGTAGATGACGATGTCGCCGTAACTGTGAGTATTTACGTGTAAATATTGCTAAATTTTTAGGTTAGAATAGTTGATCCACTATCATCTCATAAATCCATCACAATATATTCCTGAAACGGTTTCAATTCCCCTTTTTAGACGCTAATTTTTAGATACAAGCAGATATTTCCTGAATTTCGTTCATAAACAAAAGTGGAGCATACATAACCTCAAACATATTATTGTAGGGTGAGAAAATCTCTACCATCCTGAAAGCGGCCAATGTCGACGTCGAGCCTTACTGGCCTGGTCTTTTCGCTAAAGCCTTAGAGGGCGTGAATGTGCGAGACCTGATCACCAATATCGGTTCGGGCGTGGGTGCTGCCCCGGCCGGCGGCGCTGTTCCAGCCGCTGCTGGTGGCGGCGCAGCGCCAGCCGCTGAGGAGAAGAAGGAAGAGAAGAAGGAGGAAGAACCTGAAGAGTCTGATGACGACATGGGCTTCGGTATGTTTACCTTTGAAAACCATTCAGTTTCAGGCAGTAGATTAATGAGCCGAGTGAAATAAATTAACTTAATCTTTAAATGAAGCATTCTTTCTTTATTTTTGTTGAAGAATAAGTTGTGAGTTCAATTTCAAGGTCAACTTGAGGCCAGCAATTAATTATTACTTTTTTATAACAAAAAATGTCTATTAAATGTTGCTAAATATAAAGGTAAAAGTAAAAGTATCACAACTTCTGAATTTATAAAATTTAAACCTGGTTCATTCATGCACATTTTCACATTTTTTTAATGATGTTGATCAAATGTATTAGCTTCAGAACACGAATGATTGAATAAATATTTACTGAAATTTACATAATGGTAATAAATGAAATCATTTTATTAATACAATTTACTAATTCACGTATTCGTCTTGTTTCAGGTCTCTTCGACTAAAAAGCTTTTTGTAAAGCTAAATTCCACATGTGAGCTTTATGAAGCTTTTTTAATTATAAGGGAACATAACTTTATAATAAAGTTATAGAAATTGATAAAATCTTTTTATTTAAAAATAATTCTTTTTTATTAATGGTGGTATGCCACTGTTCTGTTTTCATGCAATATATATTAAGTCCAGTGTAGCATGTGTGTAGCCCCCCTTACATTACAAATGTGTTAATCTACATTCACAAAAATTACTACAGAACGTAAAATACTTATCACAGTCAGGATGGCTGGTCGCCTGTCGCATCTGGCACTGAGTGTATATTCAAGAATTGCTATATTTTCTAAATAATTGCTACGTTTGATACATATTAAGATATTAAAAAAAAAATTGACCAGCCATTCTGACGGCAGGATGGCTGGTTGCCTCTTTGTTCAGCATGAAGGGAGTAGATTTTCCAGAAGTATGTATTACCAATAATTGCTACCTATTTGCCACTTTCACGAATTAAAGGTATACGTTTCCTATCTACATTGGTTAAAAATATATAAACGATTGAAAATTGTATGAAGTGCCAACGCCTGCCCTTTGTATTATGGCAATACAGCACTAAAAAGTTTTGCTTTTTTAAATTAATGAGGCACTTCGTAAAATTTTCAATCGATTATATTTTTTTAACTTATGTACATAAGAAGCGTACACTTTTAATTTACCTATACATATATATTATTAAATAATTGTGTATTCAGGTTTTTTTCAAATGCGGTAGCACCCTCTGGACAACATCAACGCCCCCAATTGCTTTCGAGGCCCCTACCCTATGGGACTCTTCACCGCCCACTGGTAGTAAGGACCACTTTGGGATAATAAAAAGAAAAATAGAAAAAAGATAATTATGTTTGAGTACAGTCGCGGCCAAAGGTGTAGAAACGTAAAAATCGTAATATTTATAAAATCTTTAATTAAAAATAACTTGGAAATATTACCATAGTACCACGGGCTTTTTGTAGGCCATCACCTCCTTGACATCCCCGTCCCGGCTTGACGTCGACTTAATAGACACCCTGTGTAACAAATACGAGCCAAAAAACTGGCTTCCAGAGAATTCTCATGCTTTCTCCGGAATTCCCACAATATCATCTTATGTCTAGTTTGTTTAAATTGAGCCTTAGAACTCTGGCCAACAGCCTGATGCCAATCCTGCACTGTAGGTGATAATCAGTGCTATCATGTATTGAAGGGCTGTCTGCAACCCAAGCGATATCTCGTGAGGCATGGGTGATCTGCTTCCATAGAAAAAGCTCCCGCTTCCATAGAAAAACCAGGCTATATGTGATTCCAATGAAGAGTCCAGGCTGATAAAGGCCTTTAGCACCAGCCTTTCTTCTATTCAGGCTTATCATTAGTACTTTCTAGAAAACACTACTGTCTAAAACTTTGGCAAGGAAACCTACGTACAGGTGTACTAAGTAAGAATATAATTGTATATTTCTATTTTGAATCAAAAAGATAAAAAAATATATACACCAGTTACTTCTATGTCATAGCATAGCTGAATTTCCACAAAGGCTAGAATACTTACTGTAGCTAAATATGTTGCACCAATAAACAAACATTAGTATAATAAGAATTTATTAAGATCTAAACCTATGTACACACTCCAGCACATCAAGCTACACAATGACGTATCTTGTTCCGTTGCACTGGAGGCTATTTTCGAACAAAAATGTGTAGTCTGATGTGCCATTGTCCATATAAATTAAAAATAACAGGAACTATTCAACCCCACATGGCTCGTTGCACTCCAGACAGCTTGTTGTAGTCTGCCAGATGTCGCCACACTATGCGGCTCATGCGCCATTCTTTCACTATACCTCGCGGTCTGCAATAAATATATAATAAAGTTGAAATGTTCTGTAAGCATTAAAAGTAAGCACTGGATGCAAATACAAGCAATGTATGGTAATGGTGCAACTTGACATCATCATGGTGCACATTTGGATGTATTGTATTGATATATTTTTGATAACCATACCAAAGCTAATTGCCTCTGTGTAGAGGTCCCAGGTTCGATTCTCAGGTCAGCAGAAATATTTGTATGGCCTACATTTATTTCTCTTGTGAGTTTGGGTGTAATTTGTGGTTGTCTATGTGTGTCCATGGCACCCGCGACACAGGGTTTCCCTAGTGCGGGGCTATGTTGAGTGTGTGCATTATTATATTATATTTATTATTATAAAGGCTGTATGTTGTACTTTATCATCAAAGAGTAAATATACTATATAATAGGAAATGAAACTATTTTTCCGGATTTAAACCGCGTACATTTGTTTTTTCAAACAAACCGACGTTTCGGGCCCTTTACAGGTCCCATGGTCACGGTTGACCGTGAAAAATAGTTTCATTTCCTATGTGTAACAATCGCGAAAACCTAAGAACTCGATATATTATATAATGTCAAATATTTTTAACTACATCTAGTTGTAAACTAGTCGACTTACCTAGAAGTAATAACACATCTATTATTAATTCTCATAGGGTTAGCGTTCAGTTCAAACTTATTGATTTCTTTGTCGGCCACTTCTCTAATTTCCACGGGCAAGATGTCGTTCTTCCTTAAAGCATTGACTCTAGTTCTGTCCAGGAAGTGTTCAGCACTTAAACGACGTCTTTTAACGTCTCTTATCATCATCCAGTTGGCCCATTTGTTTCTTACTTGTTGATACTAAAAATGTGAAACTACATTAGTGAAAACCAAGTATTGTGAAAACTTTAGATTATGATTTAGTTTAATTTTGTCAGGATATACAATAGACTTGAAAATATTATCTTACACCAAACCCAGCAAGCACTTGAGACTTCCAGACGAATTTTCCTAGAGTGGAAATGTTTAAATTCATTATATTTAGTAATTTGTATAAACAGTCTCTCAAAGAAACAAATACGTGTTATGCCTCACAAACCAATAATACAATACAACAATAATATGCCTCGTTAAACATAACCAAAAAATTTCACATATTTTACAGCTGTATTCTGTACATTATGAAGGAGTATAGCATAATAGCACGAGGCGCCCATTTTACTGCTATATTTACTGTATCCTTCTAACTGGATGAATTGCCTCTTTTCAGTGTTTGGAAAACGCAACTGGTTGTTTCTTTTTTTTGGTACAGTTTTTTTCCATTGGAAAAGGCAAAGTCACTAATGCGCCATACAGCCAGGACTAAGAATAATTACGTTCTTGGAGTCTTGGCTTTTCCACGAATTTTTAAACAAGTCCATGGGCTTTTAGCGGTTAGAGTTTCATTCGGCCGTGTTTTGACTTTAACCTTTGACTGTATGATAAAGATGAAAGAAAATTGTGACTCGTTTTAGAAAAGTGACGGATTAATGTGATGAGAAGTGAATGAATTATGTCTATATACGACTTAATTTTTAGTTTAGGTTTTGAGTATCTAAATCAATTGTTACTTTTTTAACCATGTTTCTCCAATACTCATTACATAATAATAGTTTATATGACTGTAACATAATGGAAGGCATTAAAATACGAGTGTGGATTTATGTACAGTTACATACACTGCTTCATAACACTTATTATAAGCTCTTTATGATGTATTCAGGAACGGCATGTTACAACGGCCCCAACTGTCATATTTTATATCATTCGATATCAAGTAATGTCATGGAATATAATTTGCAAACGGGATTTGAAAGTTGCGAGAATAACTGAAAAAAGGATCAGGCGATAAATTATGAGATGTAAATAAACAAATGGTATAAATATAGAATAAATATTATATTATTATTACTGCAGTTAAATTTTTATAAAGTTTCCCCGTTTTAAAAACAAATTAGTCAAAACACTCTGCAAGTGGCTAAAACGCCTTACCAAATGCTTCGAAAAGCCAAGAAAAAAAAGATATCAAGTTTCGAATAGAACTTGTTTTGTTTTTCAGGGTCGCATTCGAAAACTGTACGCAATGCTCAACTCCAGACTTGAGTATGATTTCAAGCACTGGAAATACGACCTTAATGGCAAGGACTTGAGTATGATTTCTAGTGCTTTAAATCATACTCAAATCCTGTGGAATACGACCCCAAGAGATGTTCGAAATTTGAATGTATTAATAAAATTGAGTTCGATTTTTTTGTTTCTGGCACTTCGCGGTTTGCGTTTGTGCCACTGCAAAACGAGGAAACTTGTTCACGGAAAACAATGGAAAGGGAAAATAATTTAGAAGAAAGGATCAGGGAAGTGCGATTAAGGATTTCGATGTTATTATGAAGCAATAATAACATTTTCACAGATAAGAAATTCTTGTAACAAAACAGTTTATCGTTATGCTGGCCGTAATTTGCGGTTTTTGAACATATTATAGAGATGTATACATATTAGATCCATATAATTATTGGCTGTATGATTTCAAAGATCTGAGATTTAAAAAAAAAAGCTCGTTTGATGCGTTTCTTTTGAACGCTAAACGTTTAAATAAGAGAAATAGCAGAGACAAAAAATAAAGTTTATAGCACTATCTTCTCTTTTTAATCTTTAGTAGCTATTGGAGTAAATACGAAATAAAATGCTCGAAAAAAAGAAACGTCATTCATCTTAATTTGAAAAAGGCGTCGCCCTGAGGAATTTGTTAAAATACAAAACTGTTTTTACCAGAAGTAAAGAGGTTTCTTGATAATTCAAGATGAGTCCTAAAAGATTATCAAGTCGACGTGCAAGTATGGACACTGTTAGTCAAAGGAAAAAATTAAAAACTGATGTTTCAAATTTGCGAAGAACCTTGAAAGAAAGTGGATTGACTTTGAAACATCCTCCAGACAAGTGTATTGCTTCTCAGGAAATTACTCATATTGTACGCAACATTAAGAAAAATCTGGCAAAACATGTCGAGTTTCCTCTTAATGTGTCCGAACTATATTCAGACTTCGAAAAAGAATGCAACAATGCTGATGTTTTTAAGCATTATCTGTTCCCAAATATCGCTCGGATCGCCGAAGACAGCCCTGAAGAGCACCCAATAAGTGACACTGTGGTGAAAATTCTACTGAGCGTTCCAACACTGCAAAATAAATTAATCGATTTCATATTTGAAAAGGCCATAGATTTAGCTGCAGAATCAAAATGTGCTCCATGGATACAGATGATACTTAAAAACCTGTCTTCCTTGGACAGTATAATAGATTCTGATAAGATGTCATCAAATCTCATAAATTTATTGGATATTGCCTCAGAGAAGATGGTGAAATTGGAGATAATAACAGCTATTCCTGATATAGTTGGAGACCAGGAACATAACAACATTGCCATAGAAATGAGCAGGATTCTGAGTGAAGAACAAGATCTTATACCTGCAATTTTGGATTGTCTGACATACCTGTGCTTATCAGATGAGCAATATGAACAACTGCAAAAGAAAACCTTAAGTATTCTTGGAGCCTTGTCGAGGTGCAGTTACTTTGCAAATTTTATCAAATTCCTGCTGATGCCAGGTCGAATGAGTGATAATGCCTATTTAGAAACTGTACAAGGGTTAAGAAATGCTTTAGGCTGGCCTACATGTGTTGCAAAACCACAGGACATAGCCACAAGCCAAGTTCTGACTGCTACAGCCATTAGAAATTCAATGGTGTCTTCAAAAGTAACATCAAACGCTTGGTTGAAGACTATTGCCTCCTGTAAAGTGACCACAGATCATAAACCAATTGATTTCATCATACTTCTTATATTATATACAACATCTGAAGAAAAACAGAGACAAGTAGAAAACTTGATTAGAAAACAAATAAAATTAAATGTTCTGAAGGATGACTTATTGGATGAGTCCTTTGAAAAATTTAAACCAATTTTGAAAGATTACTTGAAAAACTTGATCGATCTGACCAATTCATTACTAAAAACAAAAAATGACCCTATGGTTGAATCTTTTGCTACACACATTTATACTTTAATGTTATCACAACTAGATGATTGCAGTCAAACTATTGTAGCGGAATTGCTACAGCTTGGCCTGGACTGTAAACAATGTGTAATGAGCATTCTAATCATACTGAATAATGTTGCATCAAAAAACATGTCTTTACTAAAGCCCCAAAGTCTTCAAATGCTCACTTTATTGGATAGAATGGATGACATGTCTCTAGCTGAAATCAGAGCAGTAATGAACCTAGTATGTGGCCTTGCATACAGTTATGAAAATTCAGTAATAAGGGATGATATACATATGATTATCAGAAAGGAACTGAGCAGCTCCAGTCCAATTATTAAAATCCAGGGAATTCTTGCAGGTATACATGCTGTCAAATATCTCATGGCTTCAAGTTCTGGAGAAGATGAGACAGTAGAAATACCAGATAATGTTAGTTATAGCTCTGTTACACACTTATCGGAGGGAGATCTTCGTGAAGCTGCACAGATTATTGAATTGATAAGTCGCAGCACCAAACAGTTCCCAGATATGATTTCATTCTTTTACGATGAGTTGTCAATAGTTGTCCAGTCAGCAACTTATATAAATAAACATTTTATATCCTGGTTAACAGATGCAGTTACAAATGATTTGCAACAAAATTTCATTGTAGATGCTATAGAAGCAGAAAAGATTGGCAGTTTAAAGCTAACAATGCAATATTGCCTTAATGCAGACAGTGAAGTGGATGATGTAATTGCAATAAATATTGCAGGATTGACTCTGAAAAAAGATCAAGAGGTAGTGGTTGAAATTCTGTCGCCTCTTTTTCAACTTGTACAAACTTTACACTCAAAGCGGGAAGACGGAAATCTATCTAGCATTGATGCTTTACTTGGATGTCCTATTGTCATGCCCACTTTTGATATTGATTTAATTGAAGATATGGATCATTCTACTGTGGGCAACATATTAGACTGTTTGATTCACTGTGTAAATTGGTTAAGAGAACTACTCAATGCCTTTGCAAGTCAAACAGATTATGCTCTTAAAAGTAAAATACTTAATAGAGTCCTGCAGGTTGAAGACATAGAAATATTAATTGGACAAATTTTATTATCAAGCAAAATTGCATATAAACCTCCTGTCTGCACATTCAATATCAATAAATACACAGGTGAACAAGGGGAAAAAAAAACTCCTAAAGCACAAAATTCGAAATTGAAACCACAAAAGAAAGCCGCGCAAGATGATACAGTGCTCCCTGTGACTGTTAAATCTCAAGCAACACAAAATAATGTTAATTTTAATAAGAAACTTGATTCAATCCACAACATACCTCTCAGGCCTTTAAATCTAAATTTAATTCACCTGCTTAACTCTGATCTGACATCTGAAAATGATGAAGATTCAAATTTATCTATTAAAACTATGAAGTTTCTTCTGAGATGTGTTAACACCAATTTAGAGAAGGTATTAATTTCGAAAATTAAAAGGAAAACATTTCTAACAAAGCAAGAAAATGTCGAAACTTATGACCCAAAGAAAGCAGAAGAATGTGCCAAGTCTGTAAGTGAAATACTACCAAAAATAATGAATCACTTGCAGTGTGTAACTTCCTATATTGAAAGCCATAATATTGAACATTCTCAAAATGTAAATGGTTTTATATTCAGCTCTGAAATGATAGATCATTTGTTATGTTTGGAAAGTATTTATAACATTTTCACAATATATTTCAAATGGATAGGGTTCAAGAATAATCACACTGCTTTACTAAAAAGTTCTTTAAGAACAATAGCAATCGCAAGTGAAGGAAATGCAATGTCAATGAAGGACTTGCTGTTGAATGTTGCGAAGTATCTACAAAAGCATGAAAAATATTGCTTACAGCTATCAACTGCCATATCTCTAATAGAATTTTTGAAGGCCATCCAAGAATTTTCAGAGAATACAACAATACTAAAAATTGTGAGAGATATGGCTCAGAACTTTTTGTCGCAACAATGGAAAACTCCTGATGGAATTCAGGAAAAAGGACTAGCATTCAATCAAAGTGTAGACAGACTGGCCGGACTTTATTTCGTTAACAATGAAATACTTGCTTTGAAAAATTTAACGTTACAACTAATGAACGATATAAATGTGCTCAAAACTAGGAATGATACACTACTGTCATTGAAATGTATTAATAAAGCAAACTTTCCAATTTTGTATAGAAATCTTGGAACAGCTCTTCATGAAGCAGCCAAAACTCGTCTGGATAAAGGACTGACTAACTCCGAACATTTAGGACTTTGGAAGGACGTCGCAACTATTATGAAATACATGTCGGAAATAGCGAAAACTTTGGAAACGAGGAACAACTTGACGGCGTTTTTCAAGAAATCTATTCCAGTGTTAAAGTTGTTTTTGTCTCAAGGAATCCCTATTTTGGAGTTAGAATTCAAAGACGCTACGCAGGAAGTGCTAGAGATATTAAAGATATTACAGCAATCGACGAGGTTTTTGCAGTCTCTTTGCTGCCACTCTAGATTGAAAAAGGATACTGCATTGATGAGCAAAGTACCGTACATGCGGCAACTACTTGAAACCTTATTATACAAAGTAAAAGCCGCATTGGCAGCCAATAACTGCTCAGAAGCATTTTGGATGGGTAATCTTAAGAACAAAAACATTCACGGAGAAATTATAACTACCCAGCAAAGTGTGAACAGTGAAGAGTCTTTGGAAGACTGTGATGAACAACTACCTGAAGATGAAGATAGCGATGAGACTGATGATGAAGTGTTGAATGCCAACTCCAACAATATAAAAAACGTTTTGTAAGTAGTGTTCTTAACAAATGTGCTTTTGAAAATATTTGCTTTTGTCGGAATATACTTTTTTTATAACATGGTTTTATTTAATTTGTCTTTACATTAAAATCTAAGATGGCATAATTACAATTCTCTCTTAGCACATCTTCGAAGGTGATAGTCTAGTTACTTAGTTCCCAAAGTGGTTCAGGTGGACCTCAGGGGTCCACGGGAGACTCGACGGGGGTCTACGTTGGCACGACAAAAAAAAATAATATATGGATTATGGTAGAAATGTAGATGCAGGGGGTCCACCTGAATCAGCAAAATTTTGAAAGTGGTGTATGAGAAAAATGTCTGGGAACCTTAAATTGAAGAAACTGTGCGAGACGAGTAATGATATTTGAAGAAAACGCACACAATATGTCGAACTTACGCAAGCATTATTAGTCTAAGATCTCGAATATCAATCGCCGATATTGCACTATTTTTTTTAGTTCACATAGAGTTTAAAAAAATGTAAGAGTTCTCTGCAGTCATGCCACACAGACGCGGTACAGCGGTCCAGGGCCGGACTTGCGGTAAGCGAATGCGTATCGAGGTGAGCTACACAGCCATACGCGATGTACACGGCAGTCTCACGCGGAGTTTACAGTTCATAACGGGATTGCGGTACGGAGGCGATCGGTGCGACACCTAAAGCAGCCACATTTTCATTTTCCACAGATTTTAAAGTAACCACCACATCGATGTCGAATGATCAAGAAAAAAATTTTGTTTTTATTCCTTCCGGCTCAGAATATCATTATGCAACATATTGTTCAAACCTCAAAAATTAGCGTTGCGGATGCTTCCGTTTTGCAACGCAAAATAAATTTTGATCAAATTCATATTGAAACTTAATAAAAACACAAGTGTTGTAAAATAATAGAACGGACAATACCAGTAAAGCGCCGCTCCCAGATCGCGCCACCACTGTGTGGACGGTTGCACAGAACTCGATGGAGTACAATTTTCAAACAAGTCATAGCACTCGAGCCTCGCCGACCACACCCACCCGCCACCCGGACTCACTGGCAGGGTTCCTATTACGAAAATTCCCGAGCCTGGAACGTTTCCGCTACCGCTTGTGTGGCCAGGGTATAGTGTCCTGCAGTCGATTTTTTTAAATTCGCCAAACTATGATATCCAGTCATTTACGCCATTGCTATTTCAGCATATTTATTTACGTACAACCTCGGCGTGAGCTCGCGATAGCTAAATGGCATTTTTATACTGCGAGGATGACTTCTAAAATAAAAGAAAGTTTCAGTAGTGGTCAGGTTTATTAAAAATTCTTAGTACAATCTCTGGGGTGGACCCATGGTGGACTTCATATGTAGTGACCTGACATTCTGCCAATGTTTCTTCAGTAGGGAAACCAGGAAGTTGATTGACAGATGCACATTTTGTGCAAGTTCATCAGGGGTCATGTCCACATGGCCAACAGCAACAGAAAGGCACAGTACCTGAGAAAAAGAAATAAAAAAGGTATGGGTATTAAGCAGTTTTACTATCTTAAAAATTCTTAGGCTCTGATGAAAGTTCCACAAAATTTGTGAATTTATGCCATTCTCCTAGCACATATTTCCCTTATTTCACTATTTTGTACAGAAGTTTCATCACTAATCTGATGATACATATAATAAATATCTCAAACTACAGGTACAAAACTTATGTTGACTTGTATAATTTGATATAAAAGTAGCACGTTAGTTTTAAAAGAAAACTTTAACATTTTTTAAAATACTATATGAAAACTGCCTCTGTAGCCGAACGATTACCATGCTGGACTGCCACGCAGAGGACCCGGGTTCGATTCCCGGGCCGAGAGAAATATTTGCATGGCCTACATTTATTTCTCTCCTGAGTTTGGATGTAATATGTGGTTGTCTATGTGTGTGTCCATGACATCTGTGACACAGGGTATTCCCTAGTGTGGGGCTATGTAGAGTGTGTGCATTATTTATTTATTTAAATCATACCTTCTTCATCTGGAACTTGATGGTAGCCTTGACCTCATCAATCTTCTGGGTCATGGACTCCTGGTGGGAGAGCAGACCAGGGAACTTGCCCGCTTTGTTCAAACCAGGACCTAGGAGACGGGGGATCTGTTTGATCAAGGATTCCGATGCAAGGAAAGCATCATATCTGGAAACATCAGTGTATTAGTACACAAAATTATAAATTCCATAACAGTACTTGCATTATATTGAGAGAATGTAGAGTATTTTGTAAAACTTAGTCAAAGAAATGATACTAATTACCAACAAAAACCCCTAATTAGGTTATTGAAAAGAATTCACATATTGATAGCACCACCTAATACATGTGTATTATCTACGTGTTTGTTACTTATTATACATGTTAATTCGATCGATATTCTGTAAGATATAGTGTCAACAAAAGGAAACTCACTTCTTTGCCAGCTTTTTAACAAGTTTCTTGTTTTTATTTAACTTCTTGAGAGCCTCCGCATCCATGCAAGGTACATTTAAGGACTTAGCCTCGTCACAATGCTGCTGGTCACCAAGCACGCACACCTGCATCTTGGGACGCGGGATATACTTGAGCCTGTAAAGAATTTTGTTTGATAACAAGAGTGCGATTGTAATCAAACTATTTATCTCTATTGTGGATTGTGGGACGATCAGTCAAATATTGTCATCAATGATTAACAGATAATACATGCAATATAATTTATAACATCATTTTGAATTTATTTAGTGACATGTTTTAGTACTTATTGTATTGGTAGTTTTCAGCCGGTAACAAAAAAAAAAATATATTTATGTGGACAAAAGGGTACTATGGAAACAACAGTTTATGGAAATTTATTATCATTTGTTATTAATGCTTGTTTTGAGTAGAATTTTATTAAGTGCTGACCTCATAGTCAACAATAAAAATCTGCCAAATTTCTCAATACTTACTGGCCTAGAATTATTAAAATAAAAACTGTTTATTAAGGTCTAATCTGCACGAAACAAGTATTCACACTGTATTATCAAAATGTTTCTAAGTGCTGTGCAATTAAGGGGACATAAGGCAATGGCCTTAATCTTCAAAAACACCTATATCCTATATCTTCTAACATTGCATTGCACTAAATAAAATTTTTCCCTGATAAAATTTTCCTGAGAAATTATAAAAAGAATAAAAAGTTTATTCTACTAGAAACAAGTCAAATTCAAAGAACATTTAAAAAAAGATTAAAAAAATTTTCTATTTTTTTCCATAGTACCCCCTTTACTTCAGTCTGACACCAACTTGTCACACACAAGCTTCACAATAATTCTGCATCTACATAATTAATAGGCATATCTTACCCCCATCCTCAAGACTTTATCCTAAATCGGTGAAGCCAAAGGCCACCTACCCATTATTTTAAGACTCTGGGTGGAGTCCCGTCAGCTTTCGCCGACTCCCTGTGCAGATTCATTTTGGTGGAACTTTTGAGGTCTCAAATACAAAGCGAGGTTATTATTTATAACCTCCAGATGTTAAGTGCGAAAGTAACTTCAACATAATTAATGAAATGTTCCACAAAAATGCTCGTCTCAGGTAACATACTTGACGGTGCCAGAGAAACGCTTGTCCTTCTGAGGGTCATAGTTCTTCAGACCGATTTGGATTTCAACAGTTTCCAAAAAGTTACGTTTTTTATCCTTTGACGCCTGGAGAACGGCGTTTACACACTCGTAGAGTGTATCACGCGATACTTTTGACCTAAAAAGAAAAGGAAACAAATAAAATTCGCGTTTTGAGGTTAGAAAACGTACTACGAGGTTAAGTTACGAAATTTAACGAAAATTTTAAGTAACATGAGTACAGCGGCTACATTTATAGATAACAAAGACTACAATTTCAACGAATAAAGCAAGATTATTTAGATATTTTAAGATTACTTACGACATTTTCCCGGAGATACACCCCCTTCACGTCAACGACACGAAAGTGAAAGACTGTTAGTGATGTGCAGAACAAATATTATAAAACAATTATCGATATTGGATGGTCCAATCGATTTTCATGCTCGAAAAACTCGAAAATATTTTAAAATAGATTTTGGACAAGAACGCGATAATAATTGTAAAATATAAAAATATAATTAGCATTTTTATATTTTAACAACGCATATGCGTCACCGTAGACAACATACTAAACAACTTACCGACTTTCGAACTTTTTAGTTATTCTTGAAAAATAAAACATCGAGGAGGGATCAACTGACCGTCGAGTATATGAAAGTTTAAGTCTATTGCAAAAAATACATCAAAGGCATCAAATATAAGAACACATCAATAGTTTTTTGAAATATCTTAAATATCTAAATAAATTAAACGTGGGTAATGAAAATAAAACTTTAATTAAAATAAGGTCGCATATTTATTATTTTTCTTAACTTTATCCAAAATCAACGTGTTAGGTGATGAGGGTTGTGGGTGCCTAGGGCTCGTGACGTACCAATCTTTTCCTTCTAAAGCAGTGTCACAAAGAAACCAGCCGTACTACAATAAAAATTCAATACCTATTTATTCAACAAATATGGTAAAATAATTGTCTTTCGATTCAAAATAAACACACAAAATACGCTTCAATCGATAATATATTATGGTCACATATTAGACCACATTTTATTATTTCTAATTAACATCGTTTATGGTTGGCAAAATGCCTTAGACCTTGAACGTAAATTCAAAAAAATTGACCGTGATCGCACAATCAAGACATATATTTTTCCATCCTCAAGAATCAAGAACACGTCAATCACTTTGGACTTTGAAACGTTGGCGTTGTTACCACAAGCGGCAGATTTGAATTAAAATCTTAAGTGATGCGCAATTGGTTTTGAACTTATGAATTGCGATTTAGAAGGAAAAAAATATATCTCAATTCACGTTTTTTTTTACATTCCCTACTCCCTCAAAATGTCCATGATGAATCCCTGTATTCTTTTAGCTGCTATAAAAATACTTTATGTCAAACTAGTTTGAAGTCATATTACTATATATGCAGCAAGAGCACGTCAAGCTTGTAATCAAGTAGTTATAATCAATGATCACAATATGGTGTGGAATCGATTTTTTTGATTGTACTGTTATAAAAAAAATCACTGTCCATTTTTACTGAGCATGCGATTCAGTAATTAACACAATAGTTAAATAAAATTTAAAAAATGACCAATTTTTAACTGTTTTAAAATGTTAAAAGTTCCCAATAATTTCTAACGTGTGGTTTCTCGAAAAAGGTAAATAAAACTCGAGCCCCTGGCGTGTCTGGCGCCAGCGTGTCGCGTAGACGCGGGCGCATGGCTAGTAGTCGTCCGTCGTTGTTCCTAGTGCAGTGACGTTATTTAATTTCATAGCAATGTATTCTCATCGGGACTATTACGATGGCAACGGCGTCTGTTAATCGTCGTGTATCAATATCATTGATAAAACTTTAAGACGTCATAACTTATTTATTTGTCAAGTAATTGAGAAAAAACCAAACATGTATTTTTTACTTCTACAGTATGATTTTTTAAAATGGTCAGTGATTTTTTTAACACCCTGTATACATACCCTACACCTTACAATTTATAAGTAAAAGAATTTTTCGTTCTCCAAACCTCATTAGACGTAGCAGGTGGAAGTCTGTACTGATCCACTGGACCTACGGGTTTTATAACACCTTTCCGTTTCATTTTAATGAACCTTTGTATCGAACCATAAGCGAATCCATTAACTCTGCCCATATAACAGTCTATAATTCTTATAATGTTGTGATCGGGTCTATCGCACTGTAAATCGTCGTTAAAAAGTTTAGAGTCATACAAAATGAAAATTAAATGTTGGAAGTTAATAGGTGCGTAATTTTTTTTCGATTTACAATAGCAGTACAATAGATATTTACTTTCATTATAACGTAGATATCCAGGTTATTCTTTACAAAAATCAGTTCTATTTTATTTTATTTGTGATGAAATAAAATAATACTAACCTCCTTTGGACATGTTGACTTCGCTATTACTTTTTCTATGATAGGTGCGACTTCTGTTTTAACCATGGGTTCTTTATAATCCTCCCGCATTACATCTTTAAAGTAGTTTTGTGGACCATATAATGTTAGTCCAAAAAATTCCATTATAAAAGTTACATGAAATTAATTTAACAAAATTTTTGGTATTTAGCGCCAAGAATGAGTAATACAGTTAGAAAGGTCTCCAACAAAATCGTCATTTACAATTGTCGTACAGTTGTCATTTTTTATTTCTTCAAAGACTACAAAGATTTATTGAAACAGGTGTAAACCAGCCAATATTCAGTATAATTATTTTTTAATTTAATCGAGTAGAATTTATCCATCACTACTCTCGTTCATAACTTAAGACTAGGGAAGCACGATTTTTTGTTTTGAATCGTAATGGATCATATGCCTCTGAATCGATCTACAGATCGGATCGTATGCTTTTGAATCGATCTCATAAAACTCGTTTCCAAATGGATTTCGATAAAAAAAATTGACAGCCTTTTTAGCTTCAAATGGTTCATGACTTTCATGGTTATTTTATCTAATATTTAGTCTTTGTAAGGATAAATTGTAAGTAACATAACCTCACTATTTAGTAATCGCTCGATCAGCTGTCTTTCTTGCTAACGTTCTTTTCAAATTGTTTTCATTTTTCTTTTTCATAAGCATAAACAATGTTTACTCGCAAAGCTGCTGCGGAACGTCAATTGGAGGATAAACTCCAACACGCTTTATTAGAACTCGAAACAGCAAAGGCACTGAATGAGTAATTGCTAACAGAAAGAAACGATAGAGAAAAGGAAATATTGGACATTTTAGAAAGGAATAGGCATTTAATAAGTGATATGGTAGAATTGCTTGTACAAATTACGAAGGTACAGACCAAAGAGACCAGCTACAGATAGTGGTAGATGGATTCGACCAAAGCAGCAGCGCATTCGAAGAAGCCCTTGCGCGTATTTCTTCATTAGAATGTGATCTACGAGACGCGTACAGTCAAATAAGTATAATGGAACAACAGTCAATACAGTCACAGGCCCTATTTGATGAGCTAGTCAGCAGTACTCCCACAATGGTCTGTGCTGTGCCACCCTCCTGTTCAGAACCAATCACCATTGATCTGACTTGTGAAAGGCACTCATTTAATTCAACAGCTTTAACTTTAAATTGTAGTAAAAAAAATGAAAAATATGTTAAAATTAATAAATACATATCTAGCACAAACAAATTAATAAAGAAAAATGCAGCATTTTGTAAAAATATATCATTAAGAAAAGACGTCAGAGTTTGTTGAATGAATTGAGTGATTGTACTCAAAATCTTGAGAAAAATAGGCTAAGCTATGAACGTGACACACAGGGCCTCCAGGCAGAATTACATAATGTAACAAATTCATTAAAATTAATAACACAGAAATATGAAACTGCTCAACACGAGATTAAGGAGCACACGCAGGCTATGTATAATTTATTCGATTTATGTAAATATAATAATGACAGATTTGAGTATTTAACGAATAATCAAGTTTCTTTGCAAAGAAATAAAAATACAATCCTTCCTGCCTGTGTGTATCACTGATCCCTCCTTATTGTTGTTGCAGGAATCTTGTTTACAATCTAAAAATACCTTGTCAATAACAAAAAAGGTCAAATGAAATTCAAAATAATATTGTTATGTATAGTGATAAAATGGGTAAAAATATAGGTTTTGCAACTTAACCACCTAGGAATAAAATTAACAAATATTTGCATGCCAGGTGCAACATACTGTATACTGTAAAATATTAGTAATAAATATTATGTAAAATATTTTGTCAACTAAATTGGACCAAGACACTACATTAATAATTTTAATTGGCAGAAGAGGAAAATGTAATAAAAAAGATTTAATAAAATATTTTTCACAAATTAAATAATTTAATTAATGTAAAAAAAAAAATATTTTGTTAACTTATCTTTTCAGCGATAGCCTCACAACAAGTGAAAATAGCATAACTTAAATAGAACATTACACAGCTTAACATTCCATTATAGTAAATTTTATTTTATGGATCCTAATAATTTTATTAGTGAATATTTTTATTTGACTAAAGATAGGTATTATCTTACTGGTTATTTTAGGAGACAGATAGCCATGATAGCAGAGTTGCTATCATATTATATTAATAATTCAGCCAAATCGTTGGCTACCAGACCGGCTGCTTCTATTGAGCAGTCCATTGACATAGGTCAATTTACAGACAATAATCAATCTGTTGAAAATAATTCAATTTCCAATTATTTAAATTAGCTAATAAGACAACGGAGAGACACTCTTGCAACACAGTAACAGTAATAAATCAACCTAAAACATACAGAAATAAAATAAATTGTATATTAAACCTGGTGCACCAAAATATTCAAGGCATGAAAGGCAAAGAGTTAGAAATATAATTATTTATAATTCATTTTCAGCATAGTGAAAAGGGAACGTGATAATGTTTTTAAGTCCAAAATCATAACCACTAATAATTCATTAAAATTTAGTGATTGGGCGACAGTTCACAAAAGTAGGCGAAGGCTTTATGATCTTTACGATGAAAGGACCTATAACACTAGTAACAGTTTTAATGATTTTGTTAGGAAGTATTCGAAAATGTTTAAACGTGTTTGTGTTGCAGCCAAAGCAATGTTTATAAATAATAAAATTAAAAGCAGCGCGAATATAGTGTTTTTACTACTTGACTTGGAATATTATAAACAGCGAAACTGGAAGGATCTAACCTCGTAACTTAGATTTTCAACTAAGATTTAATGATAAAATTGTAAACACAGACGCAGAAGTTGCTAAAATATTTGAAATATTTTTTTTTGAAAATGTGTTGATGATGGTGTCTTTCCTGACCTCATGAAGCAAAGTAAAGTTATTCCACTTTTCAAATCTGGTAGTATTTCAGACCCCACCAATTTCAGTCCTATGTCAATACAATACAATAATACCAACACAGTAAAATATTTGAAAAAATAATTCCAAATCAGATGTGTGCACATTTTTATAGTAATAACTTAATGTCTCCTCAACAATTTGGTTTCGCTCGGAGTCGCTCTACAACCGATGTTGGTGGTGAGTTGATAAAACATATATTTCACGCACGGGAAGACTCACATGATGCTATTGGTGTATTCTGTGACCTTTCCAAGGCTTTTGATTGTATGCACCATGATACAATGGTCAGGAAACTTCACCATTATGGTGTGACGGAACGTGACCTCGACCTTCTTAAATCGTATTTGCGTGGGAGGGTACAGAGGGTCGATGTTAACGGTACGAGATCATCAGGGTCTGCAATTAGTATGGGTGTCCCTCAAGGTTCAGTTGTAGGCCCATTTTTGTTTTTAGTATATATTAATGACTTACCTATCCTCATGGAGGGTATAAAACACGAGATAGTATTGTTTGCTGATGATACGTCCTTATTATTTAAAGTTAAAAGGTACCAATGTTCCTACGACGAAGTGAACAATGCTATATATCTAAAGTAGTTGATTGGTTTGCTGTTAATAACCTACTCCTTAATGAGAAAAAAACAAATTGTGTGAAATTTACATTACCCAATGTTAGAGAGACGGTTACAAACATTGTAGTTACAAACGAAAAATTGAATCTTGTGGATACAGTTGTATTTCTAGGTATAACGTTAGATGCTAAATTGCAATAGGGTCCCCATATAAGTAAGATATCAAATCGGCTCGGCTCTGCAGTGTATGCGATTAAAAAAATACGGAAACTTTCAGACGTTGAAACCGCTAGATTGGTTTACTTCAGCTACTTTCACAGTCTAATGACATACGGCATTTTGCTTTGGGGCAATGCCGCCAATATCAATAGAATCTTTATGCTGCAGAAACGTGCAGTTAGGACAATTTACAATCTGGGCCCCAGAGTATCTTTGAGAGATAAGTTTAAGGAAATTAACATTCTTGCACTAGCCTCACAGTACATTTATGAAAAAGTCATTTATGTTAAGATGAATGGTAATTTCTTTATAAAAAATAGTGACAGACATAACATTAATACGAGGAATAAAAATAAACTAGCTGTTCTTGATAGTCGCCTTCACAAAGTCAAAAAATCATTTAAGGCGCAATGTATACGCTTCTATAACAATATTCCGGTTGATATACAAAATTTGCCTTTCACGACGCTTAAAACTATAGTGAAACAAAAACTTTACACTAAAGCTAAGCTTTAAGCTAAAACTATACAACTTCTGCGTACTTGGATGATAAAAATCCGTGGTAGTAACCCGTTTAACTCATGGAGATAGTCTCGATTTCTGATGTATCAAATAAAAAAAAAAATATTGTAAATATTGAATGTGTACAAATGTTATTTACTAAGAGCAATCCTTAGAGTTTTTTGTTCATTCTTGTCAGGGGAATCTGCCTTACAAATGAGCGGTAGAGTTTAACCAATGTGACGATTTCAAGTGTGATAATGCTTACAGAAATAAAGTTTATTTTAAATTTGAATTTGAATTGCCAAATATTGTAGACTTATTGTTCGTACATGTTGCCAAACACCTTATCTTGGTGGCCAATATAAAATAGTATTAGCCTTATGATTCAGTAGGGGTTCAGAAAGAGAGTGTTTGGTTTAAATTATGAATACAATCTAGTAGTTTCGATTCGCCTTAATATTGAATCGATTAATTTAAAAAAATCGCATTGAAATGAATTGATACAAAAAATCGCTGGATCGTATACACTTGAATCGATTTCCATAAAAATCTAATCATAATGTGCATCCTTACTGGAGACATATCTTTGGTCACTCTCGCATAGTACTTTTTTTATAGCAAGAAAATACGGTTATTTTTGCTATTAAAAAAAAACGACTCCATCACTACTTTACATTTGTTTGACATTACGAACGATACGACTAACAAAAGATCTGTGCAAAAGATGGTGTTTTTGTGCTGAATGTACTTATGATGGTTTTACGTGTAATAAATCAATAAAAAGAAATTGCTGGACCACAAATATCCTTTCCTTTCACGATGAAGCTACAAACTTGCAGGATATGTCTGGCGACGGGCGTTAAAATGTCTAGTATCGGTGGTACACAAGTTAAGAATTTTTTGGAAAATATTTTTAAAAGCAATGGGTATACTCAGGTAAGTGTTTGTATGTACACAATAGTTTTTTTATACTAATATTGAAATATTTTGTTCCTTGAAAAATTGGCTGAATGTGGTTTAAATTAAAATCCTGACTGCAATTTAACTGTAAGATCGATATACTTAGAAAGAAAAAAATAAAAATTAAAAATTTACTGCACAAGTAACTATTATTTATGGTAATTTCTGATGTCTCGAATTAATCAAATAAAAATCAAATAAAGGGAATAATAAACTGACTATGCTTAGTAATAATAAATAAAAAATATAATTGTGACCTGTGCTTTAGTTGTGAAACTTTACACTTGAAGGATGTAACATTGTAAAGGCATTTTGAGTTTCATGTCTTTGATTGACTGTAGTAGGTTTATTACTTATTGGTTCACACCATTTATACTGTTTCAGGATTTGGATGAGCGCCATTATGCATGTTACGAATGTAAGGCACTATTGCAGAAAACCTACAACTTCATACAGAAAACTTTAAGAGCACAGAAAGCTATGTATGACATTCTGCAAGAACATGATAGTGTAAGTTGCATGATTTTGACCAACCTGTTGCATGATTTTGTATTTAAATGAGGTAGGATTCATATTTCGGAGAGTAATTAGGATAATGTTTGATTGTAAAACTTTTTAAATTAATTTTGTTATCAACTATACACCTTCCGCTGTTAGATACAGATTTCCTTTCAGGAAAGAGTCAAGAAAGTTAATATGCCTTCTACACTTTGTTAATGATGTTTCCTTACTGTGACTGTGTGTGTGTGTGGGTGTGTTGCGACTTATTATAAACAGTGATCGGAATTGAGGGAGTTTAATTACCTAAGGTATGAACGATTTCTTAGTATAGACGTACCCATTTTGTTATCACTATTTATTTTCCAAACATTCCAAAATGTAGGTTGTTTCGTGTCAATTTTTTAAATGGCTAAAGATTGAAATATATAAGAAATACAACTACATTTCATAGCATTTAAGTTATTTGGAAAGAGCAGTCCCTACAGTATCTTGCTCATTCTTCTCAGGGAGAAAAAATGGAAAAAAAATTACAAAACTTTTTTTTAATTTAATTACTTTTTTTTTGGTATTTGTCTTCTGTCCCACTGAGGACAATTCTGCCAATGTCCGGGTTTAAAGATACATGGTATATTTATCAAGATTCACTCAAATACTATTTTTTGAGACAATAATTTGCAGTGAATACCTAATAGGAAATAATAATTTGTCGCCAATGTACTCAAATTTTAATAAATAATACGCATAAATCTAAACATAATCAGTTCCAACAAGTTCCGGGATTTGTAGAAGGGAATGTCCACATAATTCTTTAGTTTAGCTAACTTAACTCTCTCAGTTATGATCATTGGTTAAAATATATGATTCAAACCTTTTATGATAACTTATTACAATTATAGTTAATAATAAAAATAATGAGTAAAGTTTCTAATATTATATTTTTTTTACGTTTAGTATCGATATAATTGTAAATGTATGTGTGTGTGTGTGTGTATGTATGTATATATATAAAGTAACCATTAATAAATTCCAGGTCAACATAGTAGCTCTCAGAAGTATAGACAGATGCAGCTTAGGTCTAATATCAACATTAGGCTATCACCAAGTTGGTGTAGATTTTCATATAGACGAAGAAGATAACATATTGAAAGGAACCTTGGGTGAAGAAATAGATTCAAAGGAAGAATTAAAGAAAATTACTGTGGAAGTTGATTCTGATGAAATACTGTATGACGAAAGCTCTTTTATGGTTGAAGTTAAAGTTAAACAAGAAGAAATTGATGAACCCCAATCTGAGGATGTTGATGAGTTTGCAGACCAAATTACTTATGCTACAGAAATTGCGGTGCCAGATGTGTCAGTACAGAAAGACAAGAGAACAATAAGAAAAGAGAAAACTAAACAAGATGAGACCCGTCTTCCTGTTAAGAAGAGAAAAAGGAGGAACAAGGGTACACCCAGAGGGAGACCTAGAGTACACTTTGAAATTGATGGCAGAGAATATCCTAGAAAATGTGATCATGTGAGTATCGGTCATAATATACATATTTTTCCATTTTTTTTTTATAATACCAACAAACAAGTTATGCGCCTGGTGGTAAGTGACACTCTTATCCATAAAAGTTCTGGTGCCACTCAGAGCTTTAAATCGCAAAGATTTTAAGGGCACTGCCACTAAGCCTTTGTCCTGCGACGTAACTTGACAAGTCCCATGTGCCTGTAATTTCATCAGCACCCTTACTCTTCCAAACTGGAATGCAGTAATGGTCACATTACTGTTTGGCGGTGGAAATAGATAAGGTGGCAGTACTTCCTTAGACAAACTCTTTCACAAGATGTTCTATTCCTACCAAAAACTAGAAATGCCATACATACCATACCCAATTGTATATGGACACATTGAGAGTTTTAACTGTCAGAATATCCAAACTTTGTAAACATAGATCAGCGTTTAGATGTTATTGAGAAAATAGTGATAGTGATGTGATTACTTCATATTATGCATTCATAACATAGTAAGATGTTCAAATTGATCAATGACACAGCTTCAATCACAATGATGTTACAATATTTTGATTTAATTTTATAAAAATTTCAGTGCAACTACATGGTTGAGCAAAAGAAGATACACTACAAACATTATTTGTTTTGTCACCCAAATGTGGTATACCCTTACCATGTGAAACCTAAATTCGTCTGTCAGTTCTGTGGAATTAGCAAAAGGGTAGGTACCAGTGTTCTAATTATTAAGCGAAAATAAGCAATTGTAGACAATTCTACTACAAAAAATATGTAATACTAAAATATGTATAGTATGTCTCTCTAGATACTTTTATTAAGTATATCTCTCTCTAGAGAGACATACTTTTTATTAGGGATGCCGCAGATATGGATTATGATGACATCTGCAGTTGCAGATGTGTGAAATTTTTCTTTGTTTTCAGAATAAATGTGGATCACTAGATTTGGTGATATTAAATTATCATTACTTTAAGTAAAAGATAATCATTTTACGTAATTTTATTACAAAAGAGACGTAAGATAGAAGGCATAGAAATATTATAACACTTATTAATGCTTAAAGTTTTTAAAGATGCCGTTAGCCACCCTTTACGCGAATAGAGCTGGGCTACCTTGAATGAAATGGTCAATGTGAACTCAATAATTTTTGTTTAGAGAACAAACGGGTCGTTGCCTGCATTACACGCTGCCGTATTCTCGATTCCCTCCCTGATTAGTATTAGTACTAGGCACGCACTTTGAGCAGGAACGATCTTGTCATGACCTGCAAGACATCCATCTCCGCAAAAACTCTGCATCGATTGATGTCGGGTGTAAAAAAAGATATTTAAAAATATGTTCTGCGGTTGCGGATGCAGATGTCTGCGGCATCCTTAGCTTTTATTTACACACGCACGTACTCTGCCAGAGTGGCACACACCCAGAAACATGTTGGGGGAAGCAGGGCAGTTTGATACAGGGGGCACATTCATACACCATACCTTCAAAAATAGTATAAGTTATGATAATACTAAAACGTGCCTTTGTACGTGTGAGTAACAGACATGCGATGATGCAGCTCACCAGTTAGCCGTTGTCGTTCGACAGGTCACAAAGTGTTTTCACAGCCGTTGACTAAAAAAATAAGCGACACAAATATGAGTGCCACTTCAGTTTTGTTCACTTTACAGGGTTTTATGTCCTAATACAGGGTAAACTAATGTTTTCAATAAATAGAATTGCATGCGACTGAAAGATGTATTAAGATTTTTTTTAAATAATTTTTTTTCTAAACTTGATGGTGGGGTACTTTTATACACTAGTGAGTGGGGCAGTTTGGTACGTATCAAAGAGCTCCTATTAGTTATTTTGTACGAGAAATATTATATTTTTATATTATATATGTAAAGAGGTGAGCTAGTGACGTTTTGCGCTATAGTTAGCTCTTCCTCCTGTATTTCTACTTCCAAGACTAAATTACAAAGAACACTTTTCAAATGGTGCCCTAGAAAGAGGTCTTAATCTAGCAAGTACTGAGGCATATGTAGCGTCATACTTTATGAACAGTTGATCACCTAGTGCTGATAATACGTGGCAACCAGGAATGGCACACTACGTTGATTCACACATCTAAGTGCCTCAAGCGATGTATCAAAGTACCTCACAGGTGGGGCAGTATTGGGCAATTCCCATTTATTTGTTAAAATCAAATTTTTTCAATTATTCAATGCTATTTATGAAAAAAAAGATTAAATTAGCAATAGTTTATCATCAATTAGGTAGGAAAAATATTCATTATAATTTAATTTTGTAGCCCAAAATTAAAGTTAAAAAAGTGTACAAATCTGCCTCGCTTCTCTTCATGATACATGCGTATTTTTGTGCCTAGAGAGACTTCACATGACAATTATCTCTAAACTTACAGACAGAACGGCGTCTCCGAGACCATGAGTTGACACACGGAGAGAAACAAGTAGAATGTCCAGACTGCAAACGCAAATTTCACAATCATACGCAGCTCTACCGCCATAATCAACGTGTCCATGTTGAAAAGCAGATGTTGATATGTGACTATTGCCGAAAGGGGTTCAAAGTGAAATCGGAGCTTATGTTGCATATACGGGTATGTTTTACTGTTATTTGTGTTGTTTGCTTTGGTTCGAGAGAAAAAAATTGTTGGTTTTACTCTCTAGTTGACTCATTAGACAATCCGTCATGTTACCCGTTTCATTTGGTTAAAGCAAAAATGTGTGATACCATGATCACAAAGTCAATATAAGGCTCAACTCACACTGGCGCAGAGTCGAAGTGTCGCGACGCGTCATGTTTTTCGTCTATAGCATATTCATCTCTATTTTCCCGTTATTAAGGTACAAAATTGTGTGAACTGGATGTGAGGATACTTGAGCGCTGCATATACGATCTCTTTGTAGCTTGACTAATAACTAATAAGTGCGGTCCTTATCCTTTTAACAGGGCTATTAGCCATATGAGTGCATAACTTTGATTTAACCATTCAAGTGCTACAACATTCGTATTCTATTTGTAGACGCATACTGGCGAGAAGCCGTTTAAATGCGACATCTGCGGCGCGGCATTCGCACATCGCGGGAACGTCGGCGTACACGTCCGCAACGTGCATCAAAAAGATGCGCCACAAAGAAAACCCAACAACAAAACAAAAAATTTAACCAATTACGCAATGGAATGCATGTATGCCATGGATTGTAGTTACGCTGACCCCAGCATTACGCCTAGTACTATGGATACAGAATAAAGTGAGGAATTTTATTCTTGTTTAGCTATTAATATAGCCACATGTGATCATATATCAAAGTACTATACCCCGTGAAAGTCATAACAATACTATAAAACTAAATGACACAAATAATGTATGACGCACTGCCATTACAATAGTGTTGGTGTTGTATCTCAAAATATATGCAATTCAAGATTGTATCATTGCTGAAACTAAAATTTGGTTTGAAGGCACATGCCACAACCAGAGGATATTGAATCTATTGGAGACAGGAAAGTCCTTCAGTTCTTCAATGCTGCCGGCCTTGGCTTTGCACTGTAATTAGTGGTAATCACAATAGATCAGTCAGTGGTCGCAGTGATGAGGGGATGCATAGACCCTGAATGAAGCCACTCTAATAAGAATAATAACATAATTTGATTCTCTACACGTCAATAAAACCGTCGTTAGAATATTGTGAGAAACAATCAAAAGGTTCGACTTAACTCAAAATGAGACAAATTTTATGCAAGCTAGTTCTGGCCAAAACATACATAAATATGAATTTATTTCTTCTCATTCATTTTTAAATATATTTGACTAGTAGGAAATTGTTTAGATGTCTGTAACAAACGTTAACCTATACATAAATTTTAATGATCTTTTGCGGGAAGTGAGCATTTGTTTTCATAGATTCTGAACAAATACACTTTTTTGGTTAATACACTATTGTATTAACAGTGTGATATGTACAATTTTATAACCCTCCTATTTAAGCATAAAATATGACCTTATTACACCAATCATTACTAAATGCCCTTAACATTGATTAATTTCACTCATGAGAATTCTGTGTGTTGAATGTTTTAAACATAAAGGCCAAAACGTAAATACCTTTAGCTGCCATGCCTTTTATATGTATACACACTATAATTACCTTAAATGTGGCAGCTACTGGCATTTTACATGAATACACATTTGAATTTGCCACAAGTGTGCCGGTTATTTATATTTTGGCTTTAAAATGTACTTAATTATGATGAACCATCACAAGATATTACGTGGCGCTAGTAAAACGACAGGGGCAAATAAATTGATGAAAATATTTTATCTCAATTAATATTATTGTGAAATGTACAAAATTAAAAACGACTTAAGAAAATTTTAGGATACTGTGTACTTAAGAACCATTTTGCTTTTGTTGATGTAACTAGTCTGTTATCTGTGAGAATTATAGATACATATAAAAGAAAAGCCATTTTGATAATTAGAAAAGTGATATTATAAAATTTATGTACCTTGATATAATTAATAATAGGTTTTAGTTAGAATAATGTCCTAGTGTAGCTGTAAAATAAAATAAAGTGGTCCATTCCTATCCCCAGCGACATATAATCTGTCAGAATTTTGTAGTATGTTGAAGCGTTTCTCAACAAAGTTAACAGCATTGCTGCAAGATAACTAGCTAGTCTTTAGTACTTAAGAGAGTTAAAAACCTTGTTGTATTTCCCATAAATTGTAAAATCCATAGTCACTTGAAACATCTTTCATGGGCCACTATAAACCCAACTTCTAATCTGCAAGATACAAGTTACATGCAAATAATCACACAGCACGAAATAGAGTAACTGACTTATATGAAATTTATATAAATTTTAATCTCGCTAATTTAATTGGTGTTGGTTACTTCGAATTTTATAGTTTAAGCAAAATGTTGAGACTTCCGTTGAATTTGTTGGAAGGACTGCACATTACCATCGCACGATTTGAGGGGGGGGGGGGAAGGGTTGGGGGGCCTTCGTGCAAAGTTTCAAAGTTAGGAAGTTAATAGTTTTCGAGATATTAATTTTTGAAAATTTGTAAAAAACAACCCCAAAAATCATGTTTTCGCACCAAAGAGCGGGGTAAACCCCTCCCCCCGAACCCCTAGCGGGAAATACCCACCCCCCTATCCCCACTTCCTGTGTTATATGAGAAACTAAATTTAACCTAAAACCAGGCAAAACCACAAAATCCTAATTGATGCATACATCAAACAGTAAACAACAACAAACAACATGGCGTTCTTTTCGCGTTTCGTTATTTTTTTGCAACAAAAAATTGTTCAAAAATAAAAGCTTACATACTAATTATAGTAAATTTCTATGTTAAATTTACAATTACGTATTAATTTGTGCTGTTTAATTCAATACTGCGAAAAAATTTTGAAATAACGCAAAAAAATAAACATTTTCGTCGCGCGCGCGGCGTTTCGTTCATTTTTTTTTTGCGAAAATGTTTATTTTATTGCGTTATTTCAAAAAAAATGCTGCAACAACCAAACGCTGTGCTTTCCTAACCTACAAAACCTGTTTCCTATCATTTATTTTCGAATATTTCAATAATTTTTATTATCAAAACTACGAGTTTCCTAAAGCTAATATTTTAGGATTAGACTGCTAACTATGTAATCTATTCACCATATTAATTTCAACTCTCAACTCGTGCGATGGTAATGTACAGTTGAGCCAATTTGTTATTTTTGTTGTTGTTATAATACATGATTGAGTAGAGTTAATAAAAAAAATATTTAACACGGGTGTCAGAAAAGTGTGCGGTCAAGTATATTATGTACTGTATGTTCATTTTGACGTTTCCAGTTTTTTTTTACTTAAACAAAAAATATTAAATGTTTATTGTGAACTTGTGTTTTATTGACTACACCTTACTATTAATTTAAGTGTTCAAAAGCGAGTCTGGCACATGCTAAATACGGAACTTAAAATACCTATTTTTATTTATTTTACACGCCTATCTGTTGGTTCCACAAACAAAAAAAACAGTAAATCAACAATATGTATGTGCAGTCTACAGTAAATATGCCAGTGCACTTCAGCACCTTATTTGTTAATAGTTCTTCACTTATTAAAACCGGCTAATACTATTTATTTTTATATGCAAAATGAAAACCGGAAAATATTGATTAAATGACGTCACTATTATTCATTACATGCATTTGGATTCGCTCTGGACCTTTTGGAGGGAAAAGTGTCGTTTTTATTTTGACTTTCAATTATTTTGTGAAATCTAGTTTAAAGTGGAATAGGATAGTGCTATTGTGCCTTAATCGAAGATTAAAACGCCAAATTATACGAATCTCGAACTAAAATACCCGTATCGGCCCGTTTTAAGGAATCCCGAGTCAATCCAAACACGCCGCCTCAAATTGCCTATCCTCTTTGTGGCGGCCATATTTACGGAAACATATTTAAACTTCATGTTTAGGCTGATGGCTTTGCCAAGGCCTTAATAAATTTAAAAAAAAAACATGCATTTTATACTTGTTGAATTCGCTCTGGACCTTTTGGAGGGAAAAGTGTCGTTTTTATTTTGACTTTCAATTATTTTGTGAAATCTAGTTTAAAGTGGAATAGGATAGTGCTATTGTGCCTTAATCAAAGATTAAAACGCGAAATTTTATGAATCTCGAACTGAAATACCAGTATCGGCCCGTTCTAATGAAGCCCGAGTCAATCCAAACACGCCGCCTCAAATTGCCTATCTTCTTTGTAACGGCCATATTAACAGAAACATAATTAAACGAAGACATGCCTCAAAGAACTTGTATCCAAGCCAAAATTATTAATAAAAAAAAATTATACTTGTTTTCCGTCAAAAAAATGGCGGGAATTTGAAGCTTAGAGGATGGAAAAAATATTAAACATAGTCTATTTGAAGTGAGAGACTCTTTCTTTTTTAACCGACTTTATAAGAAGGAGGAGGTTCTTAATTCGACTGTTTCTTTAATGTATATTACGCGATAATATTTGTGAACTGATTCTGGTGATTCTATTTTTTATCGAAAAGAGGGTATGTTCCTCAGTCCTACTTAAATTTCATGAAAATATTCCAACGCCAAGGGTGGTAGCAAACTAGTGGATGAATGACTTTTGAGGTCGGTTTTTTTAGTACTCTGTACTTAGATTATTTTCTATCCTGTGGAAAAGACGCGTTTAAAGATTTAAAACGTTCAATTAAGACTTCAAGTTTCTGGAAGAAGGATCAAGATTTAGAAGACAAATTGTATGGAAAACATGGATAATAATTAATAGCTCCTGCCGTTTAAAAGATTATTTAAAAAACCCAAAATCCTTTTGTCATACTCAATACTACATAAAATTACATTAAAAACACAGATAGCAAAATTTAATAATACTCGAGAACTATGCACCTGGCTCAAAAAACTTGTATCCAAGCCTAAATTCTAATAAAAAAAATGTGTTTTTTTCCGTTTACTAGTTGAATACTCAATGCCAGTTGACAATGACATTGACAGCGGCTTTAACATTAGTGGTTTGTGAACACATGTACTTAGTAGTTTGTGACATGGACGTTCAACGTTGGCGAATTTTGTTATGACGTGTTGATAAATTTCAAAATTTATTTTAACTACACTTGGAAATTTCTAAGCCGTGTTAATTGTTTTAAAAAGGACATTTATTACCAAAGGCACGTAATTTGTTATTTAAAGTGTACTTTTGATTCATAATCATGTATTGTGTTTATTTATTTGTTAGTTAGACGTGGCACATTTATTATCGAAGTTCTACAATGTTCTACGTTTGTTATTTGCAGCAATGAGAAAGTTGAAGGGTGTTGTGAAGGAAACGGCCCGTCAGAAACGCGAAAGGAAGCAGGAATTCGCCAAAATGAGGCAACAAATCCACACAATCGTCTTGCCAACTTTCGCCATAATATTTCTTCTAATCTGCACTTACGTATACTTCAAGACCCGACCCACATCAATGCAGTACGCGTAAAAGTTAAATAACGTAAAACAGTGTATATAGTAAATTATATTTGTACATTACTTGTTTCATTGGATTTTAAGAAGTGTATTTAATAATGCAAGGTTGTGAGCTTCAATGAAGAAAGTGAATGTAAAAAGTAAAAACAAATTCATAATCGAATAGTTAAGAAGTATTTCATACAATATTCAGGAGATGATGTTCTATACCATATTGTTTACATTCCAGAATATTTATTACAAAATTTATGTAAATAAATAGAACATAAAATTATAAAAATATATATTTACAATATTGCATGTTGTTATTACAAAACCGTTTTATATGTGTAACTTGTTATGTTTTATTCGCTGCATTTAATTTAGTTATTGACATATACTTACTGTAGTTGATTGAAAAAAGTGCCTACCAGTAAATTGTTGTTATGTGAAACAATAATAAAAAAGCTATTTATTTGATAATTGAAATGAATAGACAAGCCATTTGGCACTTTTTTCAGTCAATTTGTTATTCAAACTCAAATTATTTATTTCTCAGATAACAGGATCCATTGGTGTTAGTAAAAATAAAGAAACAAACTTATAGACTATTGTTAGTATGAAATTATAATTATAAATTACTTAGAAACTAAAATGTCATGTACTTACGAGGCATCTTGTGCGGAATCATTGTCCGTACGAGATGCCTCAGTACAGGCGCTCTGTGGTCGTTTGCAATAACTCTCAGAATGCTGTTGTCACTACCCCGGAGCCTACTAACCAAAGATGCTACCTTTCTCCGCAAGACCGCATTAAAGCAGCTTGTATGGGATAGAGCAAACATTGCAGAGGCACTGCAGTGCCGGGGTAGTCTCAACATCATCCTGAACACGTTGTTGTACTGGACGCGAAGGGAATTTAGCGACCTTTGCGAACAGCTAAACCACAAGCCGCCCGTGTACAGACCCTGACAATACGCTTTAAAAAGCGTGATTTTTACTTGGTCCGTGCAGCAGGCAAACCTGCGGGCCAGCATATTCCCGCGGACCGCCAAAGCCCTGCGATCTTTAAGGTCGTCGGCAAGAATATGTCCAAGGTATTTAAAATGAGACACCTGTTGTACACTCATGCCATTTAGCGAAATAGCTGGAAATGACTCTGGACACCTACCGGCGGCCTTGAAGACCGTGAACTCGCTTCTTTTTTTTTTATTGAATGTCTTGTTCAAATTATGCCGTGTGCAGTGCAACTAACTGTTACGTAAACTGTCACGTCTCCGGTACTGCGCAGCTGCCTCATAAACCGACTTAGGCGGTAGACCTGTAACTAAACTGACAATTTTTAAGTAAATTTTAATCAACGTGGCTAGTGTAGTATGTAAGCAAACAAGGGTTGGGTTGCTGTTTACCGCCGTCTGCGCCCGCGTTCGTATCAAGTGATTGAATTGCCTATGTGGCCGAACAGTTACCAAGCAGGACTGCCATGCAGATGTCCCGGGTTCGATTCCCGGCCTGGGAGAAATATTTATATGGCCTATATTTATTTCTCTTGTGAGATTGGGTGTAATTTGTGATTGTCTATGTATGTGACCATGGCACCCGTGACACAGTTTGTCTATGAGTGTGTACGCGTTATTATTATTATAAGTGATCAACTTCAACTTTTGTATCTATGGCTCCGTCGTTTTGCGCGACATTATAAGTGATTAGTTCATTAAATTTGAATATATCTGAGCCTCACGTGAAATGTCACTTACCCCTTTACCTTTTCAATAATGGAAATATATTTACGCAAGAACAAAAAGCACCTAGAAACGACCACTACCGCTAGTTAAAATTAAACAAACCAAAAAAAATAAAGTGATTTATTGTTCACAAAAAAAACCCGATTTTCGTTAAATACATTTTAAATATTCTCATGGTGATATTAATATATTATACATGGACGATTATGTAAATAATAAAATATGATCTAATAATGGCATGGCTATTTTAACAAACTAGGGATCCTTTTATTTCAGGCCACACAAAATCTTAGAACTTCCATCCCTTAAGTCTAATTCAATTAACAGTGAAAACAAATAACAAATGCAAATTTCATTAATGTATAAGCCCTAAGGTGTCTTGCTACACCACTAAATTATTAAGTACAACATAATAATATCACATTTGATTCTATATCCACAATATGCATTTCTACAGTGCTACACATACAATTTATGTGTTATACACACTACACTTAGAAAAATAGAACGCATACTTCCCGATATGGTGGAAAAAAGATATTTATACTGTTGTACGCGGATGCCTATCCAAGGCAAAGAATCAAATATGAGAAGACCTGAATGTGGAAAAAGTAAACGAGTGATCAACGGCCGGTTCGTATTATATATAGCTCGATTACCACTGACTGATATTGTCATTTTCATAATTGTTCTCCCAGGAGTCGTGGTGGGTAAAAATGATGTACGGGAGTCGTGGTCGGTTTATTGATGCATTTTTCTCCCAGAAGAAGAGCGGGTGTATAAGGGTGATACGTATGTGAATAATGGTTGAGCGGATTTGGTAAGTATAAGAAAGTACCAAAAATCCTTCGAAAAGTGCTCTGCATCAGGTAGCACCCCAGCTGCACGGGCAAAGTATACGTTTTAACCCCAAGGTCTCCAAACAAATGTTGTTCCACACCCTGGGCAGTTTCTACCAGGAATAAAAAAAAAATTAAAATTCGCAAAACAAAATGGCCGCCACATAAATTTCGTGCGACTATATCTCCGTAATTACTAGGGGTAAATAATGTTCAGACTAATCTCCGAGAGGATGATAGGAGCCAATCGGCTGTCAAATTTATTTTTTCAAAATGGTCAATTCAATATGGCGGTCAAAAAAATTACCGATCGTGCTGAAATTTGGCACTCAAACTCAACCAAAGAGGATTCTCTACTGAAATATAAAGTTCAACTCCCAATTTGCCACAAGACATAAAGAAAGCCCTCGCGGGCCTGGCGCACCGCGCGCCATCTATAGTTATATATAATATATATAAATATAAATAGTTATATACCTATATAAAGCTACAAATCCTGACTCACTTAGAAAAATAGAACGCATACTTCCCGATATGGTAGAAAAAAGATATTTATACCGTTGTACGCGGATTGGCTCCAAGGCAAAGAATCAAATATGAGAAGACCTGAATGTGGAAAATGTAAACGAGTGATCAACGGCCTGCAAAGTCAAAGTCAAAGATTTTTTATTCCATAGGTAAAATAAATTTACACTTGAAAACGTCACATTTAAGCTACTGCTCGTTCACTACGCTGACCTCCCTGAGAAGAACGAGCAAGAAACTCTAGGGATTGCTCTTTTCAAATAAACTTAAATGCTATGGAATACACTTTGAATCAAATTTGTGTGGATTCCGGAGCCGTGTCGATCAAAATATTTTTAATGTAGTTTTTAAGCTTAGGAAATGATAAACTTAATATATGCTCCGGAATCTTATTGTAAAAACGTATACAGTTCCCCATAAAAGAGTTGTTTACCTTGGTTTAACGAAATCGTGGTACCAGGAGTTTGGACTTAGCTCTAAGGTTAATGTTATGGATATCTTCATCAAAAACTATAAAACATGCGGGGTTGGGGAATTTTGTGCACTTCACATAATCTATTAGAGATAAGTAGGAGGTGCTCGAAGGAATGTCATAGAGGGTAACACTGGTCAACTGCCTAGGTTAAAAAAAATCAAGATCGCCATTTCAAAATGGCGGCCGAAGAAAACTCGCTTCGATCCGGCTGAAAATTGGCCTGTGAGGGTCTTTAGGAGTCCTTAATCATAATTTGGGGTCAAAAATTTCTTTTCGCCATTTTTTAATATGGCTGATGGCAGCCATATTTATATGGCTTATTTGGATAAGCTCTAATATTTGCTCTAATTCGACTGAAAATTGGCATGTGAAGGCCACTAGAAATGCCATAATAATTTGTGCTCAAAATTTGTTTTTCGCCATTTTCAGATATGGCCGTCATAGAAGCGTTCGTTGGCAGAAAAAAAATTGCTCAAATCTCTTTGAAAGTCTCTAGGAGTGCTTGATAATAATTTGTGATCATAATTAGTTTTTCGCCATTGTTCAATATGACTGCCATAGAAGTGTTTTTTGACGGCAGATGAAAATTTGCTCTAATTCGATTGAAAATCGGCATGTGGGGGAGTCTATGGGTGTTTAATAATAATTTGCGGTCAAAATCTATTTTTCGCCATTTTTTAATATGGCTGTCATACAAACTTTTTGGCGGCAGATGGAAATTTGCTCTAATTCAGCTGAAAATCGGAATTTGGGGATCTCTATGGGTGCTTTTTAATAATAATTTGCAGTAAAAATTTACTTTTCACTTTTTACGGCCGTAGGCCGAGTTGTAGCGGAGGGCGACTCCCGAAGCGTCCGCACGCCAACTCACGTAGGTAGTATACATAGGTAGGTAGTATATATAGACTCTATTACGGTACAAGATTTCACAATTGTTCAAAATGTAAGGCATACTTCCCGATGTAGTGGAAATAAGTAACTTATAGCGTTGTTGTATATCGACCGTCTCTCTGTTAGATTCTTTTTTCTTGGAAGCTATGCCAAGAAGAGAAGTTTAAGGAAAAAATGCCAGATAATCACTCCAAATTTCTGATTTCAAAGTAGGGAATTTCCTGTACTATGAGTATCAGAGTAACGATAATTCTGAGGGCAATACCCAGAATACCCTGACCAGAACCAATTTAAAAATATTTTTTTGGTTCAAATCAGGGATCGAATCTGGAACCTCCTCATCAAGCGCCCATAGTACTTAATCACTGTGCGAACGAAGAGCATAAGCACACCCAGTAATCTGAAACCGTCCACGCGCCGCAGGCCGAGCCCGACCCCACAGTAGGTGGGGTATAGGGCTCGTAAACTATATGGCCGCTAAGGGTTACTATGATATGCTTCAGTCGAGAGTTTGTACTACTGTTGCGAGCTTAGACAATTTTTTTTCCATTCTTTAAGGTTGCGAGGGCGATGTTATGTCCAAAATGAAGATATGTCACAAATGTTGGTATAGTTGGCAGCATTAGTTGTTTTTTTAAACTGGCTTATTAGATCGAGGTCTTACGGTTGTTACACATTCGAAATGAAACTAATTGATATAATGTTTTTCGAACATAAAACAGCATATTTTTTTAAAATAACGTGTCGGGTTTTTTAACAGGTCTTCAAGGAAAAAGTAACGTTTTTAAATCCGGAAAATATAGTTTTATTTGCTATAACAAAATGGATTAAACAAAAATAACGTACAATACGTGGCACCAGCCAAATGGCCGTTTGCCTGATGCCAGTATGACAAAATTGTATTTGATACGAAGAATGATTCATTAGTTTTTATTTCGTCATTTTATTATGGAGGAAATTTATTAATGAGGCAAAATCTCGAGCCATTTTGTCTCTCAATCATTGTCTTGTAAATAAATGGACGACGGGTCTAATACAAAAACCACGAAAAAAATGTCCCAAGTCAACCTATTCGAAATTTAAATTGTAATGTCATCGCAGTATCGCGCTGTCAGTCGAACAAATGAAGACTAAAGCGGAGTTTGGCGCTCTGTATACGATTTTAGCGCCTTACAAGCGCGGACACTTTTTAGCGCGTACCCGACGTCCATATAATTGTAAGTCAATGCTCTTAATATATTATTTCTACACCAAGTACATAATTAAACTCAAGAATGCTCGCAATACTAACACTTAGAAGTTATAGAACAGTCGCACCGATTGCAGTAATGACGACCAAATACGCCCGATTAGCGGGATTTTAAACGAATTTTTAAAAGTGGCGCCATCTAGACTTTTATATGAATTTTAAGTATCAACGCGTCACAAGTTTGAGAACCCCTACGAGTGGAGACTATCACATCACATACCGTATAAGTAACACAGTCTAACATTTTTAATTTACTAAAATAGTACACATTCTCTTATTTAAATACAAATAAAGATAATATACACATTATTAATATCAAATCCACACTAAAGGCGAAAAGAAGACAAGATAAGGCCGTCCGGTCTTTAACATTTGCCTGTCTTCTTAGGACGAAATCAACGACGGTTAAATATTGGATTAAGCCAAATAGCCCGTACGGAATCAAAGTATAAATAAAATACGTTAAAAAAATCATTATATTTTTCCATATTGATCTACAACAATCTTTAGCTATCTTTCAACTTTTACAATTTGTTTACGATTCATCAGTTCGGGTGTTTTTAGTTTTTATGTTTTTAATTATGTTTTTATTTGTTCACATCCAGTGGCGTTAGGCAATTTGAGGTGGCATGCTTGGATTGACTCGGGATTCCTTAGAACGGGCCGATACGAGCATTTTAGTTCGAGATTCGTATAATTTCGCGTTTTAATCTTCGATTAAGGCACAATAGCACTATCCTATTCCACTTTAAACTAGATTTCACAAAATAATTGAAAATCAAAATAAAAACGACACTTTTCCCTCCAAAAGGCCCAGAGCGAATCCCGAACGACCTACTTTTGTAACTGTGAAAATAGACGGGGGCAGCAAGTTTAAGGTTGGCCCCGGGCGGCAACAATCGACACTACGCCACTGTTCACATCACAAGGTTTTATTCAGTCAGAGCCTCGTATGAATACGAGATGTACCACGGAGCGCATATTACATAACAAGTCAATCGTAATGTTTTTTTTTTAAAGAACGGGTTATAAAAAAATATCTTTACGGATTAGTCGTTTGGAAATTTCGTCGGTTAAAAGGTAAAACTCACTAATAGCCTAATTGGCCAAAGGGAGATAATTAAGATTTTGTATTTTTTCATTATGAAAAATCACTAAAGGACTGGTATGTATTAAAACATGAAGGACACCACAGACTTACTGAATTTTTCTTGTCATAGATGTTCTTCCCAATAAAGCAAAATTGAAAAAATCTAGTTTTTGAACAAAATGTCACTTAATGAGTTTTACCTTTTAACCGACGATTTGTTAATTTGTGAATTAAAGGGATTACGTTAAAAGTTTCCTATATAAAATAATATTACATTATTATCTCAACAAGAGTTCATATACATAAAAATATTATAGGCTATTAAGATGGACTAATAATTGAAGAGGACTGCTAATCTCCATACTACAGATCATAGCTCTGAAAAAGGTCAAAATTCCGTGTTAGATGGCGCTGGTCAATAGCCTGGAAGTAGTTTATGTTATGTACATGGCCGTGGATATCAATTAACTCCTCTTTAATATGAAATATAAGAAGTCAGTTTTTTCCATATGGCCAATGTTATTCAAATATTGACCATGAGCATTGACTTACAAATAAATGGACGACGGGTCTAATACAAAAACCACGAAAAAAATGTCCCAAGTCAACCTATTCGAAATTTAAATTGTAATGTCATCGCAGTATCGCGCTGTCAGTCGAACAAATGAAGACTAAAGCGGAGTTTGGCGCTCTGTATACGATTTTAGCGCCTTACAAGTGCGGACACTTTTTAGCGCGGACCCGACGTCCATATAATTGTAAGTCAATGCCATGAGCTAAAATTATTTTCTCAACTTCGATAAATATGCGTGTCAATAGATGGCATTGTGGTTACAAACTAATTTATAAATTAACACTTGTCAATATGGATAGATGGCGCTAATCCTAAACGAAATAAAAGAATAGCTGGCACTATTTATTAAAAAATCTGTGCAATAAGCGCCATCTAGTTGATTTGTGTGTTATCACTAGAAATCAGAGTAGCTTTGATAAATTGCAGCTTGTCAGTGTAAAACAAATTATAGTACCGGCCATTTTGACGTTTAAAGTTTCGCATTAATTCATAACCACGTTGAAGGAGCTAATTGCTGTACATTGTTGTCGATTTTATGACACAACTCGGTATTTGATTTACGAAAATCGAAATCTTTAAAAATGAAATCTAATACGATCGTCACTTCTGGGATCGCTGACCAGCAGCAAAACAAAGCAGTTTCGAATTGACGATATATCGTCAAACGATAAACGTCTTAATATATTAAGTAAACATTTATATTTTCGTTTTATTAAAAAAATTTATACAGCTACTCCTTGCAATACTAGTTATAAATGTAAAATCTTATAGATGCGACTCGCATTTGATTATATTTTTTTCGATAATGAATTGAGATTTCACCTCACTATTGTAATCTGTCAAAACGGCCATCATAGCGTGCCGGTACTATAGTTATAAAAATAGCTAGGCAGTCGTCGCAATATTTGGTACCATTAGATACTAAACACCCGACTACGCTGTCTTGTACCGCGATTAGCAGTCCCCTTGATTCATTGATCCATGTTACTATCAATATTTATACTATTTTTTAGCCTACAAACCTGTACCATCCACCCCACCAGCCAGGCGCAGGCTAAAACCAAGTACAGAACACTTATAGCATAATACTGTGTCGATATATCTAATTGTAAAGACTGTATAAGTACTAGGGTCAGTATAGATTGAAGCCCAGTGCCAATAAGGGTGTTTATTCCGAAGATTAGACCAAAACAGCTATCGTCTGTCAGTTGCGATGCTAGTTTCGCGCTGAAAAAAAAAATCAGTTATTAAAAAACTTAATTAAATTTGCAAATTATTTTGTAATTTTACTCTAATTTCTAATAATAAGAAAGGGTACATTGTCGTCAAAACTTAATATGGGCAGGCAGTTTTAACATTTTAATAAAATTTTGAAAGTACATTTACAATTGTGGCCATAGCGCAATAGTGGTGTAACCCACATGAATTTTTTTTATACAGGTTGGCCGGGATAGTGAGGTAAAAAAAATTATTTGGTGCCTCGTATTGAGGGGTATCCGTATCAATCCCATGTATCTGGTCCGTCCCAAAAGTATCGAACATTTTTCAGGAAAAATACTTTTATTGAACTTATCGGTACCATACATTAGTACTCTTCAAAATAACACCCTTCAGCATCGATGCACTTTTCTAGGCGAGTTTTCCATGCCCGGAAGGCCCCCTGGAAGACGTCAACGGGTAGGTCCTTCAGCGCCCTCGTCGTAGCTTCTTGGATGTCCTTAATTGTGCCCCAATGCTTGCCTTTGAGCTTCGACTTGATGCTGGGAAACAAGAAGAAGTCTGCCGGGGCGACGTCAGGACTGTAGGGAGGCTGCGGGACCAGCGGGCTTCGTCGGTCACCTCTTCCCTTCCGTCACGGAACATCTTGTGCCACTTCCTGACCGAGGATTCGGACAAGGCTTTGTCCTTGAAGGCCTGTTTAATCATCTCGTTGGTTTCCACAGTATTTTTGCCGAGTAGAACACAAAATTTCACTGCGTACCTCTGTTCTAACGGATCCGTCATCGCGCTACTTTTAAAAACTTCGACGAGGTGTCGTTTAGAGCTCTACGCGAACGCACGTCCTGCCGCTCCAGGTGCTCGGAGCCAACTGGGACCGGTCGCGCTGTATCGGCTAGATCCCCCCACCACTTTCTGTTGCCAAGCGGAGCGCTTCCCGCCGTTCGGCAACACTCCCAAAAAAAATGTTCGATACTTTTGGGACGGACCCTGTATGTTCCGTGATTTTTCGTAGTTTTCGAGTTATGATTTTTAATGAATTTTCGAAAATTTTTAACCGGATGGGCTGTATATTTTTTTTTTCATTTTGTGCAAGATTTTTTGGGATTTTTTTGTAACTCAATCTTTATGAATTGTACTTTAACGCACAAAATTATCGGCTTCATAACATCGATGGAAGTTACGAAAGTTTTTACTTAAAGAGGAAAATTCGCATTCAGCGACTCCGGTCACCCTGTATTATATATACATAAAAAAAATATAGGCTATTTAATTATATTACATTTTTTAATACATTCAAATAAATAAGTACTTTAGTATCATTCAAAGAAATATTATGGAAAAAAGATTCAATGTAGGTTACACCACTTTTGCGCTGATAGCCTCAATTTAGTTCAAACGTTGATCTCCAGCTTAGCATGGGGAAAATAGACAAAACTCGCGTGAGGACTAGTGAGGAGATTTGTTTACTGGTCATAAAGCAAATACAGAATTCGTGTGATCGCGTCTGTTAAGATCTCGCGTGACGTCATTTCCTTCTCTTTAACACGAATGGATGCAACTTACAACTTCGACGGAAAAGTTATTCATTTATGTAGTTCTAATAAGAAATTCATTGTCACTTTGTGATGTAAATGATTCGTTCGCGTCGAAACAGTAACTTGCAGCTATTAGCGGTTTAAAAGGACCGTTTTTTTAAACGTTTAGGACTGCACACTGACGGAAGCCGTTCTGAAAGAAAATTTAAATTTTGTGCATTCCTTCGCCTGAGTATGACACGAAAGAAGCAATATCATAATGATGTAGCAAATTAAAGTCGTCACAAAATAAGAGGTATTTAGTCATCGCGACGTAAATAGGGATGTGGACTCAACGTATTGGTAACCATTTAGACGATTTTCACGAGAAATCGATTAGAAATTTTATGAGTCTGTGATCGTTTAGGTTATTTTTCGGGTTATTGGTTTTCAGTTCTAGATATAACAATTAACATTCATTTCAATATAGAGTTTACAATAAGCAAGTATTTTAAATGATCACAATGACTACCTGTACTTAAATAGTAAACTTCTGAAGAAAATCAAAAAATACTTCATAGTTAAAATTTTTATTCATTTTCATCGGAAGATGAACCAAAATCATTAGTTGAACTAGTAGGTATTAACTGTATGTAAAATAGTCGATTTTCAATCATGTTATTAATGTTAACATCTCTGTCAAAAATAAAATAAAAAAGTAAATATTACTAAACTAAATATTTTCGTAAGTGAAATTGAATTGACTTCATGAAATTCGGCGACTAATTGGTTACAACACTATTACCTAAAAAAAAAGACTGAGGACGTAATTTTATTTTGAAATTCGTGCGAAAATAATACTTGAAATTTGTTCTGTCATGCTTCATTAAAATTAATGTATTTTTTTAAACGCAATAATTTAATAATTATTTGTTGACCTGTTTCGTTGATTGCATTTAAAGTACATACTATTGTCTTCTTTAGTTGTCAAATTGGGCCTCTTAAATTATGACGACTATAGATACTCTAAATAAAACACTATGTGCACAGACAAAAAACAAAATAAAACAAGACGTACCTAGCCAAAGTGATGGTATAATGGAACAGCATTCCCATCACAATATATCCAGCATACGAAACGAACACATTCGGTATATATGTGCCGAGGAATACTGCAACACCTTGAATGGCCGCCACGGGCGCCGGCAGTCCGGACTGAGATAGTAATGACGCTATAAAGGCGCCTAATGCTCCAAGGAGCGTGAGGATTGCTTCTACTGCTCCGTTGTATGATACCTGGGAATATGTAATATACATTATTATCTGTTAACGGATGCCAAAATGTGTGACTTAATAAAGTGGGTCTACTTTTTGAATCTGTTTGCATATTTTGGGTCTAATTTCGCCGACGGCGCTCTACTGGGGATCTTCTTGTGTATGCCTGTCATATATGGAGCGAGGCAAAGCGAAACACTTGCAGTGTCTTTGGACATTTCTAAAGCCTTTAACAGGGTTTTCGTACGCAAGCCTTACCCTCCTATGGGCTTCCCACTGACCTTTGCAATTTCGAAATTTTTGAACGATCGATTCGTGTGGTCTTAGTGGTCTACTTCCGAACATCGGGCGATAAATAGAGTCCTCAGGGTTCCGTACTGACTGTAATTCTCTTTCTGCTGCACATCAATGATGTGTTAATTCCAGGTACCTTCGCGTATGCTGATGACAGCACATGTGCAGACAATCACAAGACTTGACCATTGCAAGGATCAGTGGAGAGGAAATCCAGTCTTGTCGAGAGTCCATGGTTAGTCGTAAGCATTCGACACTTAAGGCGGTCTCCGATTGGGGCGTTGCCAATCCTAATCAAATTTAACGGTACCAAAACGCAAGCGTGTCTATTCTCCATAAAATAAAGTCCCTTCGACCTGACTCTGACTCCAGCTACTTGGAATGGACCTGTCATCTAATTTAAACTTCGGCAGAGACATGGAATCCATGGCAAAAATGCAGCCAAATAGATACATAGATAATACACTTTATTGCTCTCACAGAAAACAAAAACAGTACTAGACAACTTAGAATTAATGTGGGCAAAGGCGGCCTTATCGCAGAGAGCAATCTCTTCCAGACAACCCTTGAGGCAGAGGAGAACTGAACAGAGAGGGATATAGGAAGCGATTTAGAATGTCGGATTTCAGTCGGGAGTTCGTTCCAACAGTGCAGCCTTAACAGTAAAGGAGTCTTTAAAATACTCTGAGCGGTTGAAAGGAGGCAGCCAAATAGCTTGGCATCCTTCCCAGGGTGAGACATTACTTCACACCTGGACAAGCTCATTATTTTCTTTCTATCTTTCTACATTAGTTTTGATTATAGTGACCCTCCCTACCTATCCTGAATGAATGCGAGAAGGGCACTATAACCTGGGCGTGCACAGGAACCTTATAAGTTCAGGTTCTGACCCCAGATCAGCCAGTGTACAGGGTTGTCACAGACCTCTGTGTTTTATTCATGTACAATCTCTCTCCATCCTAAGGTTGTCTGGAAGAAATCGCTGTAAGCGATAAGACCGCCAATTGTTACCCGAGTAATGTGTTTAGTTTTGTCCTGTATACTGTAATCTGTATATTGTAATGTGGTGCTAACAATAAAGAATTTTCTATCTATCTATCTATCTGTCACTTGCCTTCATCCGGTTCTTCGAAAAACGACGTCTCTCCAGTTCCCAATAACAAAAGCGGCTGGAAGGACCGGAGGATATCTAGCTTATCCTTTACTAGCTCTTCGGGCTAGTGCCGGAGATGCCAGTCGCAGTGTCTTGCGACAATGTCCGGATATAGCTTCTAACTTAAAGGGCAACTCATGTGTCCCGCGCGTCTCCTCGCTACAGGCCCTCAAATAGACCGCTACTAAGACTTGCTAGCTGCTCAGACGAGACAGACGCCCCGGAAACTTGCAAAACCGGGGCAGAAAAACATGTCCGTCTCTGCAGCTAACCACAAACCCCAGGGAGTCCATACCCAAGTCCGGGTCCGCCAGAGACGCCCGTAAAGGCGTATCATTGGTGGAGGGCTTGAACAGACGCCCGCTGTACCCTGGTCTTGCCGTCGAGCCCGTAGTCTCGCCGGAAAACCATGTCTCTCGGGTCGGTTGATGGTGACGGGACAGTTGCTTCAGCTGTACCAAGCACAAGTCCGGTCGAGTATGGAGTACTGCTGCCACCTGTGGGATGGCTCTGCTACATATTAACTGGCCACCTTGGCATCAATCGACAAGAATGCCAAGAAGCTTATTGGTGACTCAGAATTAGTAGAGGCGAAGCTGCAAAGCCTTGAACACCGCTGTGAACTAGCCTGCTTATCGGTAGTTTAAAAGATATATCACGGGAAGTGTGCGAGGGAATTGCACGAATTAATTCCGTCTTCCCCTTTCCAGCATCGAGGGACCAGGCGTAGGCTGAGGTTCCACCCCTATGTTGTGGATATTCCTATAATTCGCACGAAGCGATTCGCTTCCACATTTATATGGCAAACGGTCAAGGAGCGGAATTCCCTGCCTGCAGACTTGTTCCCTGAAAGTCATAACTTGGACCTTTTTAAGGCAAGAGTGAATAGAAATTATTTAGGTGTGCATGCTCCATCGTCGACTTCATCATCACTTTCCATCAGGTGAGATGGAAGTCAAATGAGCGCTTATTTTTTATTAAAAAAAATCCCCATACCGTGCCATTGGAAAAAACACTGTATATGTTTTGCTTAGTGCTTTTTTATTTTATTAGTGTTATATGGATATAAATAAAATCGAAAGGGAAAGAAGACTCATGTTTTCCTGTACAGTCAATAGCACATCAAGCTTGACACTTTGTGGTTTGGACCATTCTTATCGAAAGCGGCAAAGAGTTGGATTTAAGTCTTAAGTGTAAAGCTTGACGTGCTCTTGACCCAGTACTATGCTGACTTCAAGAATTAATGTCAATTTTTTTCCTCAATAAAGTTAATTTTATTATCATTTTATAAGATAAGAATAAAGATAGGTATAATTAGATGTAATAATAACAAAGGCCCCACCGAATAAGAGCGATGCCACACGGGCGTTGCGACGACGTAATGTTGCGTTGTAATGTTGCGTTTTGTAACGCTGCTGTATTACATATAAATTAGAACGACATGCCACACGTTGCGTTGAAACAGTGCGCCACCGCAAGCAACTTAGTACGTTGATAGATAATGAGGGAAATGCATTAAGAGACAATAAACTACGCAGAAAGGAATTCATATTTATTTAAATGTTTTCCTTAAACAGATTTGGCGACGAGACATATTTTAAGTAAAAAGGTGGTTACAGAAAATAACAATGAACACAAATGAGTGACAGTATCATTAATTATTAGAAATATTAATTTAAATGTGGATTGTCATCATGTGAACTAATGACTTTTGTTGTGGGTAATTAACGAAAAATCAGCTGTTCAGTAAACATATTTTGTAACGAACAAACGAAACTTACAAAATAACCAACTTTTCAACTATGTACTGTGGTTTTCAATAAAATAAAATTAAATAATCTTATTAACTGTAATTTGGTTTTTAGTTTTTATGTTACATGTTTTGTCCGAAATTTGATTAATGAATGCAAGCATTAATGTGTAAACGTTTGGCCTAGATGAATTATCATTATATTTAATCCAAAGAGGTATTACTTGTTGATACACGAGTTAGAATGCAGCTGGAAAGCAGCATGGATTCGGATGCAGCACGACACGTTGCAGTGTTAGTCCAGTATAGGAACTGTTGACTCTTAACTGAGAGGCCCACGTTTCGTATCCCTGATTCCCAACCTGCAATTGGGTCGTGTGAGGGACTTTGGCCTAAATCTTTCTTTTGCAGGAGACCCGTATCCAGCAGCAGTATAATGAATCTATGATGTTGTTATTAATTACACCTGCTATTCTGCTATTACGACAGAATGTAGCTCTGGTTTAGCGGTGCTTGCGTTGTCGTCTGATGTTTTTACGTAATATGTCACGTCGGACAACAGAAGCCTTCACTGCCAACATGTTGTCTAACACGGCCAACATGTAGGCTAATGAATGTAACATTTTATCAATTATTATCATATTGACGATGTTTAAGCTGAGATAATTATTTGAAAAGTCATTGTAAAACATTGTCAAAGGTAGGTAAAAGCAAATAAGATACCTAAATGTGCCTTGCTACATTTTGTCTGAATATTACCGGCTCTTTGGGTGTAGAACTACTCGTCACCTCGTAGAAATAAATGAAAGCAATAATCTCAGGTCATAGGCGGCCTCTATTGGTCTCAGTAAACTTCGGATTTCTTTAAATAAAAGTAATTATTATTTTTATTATAAGGGCGTATATACAATGTGAATGTCACTTTATTGTTATTGAGACTGAAACTGTTATTGACATTTAATACTTAAATATTAAATAAAAAAAATTTGGAAAACCTATACAAGGTTAGGGCAAAATAAAAGAAATAGATTTAGTTATTTTAAAGTTCAAATTATCTTTTTATTAATTTAATACTCGAGACAACTTGAGAGCTCAACTTGTTCTCTTGAAGGTGTTCTCATGTCAACGTTAGCTCGATTTAAATTATTATCGATTTAGAGTTGTTTATTGTAGATTAATTTTTGTAACATAAAATATACTAAATTCAACAAAACCTCCACATAAGGTTGCTAACAGTTTGACTGTATGTTTGCAGTTAATGCGTGAAATCATAATCAACTTCATGACACCAGTCGATATCGACTGCATGCAGTTAATGCGTGAAACCGTTATCAACTTCAGGCATTCGAGTCGACAGCGTGAAGTTGATTACGACTTCACGCATTAACGCAGTCTGTCAGCAGCCTTAGTTGGATGATATGGTCGGAAAAAGACCCTTTAGAGACTGGATAAAGAAATGGTTCCTTGTATACATACCGCAGTGCCAGTCTGGTCCTGTATCTGTTTCCATAGAAGCTGAACGTAAATCTGCACTTGCACGAAGAGTGCGAGTGCAACGGCGTACAGCGCGGACCATGTAATTACTTTTGGTCGTCTGTACGCGGACATAGCGTGGCGGGCGATCATAGAAAATGCTTCCGTGATGTGCGCTAGATTAGATGGCTGAAAAAATGGATTGCATGATAGGCAGTTTCTATGGATTTGCTACTAATAACACTGTAACGGGCATTGACTTACAAATGTAACGGGTGAACAAATGATTACATTTTTTTTTGGTTATGGAGCTCTTAAAGATAGTAACAGACAGAAGTGAGTAACAGTATCAATAATTGATTCAGAATTACCAGCAAATCATGAACTCAGCAGTTCGTAGTGAATTCATGGATCAATTGGATGATGTAGATTTATTTTAGTGCACATTGACCATACAACGTTAATTTGTAATTAAATTACTTCAAATCACTTAGTACAATAATGTGTCTTTTGTTCTGCCAATTATCTTAGCTTCTGTCCGCCATCTTGATGTACTTTTTAACCCCCGATGGAAAAAGAGGGGAACTATAAGTTTGGGTTTGGTATAGTCCGTGACTTATAAAAAAAAACTTGTTTAAATTATGGTTTATTTTTCAACGTAATCTCCGTTTAACTCTGTACACCTTGACCAGCTATATTCCAACTTCTTGAAACCATAAAAAATATTTTTCGTCAAACTGAAACCTATATTTCAGCTATCACCTCCTTATTTGAAGCAAATCGGTAAAAAATCAGATAAAAAAGTCAAATGAGTTTAATTCTGGCGTAATTAATACAAATACGCGAGTCAATGAAAATACGTATCATTATTCGACAACTTCTGATGTTCTGATTGCCGATGAGAAACGGAATACTCAAAATTCAGATTTTTCCATTGTCAAAAAATATATCGACTCGACCTCACTTATCTTATATATATATATTTTTTTTTTTCGCACTAATTTTAACAAGATACATATAAAAAAAACTTTTGTTTGGTCTATGGTCGAAGTCTACGTTCGTTTTATGAAACTCAGACTAAGTTGAAATGTGATACAATAGGCTGTCTAGTTTCTTACCTTGGCAGTTGCCTGTCCTTGCTGCCGTATTGCCTTCTTTTTAGTCACGTCGTCGACGAAGGGTTGCTGATTTAGAATCACGGTTCTCCGACGATGGAAGTATATTCCGTATTTTACCGGCGGCAGCCAGAATGCCCAAAAAGTAGCTAGTATTTGCGCTGGAATTGTTCATTACGATTTCAGGATGAGTACAATACGCATGAAACAAAATACTGTCGAAAATAAAAAATGGTGGTATTTAGAAAACACGATTTGAAAATTAAAAACATACTACTGAAATCTTATTGCGAATAATGGGATAATTTTTATTTAGTTATCATCTTTTAAATGAGAATATAAATTCATTAGTTCCATTCAATAATTTTTGAAATTACAAATCGAGTTTTGTCAATTCCATAATTTTTGACACACGACATTTTTTACGACAGTATTTAGTTTCATGTAAGGAGTGAAGGTCAGAAAAAAGAAAAATTTTTTAGTTAAGGTTTGATCTATTTAATTTAATTTAAGGTATGCGTTTTTGAACTACTTGTTACTGGAATTTGGGTAAACACGCTTAGGTTAAGTTTTCTTGATACACGTATTACCCCAAAAATCCGTCATTAGTGATGGATTTTCGATTTGATTTATTACATAATGTAAATTAATGAATCTGCAAAGTTTGGTCCTAAATTATTATCACAATTTTTCATCGCACTTGCTCGTAGACAGTGTAATGACATGCAGGCAAAATCGGCCATAATGTCCTAAGTTTTTCCTTTTTGTCCTTCTGTATTGCATTACCGCCCTAGAGCGGATTTTCTCTTATTTTTAAAAATGTATCAAGGACGAACATGTCGTGCGTCTGGTGTTAAGCGACACGCCTGTTCGGCAGTTGCAGTGCCATTCAGAGCTTAATTTAATTGCACTGTAAGGGTATATCCTAAATTTTACTATATATTTTTTCCAAAGTGATTCATTCAACTCTTTCACAGTTATAGGGAATCAACCAAAGCCATTTGAGGTTGTATCGACTCGTAGCAACATATTCGTTGACTTATTTTTATTTTTTATAATACTTACCAAGTCACGGGGCGAACAAGAGGTGCGCCTGGTGTTTAGCGACACGCCTGTGCATAGATCGTTATTATAACTAACGTAATTATTAGCAAACTTGAGTTCTTAACATATTATCTAGATTCAGCATAACGAGAATATACGGAAAGTTAAATATACGGAACGGAGCTACGTTGACAAGTGAAACGATCGCTGGTTAGCTTTGCACTGATTTATTATAATATGAACTGGTGGTGGGCGCAGCCACACATACCTACATACATAACATTCCTCCCTCTATTATAATAACCTAAATTAATACAAATATTTAAAGTACTTTTTATAAGACACAATGGGACGTGGGCGTAACAATCTTTTTGGTACAACTCCGGGACCCTGTGGCTTGTCTCGGGTGTCGACTTCAGTATCCGCTTCGTAGAACTCATCGTCGGAATTCGATTGTCTCGCAGTAGCGCAGACGGAATCAGCTAGCATCTCATCGTCCCTCTGTAGAGTTCCGCTCGCATATTCGTCCTCTCCCGGCCATGGAGAATCGCTCGGCACATACAGTTCGGCTCTCCTTCCACTGGCTGACTGTGAAGCAATATTCGGTGATGGGAGTTCAACCTGGGGTTCCGGTGATTCGGGAGACAGCGATAATGGTTCCGACAAGGACAGCGGTGTCAGAGACAACAGCGGCGAAGACGGCGGCGGCGGCGGCGGAGGCGACTGTGGCGGTGGCAACAGCGGCGGCGGTGACGCAACAGGTAAGTTTACATTTGAACTATGTACCGAGTCCCAATAATTGTTACTAGTCCCTTTGTACAACATTAATTGATTTATGTGTCTTTTATACATTTCCGAACTATCGATATCTTTCACTAAATATAGAACATTTCCTAATTTTTTCTGTACGATTCCTTTACACCATGTATACTTTGTTTTATTAATAAATTTTTTGTACAGTACAATGTCGTTTTTCTTTAATTTTTTAACTCTGGTTTTCCCTTCCTTATTTCGTGTACACTGTTGGTTATTTATTATATCAGGCGACGGCGGTGGCGAGCGTGCCGACGAGTTTGGATCAATCAAATCTAATCTAGATCTTAACTTGTGACCGAATACCAGTTGAGCCAGAGACAGCCCCGTTGTAGTGTTAACAGAGTTACGGTAATCCATTAGGTATTTCAGTAATTTTGTCCACGTATCCCCCGCGTTGAGACCCAACAAAAGACACGACTTTATTCCCCTTTTCACACTTTTTACAAAACTTTCGGCCTGGCCGTTGCTCGACGGGTGGTAGACCGGTGACGTCATATGCGAAATCCCGTTTGTTGAACAAAACAACTCAAATTCCCGCGAAGAAAAAGCTGTGCCGTTATCACTAACAATCGTTTTAGGAACACCGAATCTAGACATAAATTCACATAATTTTAAAATCACTGCCGCTGATGATGTGGACGTTTTCATATTGTATACCTCTACCCACTTAGTATGTGCGTCTACTGCTACTAAGTATACGCAACCTTTAATTGGACCAAGGAAATCTATGTGAATTCTATCAAATGATCGAGCTGGGTACTCCCACGGAGTCAGCGGGGCGCGGGGCGGCGAGGGGCGCAACTGAATGCACACATCACACGTACCTATCATGGTTTCCACCGCTTGGTCAATTCCTGGAAACCAAAATCTAGAACGAGTCTCGCCCTTTGTTTTAACTACACCTAAATGACGAATGTAATTCTTTTAACATTGTCTGGCGTAAACTCGCGGGGATGACGACCTTATGACCTCTCATTACGCATCCATTCTCATAAGACAGTTGTGATCTACACAAATGATACGGTTTTAACCGAATATCATCAACTTTAGGCGGCCAGCCACTCATAATGCAGTTAATGACTAGCTGTAAGACTATGTCCGATTTTGTTTCTTCGCGTAATCTGTGTAAAGTGACGGGCATGCTGCCGTCTACTACAAAACAGACATAGGTCGCCCGGTCATATGCTACCTCGCAATCGCAGCACTTGCATTGTTCGGTGCACGCGCACTCGTGCACTTCTCTCGGCAGGCTCGCGCGCGACAGGTAGTCCGCACTGTTATCAGCGCTGCGAACGTATTCTATTTTGTAGTTATAGCTACTCAGAAACAAAGCGTACCGTTGTAATCTATTTGCAGACATCTCTGGAATGCCCTTATGTGGCCCGAAAATGGACAGAAGTGGCTTGTGGTCCGTTCGTAATATGAAAGGTTCGCTTCTGCCCTACAAATATTGATGGAATCGTCGCACGCCATAAATTATTGCAGTTGCCTCTTTCTGTATTTGAGCATATCGCCTTTCCGCCGCATTTAACGTACGCGACATGAAAGATAAGGGTCGTTCTACACCGTCTTTACCTATTTGAGAAAGAATAGCTCCCAACCACTTAGGAGAAGCGTCGACGGTTAAAATGATCGTCGCACTTGAATCGAAATGTGTAAGAACCTGTTCCGATGTCATAACTTTTTTAATTTCTCGAAATGCCGTATCATGAACTTCATTCCAGTCCTATTTACAACCCTTTTTCAGTAATTCATATAAAGGACTGAGGATTGCGGATGCATTTCGTACAAAATTCCTATAATAGTTTATGAGCCCTAGGAATGACTGCGACTCACTAACATTTTTCGGAACTGGTGCTTCAACCATGGCCTTAATTTTTTCCGGTGCTTTCTTCAACCCGTCTTTCGTAATGATATAGGCAAGATAATGAACTTATCCTGAAAAAATCTACATTTTTCTTTTTGTAATGTAAGGCCTGCGTCCTGCAGCCGCTTCAGCACAGCATTCAGCCTTTCAAGATGCTCCTTCCAGTCCTTACCAGTGACCAAAATGTCATCTAATAGACATAATACGCCATCTAGACCTGCAAGCACCCCTTCGATTGCGCGTTGAAAAATGGAGGGTGCGCTGGCTAACCCAAATACTAATCGAGAGAAAGTGTATAACCCACGGTTTGTATTTATGCAAGTAAGATTTTTTGACTCGTTATCTAAAACAAACTGGTTATATGCCATAGATAAATCTAATTTACTAAAGTGTTGACCCCCATGTATTTTAGAAAACAGTTCACTAGTTGTGGGAAGTGGATATTTTTCCACCTGCAGCTGTTTGTTTATAGTTCTAGAGTAATCGGCACACAATCTGACTGACCCATTCTTTTTAAGAACTGGAACTATCGGAGATGCGTATTCTGAGTGCTCGACAGGCTCAATAATACCTAACCGGACCAACCTGTCAATTTCGACCTTATCGCGCAAAGCGAATGCGACGGGACGTGTCTTGCAGAAAACCGGTTTAGCATTATCTTTCAACAACAACTTAATTTTGTACTTGTTAAAAGTGCCTAATTTGTCCGAAAACAGCTCTGAATATTGTTGTTGCAACAATTCAACAGGTGGTACAGAATCCACACAAAAATTCACCGGTACCAATTGCAAATTAAACGCTGATATAAAATCCCTACCCAGAAGAGGCGGGCCTCCGTCACGTATTACATAAAAGACAATAACGTGAGTTTGTCCCGCAAAACATATCGGCAAACGAAATAATAATAATAATAATAATAATAACGCACACACTCAACATAGCCCCGCACTAGGGAAACCCTGTGTCGCGGGTGCCATGGACACACATAGACAACCACAAATTACACCCAAACTCACGAGAGAAATAAATGTAGGCCATACAAATATTTCTCCCGGCCCGGGAATCGAACCTGGGACCTCTGCGTGGCAGTCCGGCATGGTAACCGTTCGGCCACAGAGGCAGAGAAATTTACCTACACATTCAATTTTCTTTCCATTGTACGTCATCAGCTGTTTCATAGTATTGGATAACGGCACATCTTTAAAATGAGTTTTATACAAGACCTCCGACACTACAGTTACTGTTGACCCACTGTCTATTTCAAATTGAAACGGTCTATTTTTAATTAGAACTGTTTCTACCATGGGTGCACACCTAAATGAACGAATGTAATAAAGCTCACCGTCATCGGTTTCGTCATCCTCACCCTGGCCACCGCAATCCACCTTTACGTAATTCACTTTAGAACACATTTTACGCAAATGGCCTTTCCCGTGACACTTTTTGCAAACGTAATTTGCAAATTTACACTCCGAGGACTTATGATTCGTAAACCCACAAACACTACACTTTACTTTGCCTACACTTCCACGATTCCCGTTATTTGAGATCTTGAATAACTGATCATGTGACGCGCTCGCTAGGTCGGCGCCGCCGGCGGCGGAGCTTGCGGCCGCGGCGCTCCGTGCCCTCCGTGGTTCTCCGCGGTCTCCACGACCTTGGCTAGCGTGAGACCGGCTAAATCCTTTGCGTACAGCTTTTCTTTTTCTCGTCCCGGTAGCATGCCCATTATGAACTTGTCGCGCAGCGCCTCTTCGACATTGAGGAAGCCACACTTTGCAGTCAGACCTCGTAATCTCGCTGCCCACTGAGAATGGGTTTCACCCACTTGTTGAGCGGCCGCGTAAAAGTTGTGACGCTCACCAAACCCGACACTCTTTGGTGTGAAGTGAGTGTCTAAAAGATTTAATAAATCTTCGTAGGGCACGTCGTCGATTTCCTTGGGTAAAGTCAGGTCCGTTGCTAGCTTGTAGGTACCCTCTGTGAGTGCGCTTAGCAGGATCGCCTTTCTTCTCTTGCCCTCAGGATCCGTCGATTCATTAAAATTATTTGCTACGAAATATTGCCCAATACGACCTTTATACGTTTTCCATGTGTGTATATTGTGATCGAAACTATTTAAAATCCCGAACTGAGCACTAATATTCGCCATTTTGCACAATTTTTTTTTTTTTTTTTATGTTAATTAGTAGGCAAACGACAGACAAGCCACTTGATGGGAGGTGGTCATTGTCGCCCATGGACACGAGCAATACCAGAGGCATCACCCATGCGTTGCCGACTCCGGAGAACCTTGTTTACACGTCTTTTGAAGAACTCCATGTTATAGCGCAAGGGGAACACTTCAGGACGAAGGCCATTCCACATCTTTTTTGTTGCGGGTAGTTCGTCGCCACTGTTAAATATACGGAACGGAGCTGCGTTGACAAGTGAAACGATCGCTGGTTAGCTTTGCACTGATTTATTATAATATGAACTGGTGGTGGGCGCAGCCACACATACCTACATACATAACAGTTTCACTTTTATTGTTAAGCAAAATCATCATTACTGACATTAAAAGTTACCAAAATGAAAATGCGTTAGTTGTGACAAGGAGGGCGGCATCTGAGTGACATTGTCACTGCGTCTGTCACCCTGAGACATAAGTTGACAAGTCCCATGTACCTATAATTTTAGCAGCACTCTTTCTCTTTAGAACGGCGATGCAGTGATGCACACATTACTGCTTGGCAGCAGAAATAAGAAAGGTGGAAGTACTTCCCTGGACGAACTAGTACTTTATAGTAGCAGTAGGCTCCTTGTGAAAGAGTTCGCTGGGAAGTACTGCCACCTTACCTATTTCTGCCGCCAAGCAGTAATGTGACTACATAGAAACCTAGTCCGCACACGCTAAGTGAGGCAAATTGAAGCGCTCCCAAAGGGCCTACACAATCGGGCGGGCCGTCAGTGCTCAAGGTCAACTTGCACCGCGAACAGCTCAAGAATTTTAGCTAAAAATGACGAAATGTGCGGTAAATGAGTGTAAAAATACGTCAGACAAACATAAAATAGATACTAACATCACATTCCACGAGGAAGTAACGCGTTTCAACTTGTATTTTTATATAAATATTCACTAAAACCGAAAATTAACCTACTACTAAAACTAGCCTACATGAATTTGATTTTCGCCTCCTTGTGACAGTTCGTTTGATATGAAATCATCATTCTATGCGTTATTATTCTAAGGGTCGTATTCCAGAACTCTACTCAATGCTCAAGTCAGGACTTGAGTATTGTAGTGAGCACTGAAAATCATACTCAAGTCCTTGCCATTAGAGTCGTATTTCCAATGCTTGAAATCATACTCAAGTCTGCTCAAATCCTGACTTGGGCCAATGCCCAAGTCAGGATTTGAGCAGATCTGGAATACGACCCTAAGTATGACTATTAATGCGTTACGGTTTTGAAGGGTGCTGGTGCAAGTGCAGTCACATGGGACTTGTCAATTTACGTCTCAGGGTGACGGGCGCAGTGGCAATGCCCCTAAAGATCTGCGATCTTGCGATTTAAAGCTCTGAGTGATACTGCAACTGCTGATGGACAGGCGTGTCACTTACTACCAGGCGCATGTTTTGTTCGTCCCGTAGCTTGGTATCATTAAAAAAAACCTTTGCTTGCCTTGTGCTAGGAAATAACGTGTATAAGATATATTATTTGCACGAACGAAGGTTTTTGCTTGAGACGGTTTATCCTTTATTTGATAATAGAGCAATAGAACCATAAACGCTTTTTCTGAATATTTTGCAAATTCCCAGGATTTACAAAAAATTCAGAAAAAGCATTGCACTTCGTAAAATTCCGACACGTATTATTAATTCTGAAAAGCTAGTTCCGCATAAAGATTATTAAGTTTACAATAAAATTAGGTAGTAGACTTAAAAGTATTTAACTTAATGTTCCCATTATGTCGTGACGACAGATGGTCGTCCAGTTTAAAGTGTCGGAGTTTGTATTTTTAAATGAAGTTGTTCACATATAGTAACACGACACGATTAACTGTTGTTCACGACTTTTTTGAAGTTACAACGACAGACTGTCGTGACAATGGGAAAAGCGATGGGAGAACGATAGTCATCTGACGATAAATAAAACGTGACGATAAAAATGTGACGACAGATAATCGCAGCTTCAAACGATTCTGTCGTGCAAACGACAAGGCGGCTACCGTGAACCGATAAATTGTCGTCACGATCTAGTGGGAACAGCTTGACGCGACAGTCGTTCGACTATAAAATAAACGTTCACGACACCGTTATGGCAGATAGTCGTGATATGGCAAAAGGCTAGACGCGATAGTTGTCCGATAGATACAACGTTACTGCGTAATGGGAACGGGCCCTTAATTGTGTACATACAGATGGCGCGAGCGTGACGGAGACAGTTGCCCTTTTGTCTTATTGTACTCAAAAGATAAAGCGATAATCTGTGCAAATAATATTTCTATACTATACTTACAAGCATAAACGCCTGTTAGTGAATTCTGAATTCAATTAACGTATTGTCTGGGGATATACTGGGGATAGTGCAAATCCGCGTATGTAGTATTCGTGCGTGTATCTGCAAATTTTATAGGAGAGAGATGTAACGTTATTATTTTGTTATTTCAGTGGCTCCAACTTAATTTTTAGATTATAGAATAGATCCCCATAAATCACACATTTACGCGGATTTCATTTAGCCATTCAATTACCGAAATGGAAACTCATAATCCAATGCTAGTTACGCGTAATTGCACTATCCCCGACGGTATATAACTAACGTAGTCTCATCAATAAAAATTCGCTTGATACGAATCTCGAGATATTAATGATATCTCGGCTATCGGACTTGAAGTTTATTATTTAATATTACTGCGTAATTCACAGCTGTGGAGCACGAGGTTTCCGTTGCCCTACGTAAATTTTTGGTACTTTGTCTGGTAATTTGTGGTCAAGATGTTGACGTCACTAGAGTTTCTAGTTATGAACGTTAAAATGTTGATTTGAGAGGAATGTCTTGTGCTTATCTTTAAAAGTGCCAGAGTGATTTTGGATTTGTAATTGTTTTAGAGATTGTCTCTGACGTTGGGAAACTTCGTCGGTAATTCTTGTGGTTAAGTCCTGCTGTTGTCTTTTTGGAAATATTTACTTTTCGCAGTTGATATTCGTTAATGTAAGCGATTCTGTAAACAACTTGCACAAATATAAAACTCTTGGTACCATAACTACCTGCAAAGGTGATATAATTGAGCTCCCGTAGGTCCATCACTTCGAAATGTGTCAGCAGTTGTGCGGTGACTCCTGATATGAACTTTCCCGTTAATGCTGCTATCCGAGTATAAGACGATACTCGAGTGTACTTTGCTGAATCCACCTGAATGAAAATGAATAGATTCTTATTCTCCTTTTGGCTAAGAGTGCAAATGTTTATATAGTATATCGTCGGGCAACGAAAATCATAGTAAAGTGATGAAGTGGTGATTCGAACCCGTAGTGTCACGATTTTGGGTAAATATGGGAGCGATGGTGGAGTAGTGTGTGTATGTGTGTGTGTGTGTCCGTGCGTGTATTTACTGAACATGCACATGGAAGAATGGCACATCATATTTCATTATTTCAATTAAAATAAAAAATGTTTCAGATACCGAGATCGTGTCATTTACAGGAAACTTACAGCCTATGTTAGTAAAGAGGTTGTTATAAAAAAAATACATTAAATTATACACGAAACCTCTGGAACCCAAGTGTGTGAAGTTCCAATGCTTGTGATATGTATAATGAGCAGGGAACTGCCAAACCAACTTCATGAGGCTGTTGGAACCACTTTGGTACTGTCACGCACGCGACGGTTCAGGATATTTGTTATATGCTGATGCGTTATTTATACAGATACAATATTATTCATTTCATAATATCAAATTTGTACAAAAATATTAGAATTGAAGTTTATTTTATTGATATACTGTTACTTACACATTATAGTTATTAGTAGGTATATGTACCTACATACTTCCTATTACGTCGGTTTTCTTATCTATTTATTTATTATTGATTTTTTATTGTTGTGAGTGAGTGCCACGAAACGGTTAAAAAAAACCGTTTGTGGCTAAAGCTGAGCAAGTCCCGATTGTACCAGCCGCGACAGGGATGACGGTGAATTATGCACTGCATAATTATAACAATTGTTTTAATTTTTTGATTATTATTATTATATCTATTTTAAACTCTCGCCTCTCCATGGGCCTAAAAGATTAATTTATTATTATTTATTTATTATTATAAATGTTCCTCTGTTGTTTTGTTTATAAGGTAGTGGAACCAATCATGAACGGTTAAAGGATTTATTTTTTGTTTCATTATTTTAACTTTGGATGAGTTACCCAGTGGGACTCGAGGAAAGGTACTGATTAAAAAGTCTTCAAATAATGGTTAAAAGTGCTTTAACCAGATCAATTATTAATGAAAATAATGTTATTCGAGAAAAAGTAGACCCTGTTTAAGTATCCTTATAAGGACAGCTCAATTTCCAATTATGGAAATCCCATCATTGACGGTTTCCAATCGCGGACACCCCGTCTGGCTTTATAAAGACGGTAAACACATGTAAGTGCGAGGCCGGACGAGCGTAATTTTGTGAGTAGTTTGCGCTGCATTCGGTTTCATATAAAAGTACGGTTTGTTTCACTTCACAGGACGACTTTCATCTGCCGACTCACGGGCGTAATGACGACTGAGGGTCGTATTCTAGAACTCTACTCAATACTCAAGTCAGGATTGCAATTGAAACACGAGCACTGGAAATACGACCCTAATGGCAGGGACTTGAGTATGATTTCGAGTGCTTTAAACCATACTCAAATCCTGACTTGAGCATTGAGTAGAGTTCTGGAATACGACCCTGACTGTCGGTCGCATCGTGCGTCGTCGGGCTGGCTCAGGTGGAGGTAGGGGTGCGGTGTCATTTTGGTATAGGATGCGCGTGAATATAGACGTTGAGAGATGAACAATGTAAAACTCTGTAATCTCCTGTTTGTAAAATATACAAATATAAATATATTAAAATATAAATAATTGAACAACATAATTGATTGTTATTATTAGTCTTTCCTCTGGACTGTTGTCTAGTCTTATATTTGTATCTGACTTAGCAATAAAAGGTTTTACTAGGCTTAATAATTCTTGAATACATTTATTGGCATGTGGTAGTACTTAACAAATTGATCTGGATGTTCACATAAACTTGTATATAGTATATGAAACTGTCCACACTTTAATCGTTTCATATTTAGTGGATGTACCCAGCTTCTTTTTCTTTTTCGAACATCGTCTTCTAATGCTTCATAAATGCATACTGTTTTTAATGGATCCATTACACTATTACGACATAAACACCCCGTACAAGCGCTTAAAAGCAACTGAATAAAATACGTTCGTCTGGCGCTCCAACCGAATTTCGGTCGAGCGCAAAAAAACGCAACTCACAAAATTACGCTCGTCTGGCCTCACACTAATGCTCTTTAATGATAAATTCCGATTATGCAAAAAATGTCCATGATAGGTTAAACAGCTAAATGAGATCCAGTAATAAACACTTAAAATTTTCGAATAGACGTTACGTTATTCATTTACGGTTGTGTTTTGTTTAGATGCTTAAAATAACACAAAATAACTTCAGAATTCACCACACTCTCAAATACCACTTTCAAATATGATTATAAAAAAATGTACCTTAGACGCGGTCCTTATAAGAATTCTGTTGCTTTTTTTTAATTTCTTAAAACCGTCTTATTTTGCATTGCGATAATGGCGGATACAGACGGCCGCCAGCTGTCAAAATTAACTAACGTCTTTCATTTCGATCAAAAATTATAAAAACATTTGAAAACGAAAAAAGAAAAATTTGCGTTTCCTATTTTTTCAAAAATGTTCATGATAGATGCACTGTCCATCATCGGTTTCACTACCTTATGTGTGTCTGTGCTTATGTAATAAACAATGTTCTTTCTTACACTTACAGGACGCATATTTTATTTATTTAAAAAACAAGAAAAAAATACCTTGGCATAAATGTATGTGTAGTACGCTACTTCTGTGGCCATAAATAACCCGTACAGAAACTGAGATGCTTGCAGCCATTCTATGCTTGTTGTCCATAGTAATACTGCATACAGACATATTCCACTTAAGCCTGTAAAATCGAAATAAACATTCGAGTCAGGGGGTCTACTCTCGATCTCCGTCCGAAACAATTACTGTCAAATAAGTAATATTCGACAAAATTAAAAGACAAGTATCAAGTATGAAGATTCGCATCACGCCTCTTTACATTTGGTCAAGTATTGCTTATTTGGCAGTAATTGTTTCGGACTGATGCGATGTCGGACGGAGATCGAGAGTAGACCCCCAGGACCCCGATTCAGAACTCTTCGAAGTTTTAACCGAATCGTTCGAATCGACGGGCGCTTTCCGAGCTATTCAGAACATTTGAGTTAATGGTTCGATTCGGATACGATATCGCGAAGTTAGTCGGTGAAATAGATTATAAGAAAAATTAAAATTTGGAAAATGATTTAAAGGTCTAAAATATAGGAATGCATTAGTCTTGCACCAAAATAAATTAATTGAAAAAAATTGAACAAAATCCAGACTAGTTAAAATAATAAGAGATTTCCATATTACATTCTTGCTTTGTAGAAATAGAACGTTCGGTAATTTCCATTCGATAACTGTGTTCTGGATAAAGTTTGTAGCCTTTGCCGGTCGAGAAGTTCGAGTAATCGTGCAGGTGTGACGTCATTTCGATTCGGTTTCGAACATGACAGTTTGACGTTCGATTCGGGTGGTGTGAATAAAAATGAAAAGAAATCGTACCATATAATATCGAATCGGTCGACAACTGAGTTATCGTAAGGTTCTGAATCGACCCCCTGGTTAATTAGCATTTTATGGCTTAGCTAACGATTTGTTAACAACGACGCTTTTTTGATAAAAATATAGATGTGATAATTTATTCATTTCACAGGAGGACGAATAAAATTCGTTTAAATCTAGTACATAGTAGCATTGATTTGTATATTTTTTAACCCGTACTTGGACAGTAACGGTGTTTACCGTAAAATTAAATATCAGATAGCACGGGGTACTCTGTTTCGCTATATGAATCTCAAAAAACCGTCTACGGGCTTTGCAACGCGATTTCCAAGTGCTTTCTGTGACTACACAGAAAGCGTTAACAGCGGTAACTATACCGCCTACTGTTTTTCAATAGAGAAATATCAACAATGTACTGACAAAATTCAATGATTTGCATTGAATATTTTATATTGAATAAATATACGCACTACGGCATAAAGAAAACTAGTGATAATTTTGTGTGAGGTACTATTTAAGTACTGTCCATGAAAGGGTTAAATCGAGATCATTCACCTGCAAGTAAGGCTGCTAACAGATTGACTGCACATGTGCAGTTAATGCGTGAAGTCGTAATCAACTTCATACAATCGAGACGCCGACTGCATGAAGTCGATAACGACTGTCTATGACAGACAAGTTTAAAGAGATTAACGTTCTTACACTAACGTCACGGTACATTTATGAAAATGTTATATATGTTAAGAGAAATAATATTTTTTTATGAGGAATAAAAATAAACTAGCCATTCCTGACAGTCGCCATAAAGTCGTCGTCATAAAGTCTCAAATTCATTTTCATTTATTCCATAATAAGATTCCGATTGATATTCAAAATTTGCCATTTACGAGGTTTAAAACTATTTCGAAACAAAAACTTTATACTAAAGGTTATACAACGTCTGCGTATTTGGTTGACAAAAATCCTTGGTAATGACTCGTTTCTCGATCTAAGAAGTTTAAATTAAATATTGCAATGATAAATGAATTTATGTGTAATAAAAAATTCAGCGTAAATCTACCTTACGAATGATTACAATTTCAAGTGTAATTTGCTTACCTATGAAATAAAGATTATTTGACTTTGACTTTTTTGACTTCACGCAGTAACTTTATGCTGTCGAAATCGACTGCATGCAGCCGAAATTGACTGCAGGTAGTTATCGCCGCGTGGCTAGCTCAAGTGCTCAGTGTAAAAGTTGATGTCGTGATGGAAGCACGGACGCTACTTTGTTATTATTATTAAGCCGCCGCCGTCGGTGAAATCGAAGCCAACAACGAGAGGCTGCATACATAGATCCACTATTGTTATGTTGCTGTAGAGAATGTGATTTTTATGAATTGTCTTCGAAATCAATACAAGAAGAAAACTAATTTTACAACTAGGCGAAAGGTGTACCAGATGATCCCCTTAAGGGGAAATGATGGTAGTTTCAAAGATATTCATATAGATATTTAAGCAGATGTAAAAGCGTTGAATGATAGAAAATTTATCTATTTACATGTTGTCTTACTAAAAACGTTTTATTTTTTTATCTTTCAATATTATATTTGAATATTTTTAAAGCCCTACTAAAGGATCATCTTATGATCCTAAGGGTATGGGCAAGATGATCCAGGGGATCACTTGCATATATTAAGGAAAATTTGTAGGTTTTGGTAGAAACAAATGAAAACAAAAACTATTTACACTTAACAAAGTCCTCGCTTATGTAATCTGGGTGTATGAAACAACAGTTACGAAACTTCGAGAACAAATAATCCTAATTAATTTATATCTTACAGGTACCTAAGAGTGGGCCATATTGTTTTTTATAGCAAGTTGATATCCATTCTCGTCTCCATATCTTTAATGTACTTTACGAGTTCGATTTCCTTTAATACATCTCATGAAAACAGTTTTTTTTTCACCTAAATATTTCATTGAACTGACAGACCCTTTATTTTCACCTTTAGCCCGTCTTTTTAATTACCTAACGCGCACCTATTGCTAACTATTTACTTACCGATCTTGGTGGCGTCCTACTTTACGCCTCTAGTTCTTTAGATCATAGTCTTCCGACCACCCACCACGAATGGTTTTTCTTTTACAATTACGCGGCCTGGTCTAAAACAAGAAAAAGCATTTTTTTTTATATAATAACGCACACACTCAACATATTTATATTTGTTATTAATCGAGATCAATCATGTAAACGAACTCCAGTCTTCTACTATTTTATTCGTATTGCAAGCTATTTAATTAAGAGGTTTCAGTACTCAGAAAAACGTACAAATTAAATATAGTCCGTTAACAATATACACAGTACAAGATGATCCCCACGGATCATCACTAACAACGCGTTACACCAAAACCATACCTAATCATCTTGCCCCAAGTTACTTATTTTTATTTTTTGTTCGGCAAAATAACCTGTATTCTGTCTACTGTTACCACGCCATTAAAAAAGTAAATAGAGCATTATACAAAGTCACCAACTCAAAAATCTTATCAATTGATTGCTTAGAATGGAAGTTGCCTAAGCTTTTAATCAACTTTACTTTAGATCAAACTCACATAAACCTTATTTTTTTCCACAAAATTGAACTCGTCACTCACATCGCTATTACAAATTGACTGATGAGAGGGGACATTGAGGCCTACATTTTACTGAAAAAAATATCTATATGACGCTACTAGTATCGCTACAATTGAAAGGGATCATCTCACCTCCAAGGAACATCTCGTACACCTTTCCCCTACTTTAGAACGTCGATTGTCACTTTTGATAAATTAAAAGATGTATTAAAAGCAAAAAATAAAAAATAAATAAATAAATATAATATATCCTCGTGAGATTGTCAATTACTACTTTTATTTCTCGGACTATCGTTCACATATCGATGTGAATCCGTCGATTGAAGTTGAAGTCTCAATTGCATGCAGTTGAGTTTCGACTGCATATAGTTAATGCGTAAAATCATTATCAACTTCATGCAATCAACGTCTCGGCTGCATGAAGTTGATTACGACTTCACACATTAATTGCAAACATGCAGTCAATCGGTTTGCAACCTAAGAAAGGAGAATTAGCATTATTTATTTTAGAGACGAAACAGAAGAAATTAATTTTTCTTTAGAAATATCACTGTTAAACAAAATGGATGAATTTTGCGGACTTGTACTATTTGTAATTCTATGTTAATTTAAAATTTCATGCATATCGGTTGAAACTGCTGAGTTTGTTTGGAAATTGCGTAACATAAGTGGATGTCAAGAAATTTCCAAGAAAGCTTTGCTAACTGGGCTTCGAAAATCAGGATATGTAGTTATTCAGTCAAGACTATATAAGTAATTTTCTCTTCGCTTTATAAGTGAACCATCTCTTGAATTAAGTAACGTGTTTTGTATTTATTCTGAAAAATTAATAAAAAATCACGTGTAAGCCAGCGAACGGTTTGTTCATTACATTTTGTATGTCAGTTTATAAGTTTAAGTTCTGAATGCACCTAATTCGCGTTTCATGAATAATCTTAGTGAGTTTTTTTGCTACCTTGTCGTTTTACCATGTGGTCCATTTAACGATACGGTATTTCGATATCTAGTTGTTTTGTTACCAAAACATTGTAAGTTATAGTCTTTCTGCAGAGATGGTCGTTTTGCAATCTAGTCCTTATGCTGATCAAGTCATTATGGTACCGACCCTAAGATAGATGTCTTTTATACGTGGCTGTTATGGTCAAACTTTTTTCACGATTTGTTTTTTGTACCTTTGTTACATTTTGAGTTTCTTCATTCTTTGTTATCTTTTTAGGCTGATTGCTTTACAACTAATGTTCAACATCATAAATAACTGAAAGTTACGAATGTCGATCGACAAAAATGGCGGATATTTACACCCAAGTTTTACACGTTTTCTGAAGATTAAAAAGATTCAACAACGTTTTTCATTTCGCGAATAAATAAATGATTACTTCAGAAGACGGAACGTAATACAATCAATCAAAGTCAATTTATTTCATTTCTAACAACCATGAACGTGTCAACTTTTATGACAACCAGATGCATGGTCTAATTGATTGTAACATTTTTTTTAGAATCACAATCAATTGGTTCACGATTAGCAACATGAGATATTTTCATTATATTTTTATTTTTCAAAGTATTTATTTATTTACCCAATTATGATGAACATAATAGTCGGGGAAATGGGTTCCACAAAAACGTATACTGCATGTTATTATAGCTTGTAGCTTAAAAGCTACTAATGCCTAGGTTTACGCAAAGATCTGTGTCTGATACACTTTTTTTTAATGTTTTTTAAGCTTTTAAGCTACAATGAAAAGCTATTGAAAATATTCACTCTCATCCTGAGAAGGCCCAAGTTATACCGTTCAGGGAACAAGCTGCAGGCAATGAGTTGTACTACGCAGCCGTTCGACATATAAATGTGGATGCTTCGTGCGAATCCTTAGAATATCCACAACACAGGGGTCATCAAGGGGTCATCACAACCCCAGCCTATGTCTGGTCCCCCGATGTTAGTCGTACACTCGTACACTCTCCGTGATATATTCGTAGAACATCGACAAGCCGGCAACTTTACGGCGGTGTTCAAGGCTCTGCAGCTTCACTTCTACTAATTTCGAGTCACCTACAAGACTCTTGGCACGATTTTCAACTGAATCCAAGATGGCCAGTTGGTGTTTAGCAGAGCCATACCATAGGTGGCAACAGTACTCCACATGCAACCGGACTTGTGCTTGGTACTGCTGAAATTGACCCGGTGTGAAGATGCGCCTCAGCCTGAAAAGGATGCCAAGCTTCATGGCTGCATTTTTGGCCATGGATTCTATGTAACTGTCGAAGTTCAAATCGGACGACAGGTCCATTCCAAGTACCTGGAGACGTTCATCGCACGCTTCAAATAAGTGAGTGCGTGAGACCAGACCAAAATGTGAAAAGTTATAATTTAATATCATCAACCCGTCGCTCAACTCATTTACACGGCCCACTGCTGGGGACGGGTCTCCTCTCAGGCAGGGATTCTGACATAAATTCTGAGCATCTCAGAGGTGGGCAATCGGTTTCAAACTCACAGCTTCTGTTTGAGATGTGGTAGGTCAAACCATTAAGGTACCTTCTCTATAGAAATTATAATATATAAGAAGTTATCAATTAGAAGAAGTTTACAATTTAGTTTATGGTATTCAAACTGGCAAACAATGGAGACTTGTTTACTGAATTTAAGGTACTAAAGATGTCTGTAATGTTTGAGTGTTTACAAACACTCAAATATTACGAAAAGTGAATTTGCACAGAAAAAATGTAATTTGAGAGTATATAAAAAAGAGAAAACTTTGAAATATAAATCCTATACATTTCCAACCTCAAGATTCATATTTTCATAGATAGATTTTTAAACAGTATCCAAATAGTGTAAGCTTTTTGAATTTATGCATTGGTATAGAATTAATATCAGTGACTGATTTAAGTGAATCTTTAATACTTCCATTTAATTTTGGAAATAAATGAAAGTAGTAATATTATCAATAATAATATTATTATCATACGTTTATTTGCTTAAAACATGGTATAATAGGAGATGTAATAAGAGACAGTGTTAGTATAAACATGTTTCGCATGTATTAAATAGCATGCAAATGTCTGATTATACAATGTCAATTGACTACTATTGGCCAAGCGCCTTTGATTTGTGCAGAAAAATCGACACTTCTCCGAAGTGAGACAAGTAGTCACGAGCGACTGCGAGTTGTGACAAGCTACGTCAAACGAGCTCTATACACGTTAGCGCTCGCCTTCCTCAGTCAGCTAGGCGAGTGACACCGAACGATGGCAAGGTAAGGCAAGGCAAATAGGCTGTCTATACGTTGGTATTGGTGTTCACCCGGCAACGTTGGACCAACATGGTCATTGTATTGCTGGCTTTATAAAATAAGAATTTTTAGTAGTTAGATTTGTCAGTGGGAAAAAAATCGGAAACGAGTGGATAATTTTGTTTTCAGCAACTAAGAACGCCTTGTAAATGAGTATTGTTTAATATAAATTAAATAGAAAATTATTTATCAATAAACCTAATGACGGAATTGTATTATCATGCAATCTAGTTACATTCAAAGTTATGTAAAAATTTGATTCTTCAAAATGAAGCGAATAAATGAAGATGGTCTTTGATTCATTGTTTATATTCGGCACTATTATACGGTGGTATTATTTCTAACCATTCTTTTTTTCTTTTTTGATTTGTAGGTAAACTTGAAATAGTAAAAATAATAATAATAAAATAATAAAAACCTCGTAGTGAATTATTTTAATAACAGAATATCGATAATATGTACGCTTCCAAGAACAACACTATTTCAAAATAATCGTTAACAACAATCATCAAAATATACAAACAAACAGGCAATCTGAAGAAACCTATATATGTCTAATTATGTGAGATATTTTAGCTTTTGTGTGATTTATAGACAGAAAAACAACACGTGGCTGTACAATGTTACATTTGGTCGATGTTCGCTTTTTCTAATGCCACATCCCGTAATGCTGCAGTGACGAATTTTTATTAATATTTAATTGTCCTCACTGTCAATATTTTTGTTCATTTTATTACAATACATGCGAATAATTCAATAAAACACTTGGAAAAACATTTGTTTTGACATTTGATGTACTTCCCTTTGACAACCGTATCATGTACCCAAAGAGTATTGCTTATGTACCTCATGTACTGGGAAATGGACACGTTTGGCATTTAAGATGACGTTATGTACTTTCGATTCCGGTGTTTGACACAGACCAATGTAATGCTATCTCTTTTGGCTTAAGACGGCACGCAATAGTTAAACAAAGTCAATAACGTGTTTATGTTTTCAACGTCGAAATGCATCATATACTTATAACGTCTGATTTATATATGTCAATATAACATGTCCTTTAGTTTCCATTCCATATTCTAAAGTCCAGACCAGAGTGTTGGGCGTTAATCAATTAAATTTCAATCAGAAATTCAGTCAGATTAAAAAATCAATTCAATTGAAATCTATTGCAATGAAATCAATTGCGACACGTCGCACCCCCTAACCCACGCCCTAACCCACCCCCATATGGGCATATATAATATAAATTTATCATAATTGCCAGTTTAAATTGTTAATCAAAAACATTGAAAAGTTTGAAAATTGATTAATTGTTCATTGTAGATATACGCGATTAACGACTGATCAATTGTTAGTTGCGAGAACCGCAATTAACAATTAATTAATTGTCAATCTTTAATTGCCAGGACAATTAAATTTTGCCCAACACTGGTCCAGACCTATTATTAATTTTCGAATATTTCAATAATTTTTATTATCAAACTACGAGTTTCCTAAAGTTCATAAAAATCAAATCTTAGGCTTAGATTACAAAATACATCTGAGATTTTAGGATTAGATTAGTAACTAACTACATTCTATTCATCATATTAATTTCAACTCTACTGTGGTAATCTACAGTTGAGCCAATTTGGCACTATTAAATTTTATGACATAAAAACACCTTACCAGACAAAATGATGACGGGCTTGAATCTCAAGAAATCTGTTATCAGGAAAACTACGACGAGCAGCGCCAAATACGAATACGTCCCAATTGGGTACACTTCTCTACTCAGTTGTTCTTCAGTTACGTTTCTCCAGGGACCAAGTAAAAACTCCGAAACGAAAGGTTCAGAGGGTCGTATCTCCCTCAAAGTACCAAAGAAACACAATATGAGGGTCACTTTGATCCATTGTTGCATTTTAATTCAATAAATTTAAAGGTTAAGTAAGGTTATAGACCGGGTCTCTTCGTGCTTTTACAGTATTTAGCAGTACAGGCGGCGCGCCACTCGAGCCGGCACGCGATACTGACGATATCAGCATTCTCTAAACGATTCAAACGCATTGGTGAAAAAATTACGTAAGTGTTTACAAACACAAATCACATTATCATAATGTAGACTTAATATTCTACTCTTTGATGTCGACTACATACTCCTTTATCCCCAAATATCTCATCGCATCACTCAGACTCACAGCATGTTGGTGAATAGTGATTTCCGTGTAATACTTATGGTGATTTCTTCCTATATTTAAAATAATTTGTTTGGAATGGAATGGTGGTGGTGACTTTGACATTATAATAGAGTTGTAAGTGGATGCGTTCCAGTAGTATCGAAGTTTAATATTTAACGGCAGCTTCATTTTAAACCTTGACCTCGGTAAGATATTTCTTATTTTGTCTAGATTGGGTTAGTGCACCGACAGTTCACGCCACGTTCATGCAGACAGCAGACATTATTCTAAAATGTGTACGTACAATGAACTGTCTTGTGCTTTGGAAAGTGCAGCATATTGTCAATTTGACAAAGCTACTGCAACACATTGAGTGATGACATATGACATTGACAGACAGTTGACATTTAAAGTCAGCTGATTTTCTTGACTGATTCATTCATAAAGCACAGCAAACTGGCTTTGTTTTCATGCTTTCTCCAAACTGACTGTTGCTTAGTGTCATGCAGTCTGAACAGGCAGCATTGTGGGAGTGCACACATTGCAACAAGGAGTTCAGATATGAGAGCGAAAAGCGGAGGCACGAGCAAAGCCACATACCGCAGTTTGGATGTAAAGTTTGCTCAAAGAAATTTAGCTTTCTGTGAGTATCTACTACTTTTTATTTACCTCACATTCGATATGGACTCGTTACTGTAGTTTCAAATATATAAGATCTAAAAGTTTTCTTATGTAAATGTACACAATGGCCTTTAAAAGAATACAGTACATATTAATAAAGTATGTTGTGATTTGCAAATATAATAAATATAATTTTGATAACACAAATGACATAAAGTGGTTATCGTGGGCTTGTTGTTATCAATTATTATACTTAGTTTTAATTCTGTATACATGTACCTGTAGTTATCTAATTGCAGTAGAATAAGGAAAGGTTTTTTGAAAAATCTGTGTTAGTACATTATTTCGTTCACTCGTTGTAGGTTTAATCTTTTAATATTAGTATTTGGTCTCCTGCACAATACATTCAGGGGAAGTTTTCCTTTCAAGGAAGCAAATTGCTCAGAACTACCCTTGTTGTTGTCCAAAAGAAAGTTGGTCTAATTTTCGATTCCTGTCTATGCAGTTTGTCTTTGTGGAGGCTTAGTTTCAATCATTGAGTCTATAACCAGAAATAGAGATGAATTAAGGGCCATCCAACCCTGGCAATTCATCAGGCAAATGGGCTTTACATCACTTTTAAATATCAATTATTGTTTGCACTGAAGTCACAAATTAGAACACTGAAATGGTACAGTACCGACAACTGACCTGTATGTATGTCTCCGTATATTTCTATAATATTCTGTATTTATTGTAATAAAGATAATATCTCTAACTATGGGAGACTGTTCCATTTGGTGTTGTGGGAAAAGCAGAAAAACATGTAATTACGAAACAAACAGAATTACATTTCGTCAGTAATTAAATATTAAATGTGTAATTTTTCAATTTTTGTCTGTTATGGCAAATCTCATGTTAAACCGATAGATTTTAAGTGAAACAATTGATGACACCTGTCAATTGTTTTGCAGAGCGCAGTTGTCACTGTAATGATTTGGCACAATAGTTTTCAAAGAAATTTTGTGACATTTCATCTCTATTTCTGAATATATACTCTATGGTTCTAACATTTTGTGAGTAAAATGATGGGTTTTTGAATTGCTTAAGATCAGCGCTTCGCCGTCATGAGAAGCAGCATGAGAGAACAGGCTCAGTGCAATGCAACAAATGTGGAGGAAAATTCAGAGATGAAACACTTCTAAAAAGGCATATTCAGTATGCACACAAAGGTACCTAAAGTTTTAGTTTTTTTTAAGTAGCAGAATAATTAGTTATTAAATGTACTACTTAACTTAAGCACTTACGGGGTTTATTATATAGCAAAGTCCACCACATAATGAACAATAAAGAAGAAGAATGAAAATGCCACCTGTACTAAGAATGGAATGCTATACATTCTTAAGACTTGTTCTTGTTTTTAAGACTATACATTCTTAAGACGAGCACAATGTGGTTTGATCAAATAAAAAAAAAAAGAATTTATTCCACTGAAAGTTTGTATCAGCTGACAAAACTAACATCTGTTAGGAAACTTTATGTATATACACTGTAATAAAACAACATAAAAATTTGCCATATGATCCTGGGGTTTTAGGTAGAAGAAGAAACTATAACATAGTGTTGGTACCAAAAATAAAAACTACTGCAGCTAGTAGACAGTACAAATACAGGGCCTCATATCTATATAATAGTTTAAACAGAGAACTGGATCTGTACAAGAAAATAGTTCATAAATACAAGTGAGCAATTACAAAATGGCTCGAAACTAAGTCGTATGAGGAGATTGAGCAATTATTATTACAAGTTTGTAATATATAAAAAAATAAACAGATCCATATACAAATAATATATATAATGTAAATAAATAATATGCATACACACAAATCGAAATTTAATTTACATATATGTTTATATAAACTTATAATACAACTGTTATTTTAGTAACTTCTTATAATGATACACATGTAGACATTCACACATTTCACACAATTACACACCTACAGATACATATACACATACTTGCACTCACACACACTAACAATTAAGTGAATTTATTTTTAGTCTGAAAAGTTAAAAATTACTGTAATTAGTGAAATTTGTATTAGTTGTAACACCTGTTATAGTAGATATTAAGGTATTCCTTTTCGTCATCTTAAAATTATATAAGAGCAAGATTACTACTAATATTATAGAAGAGCGATGTTTCCTAACTCAGGCCCTAACAAGCCTAAGTGGCGGTACTATGCCCTTTAAAATGAACGAATAAACATTTTATTTTATTTATTTATAAGACTTAAAATCTAGTCATCTCTCTATCAAAACAATTTTTGCCATAATTATAAAGCAAACAGACGACCTACCAAATAGAGACTGTATGCATAAATAGTAATTTGTAAATAAGAAATATTTTTTAAATAAATAAATTAACATGTCGAGTTCTTAGGTTTTCGCGATTGTTACACATAGGAAATGAAACTATTTTTCCGGATTTATTTCTGAGGTTTATTTATTTATATTTATTTTTGAGGAAGATTTCTCAGTTCCTGAGACCCGTGAAATGTAACATCCCCTTACAGGATGCAGGAGTTTACAAGCTTGACTGTGAGTGCGGTCTCTCTTATATTGGACAAACAAAGCGAAGTATTTGTACCCGCGTCAAAGAACATATAGCTGATGTCAAACGCCGTCGCGTAAACAAGTCTGCAGTCTGCGAGCATGTCATTGATAAACCTACACATTCAATGAAGTTTGACAAACCCCAGGTCCTTGCAAAAGAAGTCCGTTATCTACCCAGGATGCTGCGAGAGGCCATTGAAATTAAAAAACATCCTAATTTCAACAGGGAAGATGGTTTCTCCGTACCACCAGTTTGGGATCCAGTATTTCCTCTAATGAAAAATCCCAAACAGACATAAGACTACAGTACTAATTAATATGTTTTAGTTTATTCTAATTTCTATTAATAATTAATAATAAATTAAACTTAATAAAAATTCATTCATTAAAATAATTTGTAAAACTTAATGTAGCGTAAATTGGAATGTTTTCTTTGTAAAATTAAAAATAAGGTATTTAATTAATAACTATTGTAACTATAGTGAAAAAATAGGGTGGTTTGCATTAATATTAGACATAACTGGTTGAAGACTGTACCACCTCAGTCAACCGTGACCATGGGACCTGTAAAGGGCCCGAAACGTCGGTTTGTTTGAAAAAACGAATATACGCGATTTAAATTCGGAAAAATAGTTTCATTTCCTAATATGTTTTAGTTTATTCTAATTTCTATTAATAATTAATAATAAATTAAACTTAATAAAAATTCATTCAATAAAATAATTTGTAAAACTTAATGTAGCGTAAATTGGAATGTTTTCTTTGTAAAATTAAAAATAAGGTATTTAATTAATAACTATTGTAACTATAGTGAAAAAATAGGGTGGTTTGCATTAATATTAGACATAACTGGTTGAAGACTGTACCACCTCAGTCAACCGTGACCATGGGACCTGTAAAGGGCCCGAAACGTCGGTTTGTTTGAAAAAACAAATATACGCGATTTAAATCCGGAAAAATAGTTTCATTTCCTAAATTAACATGTATAAATTTATTGAAATTTATATTCCCCAAAAAATTAAAAGTTACCTTGGGTGTTCAAGTCAGTATAGAATATTGCATTAGGAGCTCTCATGCCAAAAAAGTTTTGAGCCAACTCCGCCCAAATTTGTGAAACAAATATATGCCTGAAGTTCGCGTGACATGCGACAGGAGATGTTGAATTTTGCGCATTAAAAGTACCAAATTCGTTTTAGCGAAATAACTCTAAAACTAAACGGATTAAAAAAAATTCGTAGTGACAGTTGTCGATCATGCATAAATGTAATTAATTATCTAATTTTTGTCCTAATAACTCGAAAAAATGTGAAAATTAGAGATCATTTCGTGATTTTTATCTATCGAGGAAACTTTATTGTTTTATGTTTCTGATTAACGTCTATGCTTGAATATATAGTGCAGTTACTCATACAATATTTTATTTTTAACTTTAAAGTGGATATACCCCTCCAAAATCAAATCGAACATTAGGAAATTTCCTCTCTCTTAAGTACGGCGGCGGTATTTTGTAGAAAGGACGAGCACTATATTATTGTTATTATTAAATGTTTTTGTTCTGTTTTAAAATTCAATTTTGGTTTGAAATAAATTGAATTTAAAACAGAACGTAAATATTTTAAAACAGTCATGAAAAACGAAAAACTAAAATATGCGTCCCTAAAAATTATTCGATAAAAATTATTCGAAATGGTGCTTTCGCCTTTTCTACAAAACACTGACGATATAGTCTGTTCAAACCATAGACATAGGAAGTTCAAACACTAGGCTAGCAGCTTTATTGAATATTTCTTTTCAACTTTATGTAGTTATTGAGTTTTTCTTTTATCTCTATTCTTCATGTTTGTCTTGTATTTGTTTTGGCGGTAGCACATTATCGAATTTAAAAATGTCTAATGTTGCAGGATCATTTTCCTGCACGCAATGTAATACAACATTCAACAGTGAGCTTGCACTACGGACACATATGAAGACACACAAAGCAGAATCAGAGAGGAAATACCATTGCGGGTTTGATGGCTGTGGGAAGTCATTCAACTTTGCTCATCACTTAAAACACCATGAATTAACCCATACAGACACGAAACAGTTTTTCTGTAAGAAATGTGGGAAAGGTAAATTATTATGTTATATATATTATAATTAACAGTATTTACATTGTATTGGAATTTACTATGATTCTACATCCTCGTCAAAAATAAACCACTGTAATCCATTACCACTCAAGAATAGTATTTTTTTATTTATTATATATTTATTAGGGGTTAAAGTATGAAATTGCCGTTTTATTGCAATAGGTTCTTTGAATTTTCATAGAATCTTCATGGTTTGAGGTTTTCGAATGAAACTTTTTTGAAATGGTTTCTGTGATTTTTTTTTTTTAATTTGAAGCATTTGAATATCGACTTTCAATTGTTTTTGTTATTCAATTTAGACAAGAAAGATGGATACTGCGAAAATTCGAGTGATTTTTGAATACGAGTTCCGACGCGGAACTAACGCGGCAGAAACAGCCCGCAATATCAATGCTGCGTTTGGAGAGGGGTCTACTAATGAACGCACCGTGCGATTTTGGTTTAAACGCTTTCGTGATGGAAATTTCGACTTAAAGAACGAGACACGAGGAAGACCGCTGTGACACAGGTGAATAACGATGAATTAAGAGAGATAGTGGAAGCCGATCCTAGCCAAACTACCCAGGAATTAGCGGCATGGTTTAACGTTACCTTACCCACAATATTGACTCACTTGCGTCAAATCAATAAAATAAAAAAATACCTACGAAAAATGGGTGCCTCATGATTTGACTGATCTGCAGAAAGAAACGCGTGTTGAAACTTGTGTTGCCTTGTTGAACCGGTACAGAAATGAAGGAATATTGGATCGAATTGTAACATGTGATGAAAAGTGGATTCTTTATGATAACCGGAAAAGAAAAATGCAATGGCTGACCCCAGGTCAAATGCCACAACAGTGTCCTAAAGCAAAACTTACCAATAAAAAGGTAATGGTAACTGTTTGGTGGTCTCAGCATGGTGTTATTCACTATAGTTTTCTCCGATCTGGTCAAGCAATAACGGCAGATGTCTATTGTGCCGAACTCCGAACCATGTTGACAAAACTAGCAGTAAAACAGCCCCGACTCATGAATCGATCTTCACCATTATTGCTCCACGACAACGCGAGACCTCACACAGCACGAGAAACCATTTTGACCCTTCAGGAACTGCAGTTAGAAACCATTCGTCATCCTCCGTATTCACCAGACCTTGCTCCAACGGACTACCATTTTTTTCGTGATTTGGACAATTATCTACGTGACAAGAAGTTTTCTTCCCAGGAGGCAGTACAAAATGCTTTCACACAGTTTGTGCAGTCTAGATCGTCGGAGTTCTATCGCAAAGGCATTAATAACCTTCCCATTAGATGGCAGCAATGTATAGATAATAATGGCAACTATTTTGATTAAATCAATTTGTTAAAAATTTAAAAAATAAACAATTTAGATTTTCAGTACAAATCGGCAATTTCATAGTTTAACCCCTATTATTATAGTCGTCACCAAATAAGAGGCCAAATTTGACAGCTAATGAAAACGATAGTATGTAACTTTGAATGCGATCAACGAAACAATAAACAAACAAATATTAGCATAATTGAGTTTAAAAAAATACATAAATTTTATTGAAACATTATATAATATGATAAAACATTTTTGAAGTACTGTTTTCGCAGGAATTCCAAAATAAAATGCAATTTTGAGTTACTCTGAAACGTCCTGAAAACAGTTACGTCCTCAAGGTATTTTTTCTTAAATAGTAGTGTTGTAAGCAATTAATCGCCGAATTTCACCGAGTCTCTTCGATTTATCGGAAAAAATATTGACTTATGTAGTTGTTTTATTGATGAATATACATTATTTACACTGAATTCTCTTAAAAACCGTTTATGAGTATTATAAAATCTAAATTAAAAGAATTAGATGCAATTCATCGGAATTTTACGAAAATAAGTAATTGCAAGGAATACTGTAAATGAATTGCTTTTAACTGAATTGTACGATTTGGCCTTTTAGGCCCCCAGAACAACAATGAACCGAAAAAGAAACAATTACAAACTCTTAAAATTTTGAATCGATTTCTCGTTAAAATCATATAATTTGATTACCGATACTACTTTGAGGAGTCGCACGGCGACTTAAGAAAGTGGCTGGCGACTAGGCTATGTTTGAAATAGGAAAAGGCAATTTTAGGCTATTTAAAATGTTTGGAGAATTACAAATTTATTGGGGATTTTATGGGGAATGGAGTTGTAAAATAACTCGTTTGGGGGTTTGAGTATTTCAACGTGTGGCGAATTGCTGCCGGACATACATAAATTGGCGAATTAACTTCACAAAAGTCTGGCAATAGAAACTCTCCATTGCATGTTTTAATGGTTGTTTAAACTTGACTTTCCAAGCATTAGTTTCACAATTATTTTTATCCTCTTTTAATTTTAGTAAACTCATTATAACTCATGTAACTCCATCTTTATAATACGGTAAGGAGTTATATTTTAAAGGCTTTATTTGAATAAAATTGAGTTATATAGGTCTATTTCAGGTTTTATTCAATCTCATCATTTAAAAGTGCACCTGAAGTCACATGATCCGGAAAGCTGGCTATCATGCACAGAACTAAACTGCAATAAGAAATTTGTTAATGAATATGCTAGAAAGAGACATCTAGCTACACATAGTAAGTATATCAACCATGCTGATTGTTTTAGTATGTAAAAACCCGGTTTATGTTATTACGATGATGCAAATTGAGCTTTCTGCCAACTATGGCGCGTAATTCTGACCGACCTTTGGTCGCACTGTATGACGTGCTTGTGTGAGCGGAGGGGAGTGTGGGAAACATTTATTGGCATGTGGTAATACTATACAAATTGATCTGGATGTTCACATAAATAGTATATGAAACTGACCATACTTTTATTTTCATATTGAGTGGGTGTACCCAGCTTCATTTTCTTTTTCTAACATCATCTTTTAACGCTTCATAAATGGATTACTTTTTAATGGATCCATTACACTATATGACAAAATACTCCTTACAAAAAACGCTTAAAAGAAACTGAAAAAATAAAAACAGACAGTCGTATTCAGAATCTCCTTTTTTAAGGTCGGTTAAAATACGTTCATCTGGCGTCCTAACCGAATGTCAGTGGTCCCTCTTTCTCTTGTGGCCTCACCCTTAATAACCGAATTTGTATACTTTTTTTTTACAGAAAATAGACCTGCTAGTGTCAAATTCCAGTCAAAAAGCGTTCATGAAGGTAAGCTATTGAACATTTTATTTCAGTAAATATTCTTATAATACTCAGCTGTAGTGTTATGTAGATAAAACCTACAGAACATATTAATTATTTACAGGCTGCTTTAGCAATTGTCAAGTTAACACTACTAAAATGCAGGCGTGTCCATTATCCTGACCTTTGATCTGACTCTGACTTTTCGTGATATATCCATACTGATGGGCGACCGTTTCCAGCTACTTGGAATGGTCCTGTAGTCCAATTACAATTTTGGCAAATACTTAGAATCCATGGCCAGGAAGCTTGGCATCCTTTCTAAAGTGAGGCATTACACACTGGGACAGTTGCTTCAGCTGTGCCTAGAGGAAGTCCAGCGCGGTGGTGTATCGAGTACTGCTGCCACCTATCGAATGGTTCTGCTAAATTCCAACATGCCACCTTGGATTCAGTTGAAATCGTGTCAAGAGGCTTATAGGTGACTCGGATTTAGTGGAGGCGAAGCTACATAGCTTTGAACACCGCCCTAAAATTGCCTGCTTATCGGTATTCTACAAGATATATCGCGAAGAGTGCGATGGAATTTCATGTTTTTATTCTCCCGTCCCCTTTCCATCTTCGCGGGACTAGACGTAGGTTGGGTTTCAAACCTTATGTTCTAGATATTCCAAGGATTCGCACGAAGCGTTTTGCTTCCACATTTATATGGCGAACGTATATGGAGTGGAATTACCTGTCTGCAGACTTATTCCCTGAGCGCTATATATAACTGGCCTTTTTACGGCGAGGTGAATAAGCATTATTTAGTTAAACATTATTGTCATCATTTTCCATCTGTTAAGATGGAGGTCAGAAGTGCATTTATTTTTCAGAAGTTTTTTTGTGATTACTAAGTCGTTTAAACCCAATATTTTGTTGTTACAGATGCTGCAGAGCTCTGTCTTACATGTGGCCAAATCATATCTCAACTAAAGTACTCTAAACATATAGCGAATTGCGTTCCCAAACAAGAGAACCTTGATATCTGTGTAAGATCTCTTGAACTAAGTATTAATGAAATATCCGACACTATAAATAAGGCTGAAGATGTAGTAATAGTTAAAAACTTTTTAGATGAAGTAGGTAGCGAACTCGAAAACAAAGTAACAGTAGATGAAAGTACCATAAGTGATTGTAAAGACATTTTAGGTGGCTGTATTAGTGATGATAATTGTTTCTGTGCTCAAATCAATAGCAATTTTGGTATTAAGCGAGAAATAATTGGCCCAACTACTGATGAAAATCTATTAAAAGATAATGTTGAATGTACAGTAAGCAACGTGATTAAATTAAGTAAAGATTTGAAAACAGTCGTTGGTGAAAATAACATTTCTATAGAAACAAATGCCTGCGAAGGATGTTATTGTGATAATTGGTGTTCAGACAGTGGAAAAACTTTAGGAAACATTACTCAAGGTCATGAAACACCTGAAATTGAACATAGACTTGATGGTACAGTTAAAATAAAGGATACTTATGATATAATTTTTGATACTAAAGTTATAGAACCACAGGTTATGGTTGAAGATCTTTCTATAAGAAAGTACCAAGAAGATAATTTACAAGAACAGGAAATAAAAATGATACCTTTTAACAGTTGTAAAGATGTTTTAGGTAACTGTATTGTAAGTGGTAACGGCACGATTGGAGAGGGGTGTCTATGTGCCAAAATGGCGGTCGACGATCAACCCATGATTGCGCAAGAGATCGAAGACATTACGCCTTGTCCTAAAAATACCTGGCTAAGTCAAAGACTGTGATATTGATTTCGAAGCCTTGCGAAATATTATTTGTCCGTATTTAGTTAATAAAATCCTTTAGTACTTATAGTAGCACTGTACTGTAATATTTAGCTTACTACATTTACACTAGACGGGATACTTAAAATGAGGAAATAAAAATGCCATAATAATTATTAATTTTAAATTTATTTACAACGTTATCTTTACAATTTCAACCATATTATACAAAATATATTCTTAGTTAACAAAAACTAATACATTTATTATTTTACATTCAGACCTCACTCTGTATCACTTACTCTATAACATTTAATTACGAATGGAATGTCTGCGTAATCATTATCACATACGGCATGGCAGAATATGTAATCCATTACACAAGAAAATAAAACTTATACGTAAACATAATTTACATCTTTTATTTTCTACTATATTAGAAAAGTATCTGATTTCTGAAATTTCATTAGATAAAATAATTCTAAAATATATTTAGCTATGGTAACAATTTTCTTAATAAGGACAATTATTAGGCTTTTGTTCTGAAAATAACACGCACTACGTAGACACAGGATTTTATAGAACAACTCAAATGTTATTTTGAGGTCAAATGGTAATACTTAGGTTTTATATTTGTAGCAATAAATTATCTAAAATTCTCGCGTTGATGACTTTCCTTAAGTTTGACTAGTCTAATAAAAGATAGTTTCTTTTTATGTTATTGGCTGAAGATCGCTGCGATCCACACGAAATATTGCTAATTGAATATCTAGAATCACACTCACAACACGCCATCAGCAAACTCCAGGTCTGTTATGCATTAAAAGTGTTCAACAGCATCACAGCATTCCATAAAAATAAAAACAGAAATATACAATCTTAAACCTATCTACATTTTACGCGCGTACTACGCTTCATTGTTAGTAACTGAACCGAGTTTCTTTGCATCTAATGTCCTCCTATCACTCTTTTTCCGTGAATCACTTATGTCATTGAGCTCCTCGATGCTATCACTTTTGTTCTTCTTTTTTAACGTTGCTTTTCCATCTAAATTTTTGATAGGAACTACACTTAGGTATTCAGTATCATCTGTTATACTAGCAGACACACTGGGAGCGGAGGTACTCGGTAAAGGTTTGTCCAAATCATCTGTGTCTGACAAAAATGATGACACTTTGTTTTCAGCTGTATTGTGACGTTCTTGAGTAGCTATGTTATTGTGCTTTTGGAATTTATGTACTTGGATTTCTGCTGCGTTTTCATTGGAATTGACGTTCGTCACCTTTTTTCCATCATTATTAGTCATGTTTCTATCTTTGGATACCTTCATTGTACCTTCGTCGACAGACTGAGTATTTAAAGATCGAAATTGTTGCTCTTCAGCATTTTCATTTTGTGTTTCGTTTGCGTTCAACGATTCCAAATCATGACCTTCCTGAAGTTTTTTAACTAGGTGTTTATTATTTTCTACCTCAGGTAAAAACGGATTCATTTCAGTCTCATGGTCATCATATTCTGCTGAATGAGAGTGTCCCGAAGTGGCAATAGAACTGTTGTGACCTGGCACTTCGTATATTGTTACATTTAAGTTGTTCTTTTGAAAAGTTAAGCTTGCATTGTCCGTTTCATTAGATGATATATTCCCATTTGTGATTATGACTGTTAGTGGTGTAAACGCTGTAGTGGAGGTTACATTTTTAGACATGCTGTCTTCAGATGAATCTTGTTCCAGTCGCACTGTACTAGGTTTGAATAAAATTGATTTTGTATTGTCACTGATGTCTTCCCAAACTGGAGCTGGATTGTTATTTTCCGTATTGTTATTAGCAGTAGATATGTCTAGATATCTCTCAGCAGAATTGTAGATAAATTGACCGACTGTAGTGGTTTCTATTGCATCGTCTTGATTTTTTTCTCCTTCTACGAATTTCAAAATTTTATCAAATTCATTTACTTCTGTTACTAAATCTGTCGTTTTTGTAGGTTCTGTAGTGACATTTAGTGTGCTTTCTTTTTCATTGTTGAATACTTTGTCGTTTATTGGTTCAACGACTTTTGCCGATGACGAAAAGGTGGTCATCTCATCAGCTCTGTTAGTTGTTAATTTACTTTCTTCTTCAGACGATGTATCTGTTGACATTAAGGTTGTTACATGTTTTTCATTTATAGAAGGTTTACTCGTACTGAATTTATTGAGCTGTTCTTCTGAGCGGCTATTACGTGATTCTTTGAGATCAATATTAACTCGTTTTACTCTAGAATCTTCATTGTCGTAATCATGTATCATTCCGTAATGAGGCTCGTCTTGCTCTGAGGTTCGACTTGGTCCGAAATTATTTAAGTAATCGGGTTCAAAGTCATACTTTGGCAGTGCGCCTCTCATTATTACGTCCTCTGGTTTTTGCGCAGTTTCCGAAGTTATAATTGGTTTTATGTTCTCCTTCATCTCTTCGTAATCGATTTCCGTCACTGCTTCCGTTAGCCAATCTGAATCAGTTGTTTCAGTAGTCATTTCGGCAATGGATATGACTTGAGCTTTGTTTTCGGTAGGTTTTGTTGAACGATTGTATAGCATATTTATGGCATCGAACGTGATGTCTACATTTTCATCAACTAGATCTTTTTCTTTCTGCATTGGCGAATCATATTTGTTATTAGATGTATTTTTGATGTCTAAGACTTCCATCAATTGCTTCTCCATTCCCGAGTCTATACCATTTTTCAGGGAAAATTCTGAATCTCGAGTAGTAGATGCTGTTGTAGTAATTTCTTTGTGAGGCTGCAGTAGTCTCGCTATATCATTCTTTGTCATCATATCTGATTTTTCAGTTTTTGACGAGGGCTCGTTTTTTGAATCGATTGCTTTACTCTTTTCTATTTCATTATTTAGTGTTTTACTTTCTGTTCGATTTTCTATATCTATTTCTGTTTCTGTTGGTTTATCTGTTTCATCATCAACCATGATTTCTTCGAGTTTAGGTGTTGTACTTGGAGGTACGTAGGTGGTTGTACGATTTTTGTCTAGTTTATCCTGATACGCAAACAATGCAATTGCTGGACGTGAATTGGATTCTTCAATAGTTCCTTGTTCGGTGGTTTTAGTATCTCCTCTAAAATCATCTTTATTATCATCAGGAGTTTCAGCCGTGACTTGATATTCCATATCTTGTTTCTTGAAAGATCTTGCCTGAGTTTCGTGAATTTTTCCCATATTCATATTCTCATGCATGTCATTCGTGAATTGCGTGTTTGTGTCAGACGTATTTGTTTCATCATTTAAAAATTTTAATTCATCGTTGGTGATAGGTATTGGGTCAAGCCAGTCATTATCAAATTCTGTACTATTCATGTGATTGACACTAGTTGTTTTGGGCATTATTACTTCCATGTTATTATTTTCACCACTATAATCTTGTAAGATTGTCACAGTTTCATCGGGTTGTTCCTCTGTTACTGGAATATAATTAATGGGTGGCATCTCCGCTTCGGTAACTGGTAAATGAGTTGTTTCGAATTCTTTAGAATTTTGCTGGTCGTCCATGTTTTGCAAATAATCCCAATTATGAGATTTGTTTATTATTTCTGAATAATGTTCAAAAACAGAGTATGTCGGTTTCTCGGTTGTTTCACTAGTTTGTTTTATTTCAGAGTTGGGTTCTACTACAGGTGCTGGTTCTGGATGCACTTTTGGCTCTATCGTAGGTTCTGGTGCGGCGGCTGTTTCTGGGCTGTGTTTCGTTTCACTGTCGCTAACTTGTTTTGATTCATTTTCTGATGAGGATTCGGATTCGAGTTTCGGATCCGCTGTTGGTTCAGGTTCAGATGTAGGCTCTGGTTCAGCAACTGGAGCAGGTTCAGGCTGTAATGTTAGTTCTGGTTCAGGTTTTGATTCGGATTCGGATTCAGCTTTTTGGCCATTTTCGGGTTCAGCTTTTGGTTCGGGTTCGGGTTCAGGTTCAGCTTTTGGTTCGGGTTCGGGTTCAGGTTCTGCATTTGGTTCGGGTTCAGGTTCAGCTTTTGGTTCAGGTTCAAGTTCAGCTTTTGGTTCAGGTTCAGCTTTTGATTCGGGTTCGAGTTCAGCTTTTGATTCAGGTTCAGGTTCAGGCTCAGGTGTTGGTTCTTGCTCCGCCTTCGGGTCTATGGGGTGCCCGAAAACATGTGAAAATTTGTAATCCGCCTCAGATTCGGTGGTTGTTTGATGAATTTCGTGTCCGGTTGAATCTTTCCAGTCAAATGTGTTTCCGCTTTGTATTACATGAACAGATTCTATATTTGGCTCATCTACTGGTATCGACTTTCTTGTCGTACCTACCAAGTCTAAGTCTAGCACCCTGAATTCCTTCTCCTTCGAGGTATCTTTTGCTTGGCTATCATTAGAATTGTCGAATAAGGACATGCATGTTTTGGGATTGTCAATATTAAGGAACATACCTCGTGGGCAAGTGCATGTAAAATCGAGGGCAACTTCATCGAACACACAGCCATGTTCACAATCGTTCTTGTTAATTTGACAAAGGTCCATTACGCGACTTGCGATTATTTTGTCATCAGCAATGTGGTAAACACTTATCATTCTGCCGTTACTGTTAAGGTAAGTGTCGAGTTTCTTTTTTAAGGTCTCTGCCGTTAACCAGTCCCCGTGTGTGTTTTCATCGACGAATTTTGGCTTCCAATGGATCCTGTACTTCACTACCACCGATCCTGGCCTGTAATCAAACGATTTATTTTTAATGTCAATGATATCGATACACCGCAGCGTATTTTTGGAAATACGTAATAAGTGAAACAGTGACATAATTAATATTATTAAACTTATCTTATATACCTTAACTGTACGACTTCGACCATGACTTCGTTTTTGCCATTTTCCACGTCATTTCTGTTGAAGATGGCGTTCTTAAGCGCAAAGACGAAGTTGTTAGCGAACTGTAGATATTCTTCGCTCTCCGGGTCTTGAAAGGCCTGTCTAAATTCTTCGTTGTCCACTTTCAGTTCACCCTCCAATGTTCTTGGCACTGAAAAAGGAAAAAAATCTTTGTTACAGCTACAAAACCGACATCTTTTTTGGAATAATATACTAATAAGGCATTAGTCAAAGTGAAATAAAATTAACAGCAGTTTATTTAATTTACGAGTGAGTGAGTTTTGTAGCTTTATGATCTCTTTATAGCAAACTACGCAGAAACCACCTAATTCCAAGTACGCATATAAGATCATTGAAGTATGCATTATTTGAGCTTGAAATTATTTGACCATCACAACTTACTATGATTTATGAGCAATGATAACCTGTAAACAATTAACAGTATCCGAGGCGGCATAATATATACGTATATCACATTTAGTTAATGGTAACATAACATAAAATCAATGTTCAATAAAATGGTGCCGATATTAGGTACTGTTGAAAGGAACAGCAATGCTAGTTAATATTATCAATATCAATACATAATTGAATATGTCAAGTTACATTCGTAAGAACTTTTTCAAACTAGACAACAAGTAAACAAGAATTATAGTTGTTGTGACCATTAGAAGATGAAATTTAGAGCGCCTAAGGTGACTTGCGGGACAAATTGCAGACTTATACTATAAAAAGAACAATGAAGTTTGCATATCTACAAGTACAGTCGTCTATCCAGTGAATGATTATGTATACTCCGTATAGGAAATGATTGTAAGAGCTTACTTACCATACATGGACAAGTCGGTACTTTCGTCTGAAGCAGGATTCATTGCGTCGTTTATAGACCGCTCAGGCGTTGGCTCAGGACTGGGCGAAGGATCGTGCTCACTGTGAAAATAAACAAAACATTTCGAAAATCTCATTCTACTAACGATTACCGAGATCTGTGTTTTATCACGCGAAATTGGCGGATAGCTGGCTTTCGTCTGTACAATCCTTGACCAAAGAGCTTTGAAGGTTAAAAGGTGCATTTACTGGCGATGTGGTAGATCTTAGTGCCATGGAAAATATCGTGTGGATATTAGACGTACCTGTGATCATGTCCTATGTGTTTTTGGTCCACATGGTTGTGGTCGTGGTTGTTGTCGGTGTGCTCATGATTTGAGTCATCGTGGTCATGTCCATTGTGGTCGTGTGCACTGTGATCGTGTGCACTGTGGTCGTGTGCATTGTGGCCGTGCGTGCTGTGGTCGTGTGCACTGTGGTCGTGTGCACTGTGGTCGTGAGCACTGTGGTCATGTTCTGTAGTTCCGTGGTCGTGAGTTTCTCCGACTCCGAGTCCGCCGAGCGCCCGCGCTGACGATATTGTTGTGTTGTATTGATCAAGTGGCGTCGGCGAGCTCGCGAACAGAACTCCAGCTGGAATCGTTAAACATTGGATTACGATAAAAGAAAGACTTAAATTTTTATGTATATTTTAAATATATATTATCTATATCAACACGCACTAATTTTGGTAGAAAAGCCAGATTATATCACGATAGTATAAACTATATTTTATACACTCGTATCAAAAGTATTTTAAACGTATTTCTTTAACGTATTAGGTGTGTGTGCAAAGTGGCGCAAAGTATTAATGTATTAATGCATCTCTTTCACACGGCGCGAAGTCATACGTTTTTTATCGAATAGTCACCGAACAAGCGGCGTCTAGTATTGAAATATCTTTTGGAAAGAGGGCGCGCATAATTTTATTCATACAAATAAATCTCTAGTAGACAACGAATTATTGATATCTTATAGAACAAAGGCCCGTTTTTTTTCATCATTTCTCACGTTTTCCAATTAATATGTTTGTACGCACTGCTTCTTGAAACATTGGATAACCCCAATACCTTCTGTTCTTCTGCCAAGCCGTTGGCGTCTTCTATGCTAATATGAAAAGTGTAACAAAGTGTGGATCTATTACAGATGTGTTCTCACCTATCCGTTTTTTAAACGCATGAAAATACATTGTGTGAGCACCCCGATATCTAACCGTTTATAATCGAATATGTTAAAAAATGTGCAGGACAATGCCGTTTGAACTAAGGATTACAGTCTTTTCTGGAAGGTTTTTAAATTACTCCAACGTGCCTTTTAGGTCATGTGACTCCAACATCCGCAATCAGCATCGATGAATGCGGATGCCGATATTTGAATCTATGCAGATTGTCAGAAATTCGCAACAACTGTGGTCTGTACGATCGATTTGATAATACCTTCAAAAAGGTTTACAAATAACACTTACTAGCAGCAAGAACAATAAGAGCGATGATGGCAGCTACTACCAACGCGAGCAGGGTCCAGCAGAGTGGCCGCTTACATCCTCCTTTCTCGCCGCGCTTGTCCGCAGTCACGTACAGCTTCTCCCCTCTGAAACAATCATCATCGTGAATGAATGAACGAATGAAATATTCTTTACTGCACATTAAAATTACAGTAATGTAGGTATCACAGAGTAAGCCAATGTACAACAGGCGGCCTAATTTCTAAGTAGCAATTTCTTCCAGGCAATCTTAGGATATCGTGCTAATGTCTCACCACACCTCAACTCAGATATAGGTTATTGTTGATATGCATGGTAGCTAACTTCGCGATTACAGTAAAACTTAAATTAACCCATAGTCAGTACCTATTTAAATAGCATCGCTCACAGAAATGTCACAACTTTTCTTTATGCCGTTAGTGCATATTGATTCAATCTAAAATGTTCTATGTAAATCATTGAATTTTATCACTACGTTGTTGATTGATACTTCTCTATGGAAAACCAGTAGGCGACAACTATACAGAAATCACTTGGAAATTGCTCTTTAAAACCCCGTAGTTGTTTTTTTTGAGATTCATATAGCGAAACAGGATACGTCATTGTCATATTTTGATATTTTAATTTTAGGGTAAATGCCTTACTATTACCATCACTTATTTTAATTTTACGATTACTGCTCATGTACGGGTTAAACACACACGGACGATGCTCATTCACCATGTTCTAAATGATTTGGTGTATGAATTTGAGGTAGTTTCACAGTGACCTAGTGGTATTAAATTCTCGTTTGATTATTTAACGATACCGTTTGATTGTTCTCGTAGTCAGTTAAGTAAAAAAAAACTATTGTTATACAAATTGGACTCACTTTCCAGCATCTTTTTCGTATTGCACAGCAGTATCAAGAAGCTTCTGGGATTCTATTGCAGTTTCCATTACGATCACGGAGAAACCAAACACAAAACAACTATGCGAATCAATGACATAAGTTTAAATGGCGGAGTAAAATCGGCCTTCTTTTCTTTTGCTTTTGCATTACCCGCGGTTATTATATATTTTCTTAGCTTCTCAAACAATTATCGTATCGACCGTCATTTGTTTTGAAACATTTACTGATTTTCTGCGAGCTAATGTTCTCTTTATAATGAATGTCTTTTATGAACACGATGGTTTGTATTTTGATTTTATGTGAATAATTCATAGCGCCACATAACGGCCATAGAAAAAAATGTCTATGTTTAGTATATAGTGCCTAATACCTCTGACTAACGGTGAAGGACAACACACAAGTAGATTTATAGAACGTAAAATTTGATAATTTTTTATGGTGCTTTGCAGGTCTCCTGGGTTTTGACAAATAATAAATGCAGATCAATATTATCGCTCTGATGTTTGGATGTTTTTTATACTAACAAATAAATAACAAATAACATATTGAGAATAAATGAAAAATAAAAACAGTTTGTTAATTACAGTTTTCGTAAATGAAGTTCCTATTACCAGGTTTTTAAATGCGTTTGTTTCAAAATTTATATCTGAGCAGAACCGGTGCACCTATGTAAATAATGTCACAAAAATACAGGTCTCGATCAACAATTGTTTCATTTTTATGAAAGAATGTTTGTAGAATTTTGTTTAATATGTACCCAGTGTTCTTTGTCATATTTTGAATTATTCCAATCTTTACCTCTATAGTGAGTATACAGACAGTCGTTGCTGGCGACTGTACACTCATTCTATTTTCAAAAAGTGATTTCATTTGGGTTTGTTTTATTTATCAATTTTCTACGTCAGTATTAAAACATAGAAATAATTGTCAGCTTAATATTTTCTTATGACAACTGGATGCTCAATCATTATAACAATACGGTTCTATGCTTATTTAACTTTTTGGTGTTGAGTGTTAGGTACCACGTTCTAGAAATTAGTAAAGGAGGCATAAAATAAAGGAGAGTGCATCCAGAGGTGAGTGCGGTCGTGAGGTCAACGCCCGCGCTTTGTTCCCTGCGCCCGCGCATCCCTCTCTCCCCTCTCCCAGTAATATACCGGCTCTGAACAATCAGCTCCCTACGACTGGTTCGATAGGTCCCATGAACCTTACACTCTTCATTTTGTAGGTAAATTAAGTTGGTAAATTGATTCCAGTAGGAATGCTGTTTTATGAGTTTCCATCTTACATTATGATAGGTAATTGTAGTAATACAGGTTATATGTAGCTTTTGAGGAATAAGGTATAAGTTTCATTAAGACGAAAGTACATATAGAAAATACTGAATAATAATGTTTTGACAAGTTTGGAAAATAAAATATATATTACCTTGGACTCTGGACCATCCTCTAAGTGGTATAAACTTGAATTTAAATCGCAAGTGTAAAGGCGAGCAGTGCCTAGGTCACAATAGTTGTAGTGAAACGTTGCCAGATATAATATGGTGTGGATACGTTGTTAAACTAAATTCTATCGTTGTTGCGTAAAGTGATAGGCATTACGATGCTTAAAAATTGTTGCTCAGCAATATCAGGCTTCAAGTTTGAAGTGCCGTTGCCCGTATTTTGAAATAAAGTGCTTGGATCAACAAAAAAAATGTTTTGTTTATTATATTTGCTTTTACAAGGCACGTGGGACCCGAGATTAAGGACTCTTGCTGACTCTTTTAAACTAGAAGTTGAAATATTCTTAGCTGTATTGGCGACTTAAATAATAAGCTACAATTAGGCAGTGTTAGATCAAATTTAGAAATTCTTAAGGGAAATTTCTCTTAAAACCGAAGCTATCAAAACGCAGGCGTGTCTATTCCACAAAACGGAGTCCCCTACACCTACACCAGCCACTTGGAATGGACGTGGCATCCTATTTGAACTTCGGCAGATACATTGAATCCCTGGCCAAAAATGCATCAAAGAAGCTTGGCATCCTTTCCAGAGGCGTTACTTTACACCGGGACAGTTGCTTCAGCTGTATCATGCACAATTTCAGTCGCGTATGGAGTACTGCTGCCACCGCCGCAAAGTTGCCTGCTTATCGGTATTTTACAGGATATATCACGGAGAGTGTGCGATGGAATTGCATAATTTTATTCGGCCTTCCCCTTTCCATCATCGGGGGACTAGACGTGGCGACAGGCGATTCGCACGTAGCGTTCCGCTTCCACATTATATAGCGAACGGTTATAATAGGCATTACTTAGGTACGCATGCTCCATCGTCGACCTCATCGTCACTTTTCATCAGGTGAGATGGGAGTTCAATGCGCAATTACATTTGTATGAAAAAGCTATAAGACCTTCAAAAGCAAAGAGTCCATTGCGCCTCGTTGGAGTTACGCAGGTAATTTACCGAAGATACGCTAAATGGAATACCTTAAGTGAAACCTTTGTGTTTAGGCCTTGGCCAACATTGCTGCAAATCGCAGATGTTATTCCTGGACTACGAAGTTACTGCAATTTGAAGTAGTTGCAACTAGCTTTCGCCTATAAATTTCCTCGAGTTGACGTTACTTTTCTAAGAAGAAATAACACTCTCGGTAGAATCAATTTGGGCACCGAAGTTTTCTTAATTAGTGTGATCTAGGTTGCTCTGGTACTTGTAGTACAGGGAATTATTATGAATTTTTTTATGATACATGACGAAACAAACAAGTCGTGTGCCTGTTGGTACTTTCTGCTCTTAACAGCCTCATCTTTCTACATTAGTTTTGATTATAGTCACCCTTCCTACCGACCCTTAGGGTGTACGAGAAGGGCACTATGACCTGCGCGAGCATGCCCACGCAGGGACCATCTAAATCAGGTCCTAACCCCAGATCAGCCGGTTTGCACGGACTTCGTCCGGTTCTCTGTAAGGCAAGTGCGTTAGGTGAGCCGCCCCGGTTGTTCGTACAGTACCCTCCCTATTTTCCAGATAGGTACCGGAGCTGTAGGCACGCTCACTTTTACTAAATGACTAACGGTTGCCATCGCCCTCCGCCCGTATCAGTTGCAGTGTCACTCACAGCTTTAAATCGCGAGGCACTGCCACTGCACCCGCCAACCCGAGACATACAAGTTCAAAAGTCACATGTGCCTGTAATTTCACCATCATCAGCAGCAGCATTGCTCACATTACTGCTTAGCGGCAGAAACAGGTAAGGTGGCAATACTTCCTTGGACGAACTCTTTCACAAGGAGCTCTACTGCTACTAAATCTCATCTAATTTGGTGCCAAATAATTAAATAATATTGCAATAGTCGGTTTATCTGTGTTAGAACATGGACTAAATTTTCTATAAAGCTATCGAAACGTGTACTGTCAATCCTGTACCGTAAGAAACAAATACCCATTACTGAACAGATTACGTCGATGACCAGTCGATGAGTTGCAGATTTAATTTGACCAGTATGTCAAGATGAAAATACTTTCAAAATCATAAGTAAAAGAGCCCCTACAATTTTCTTTGAACAGTTTGAAACATCCATATGTAGAACTACAAAATGAATAGAATAAAACTATACAAATATTTTTTCCTACCTGAAACAAATTCAGTTCCTCTGCACATAAAACAAAGCTATCATTGTGCGTGGCCCAGTTTCCCACGCGGTATTGATCATTGAGCAATACTGATCGACGCTATGTAGGTATGAATGAGCAAATATCACTATGTCGTCAACAATGGGACTTGATCATCGTGACTGTATTGTGGAGTAATGCTTATCACCATTTTGTTATGTAATTTATGAAATAGATCATAAGTATGACATTTCTAAGCTTGTATACTTATTCAATTTTAGCTCTCATATCTCCGACTATGTCTGTTATCAGACTGTGCAATTCCCCTTAAAACCTTTTTTTGGTTCCTGCAAACAACGCATCGAGGACTACTTCCTTAACTCTTTTTTTTTCGAAACCAAGTGACAGGACGAACAAGTTTATCGTTTAGTGGTAAGCGACACGCTTGTCCATAACTGTTGCAGATATGAGGTGCACTGGCACTGTCGTAAGTACACAAACCCCGTGTGGCGTAATTCACCAGCCCCCTTCAAAACCTTACAAAAACCGAAACACAGTAATACACACGTACGAAATATGCAAGGTAAATACTTCCCTGGATAAACCTTCACAAGGTGCTCTACTGCTACCAGAATGTATTTTCTCCCATATATCTTTATTTATTACCTGTACTTTTTGTCTTCAAAATTAAGTATGTAAGTAAATATTGTTATTATACTTATAATTATAGTATTTATTTACCAGTGGGCAACCGGTTTTCTGTTTACTTCAAATTACTAGTTTAATCAAAGTCTTATTAACTAGTTTATCGAAGATGTGCAATATATTAAAGGCACTGCTACATCTGATGTATCCCGTCGCTTCTGAACGTTTTTTGTTTCTAATAATTGGGGCTAGCGAACGTTCCTATACACATAGATACTGGAATGCGTTTGCGATTACATCAATATATGCATTCCAAGCAATAAATGACGAGGTCGATATAAAATCTGATATAGCGTCATGTTGTTCGAGTAGCTTGATTTAAATAAAGCACAACACCTTTCGTGGGGTCTGCCTTCTGTCAGAACACGAATGACGTTTGGCTTGTTTTTAATGGACGTTTTGATTTGGTATGTAGTTTGACAAATTTGATTTAATTTTCTATGGAACTTGTGTCTGTGTTTTTTTAAATAACCTTTTTATTACTGCTAAAATCATAACTTGTGTGATTTTAGCAGTAATAAAAAGGTTATTTAAAAAAATGGTTGCTTATCGTAAAGACCGAAGTAGATTGTTTAGAAGGTATGTGGTATTTTTTTTTAATTATGCCCGACTTAACTTACCCATTCCATAACAAAGAGCATGCAAGTTTTCCAAATTTAAATTTCTTTGAATTAACGTTTCAAATATGAAAGGTTTAGAATAATTTAGCTTGTAAAAGCACCGGTCATATGCAGAGGTATTGTTTTGGGTTTCTTTCAACAAACACTTTTGTTCTTAAATATTTCTTGAATATGCAACGCTTTCTCGAAACAAAGCTAAATAGTTTAGTAAGGTATCGTTTAGATGTAAACGGTGTAGTCAAAAACTAGCTTTCTGCCGGATTTTGGGACAATGAAGTGAAAGGTGATGTAAGTTGCTTGTTTTCAGGTCGACATTCCGGTGTGGGCATTTTACGTTTTGAAGTTTGTGGGTGGCAACGAATTGTAATCCTTTAAAAAGGGAATATGTTTCTTTGTAGGTAGTGGTTACCGATCAGAAGTTCGAAATTTCATTACAGAGATAGTAAATTGTCATGTTAATAGTGTCCCGGTTGCGTGTAGAACGATTCCATAATCAGGTATCGAGTAGGGCTTTAAGGTGTGTTCGGTATTGAAGAGTTGGGAGAATTAGAGCAATGATAGATAGAAGAGACATAAACCCATAGTCGGTAATGGATTGCATAGTCTTCGATATTGGACAGTGATCGGTCGATATGGTATAATTTTTGATAATTGATACTTAATCGATAGCCAACGAGTGCATGCGCTGATAGCTTATGCAATGATTGCATCACGACGTCCGATGTGCTGCGCGTGCGCTTCCGGCTCAATGACTGCGATTACATTGTAGCCATTTTAAGTTGAACTGTCACATAATACTTATTGTACTTCTCTTTTCGAGTATTTTATCGTTAAGTATTTGCCCTCTGTTTTAGCCTATCTATTGTCTCTGTCTTCACTTATTGCTGTATTTGTAATTTTTGTCTTAAATGAATGTGACGTACGATGTTATTTAGCTTTCAAAAGCGAACATTCTCCAGTCATCGTCGTATTTTGTTCTTTTTTTATACACATTTGAATATTCATGATGATGACATCATCATCATTATTATCAGTTTACACGCATTCACTGCTAGACATAATCGTCCCCCGAGCACGCTAATTCTCCCGGTCCAGTGCCGCCCGCATTCCGTCGCTGCCATTATTCTTAGGTCGTTTTTCTATTTTGCCGTAGGGTGTTCTACACTACTTTTGCCTTGACGTGGTCGCTACTCTAGAGTAACTCCTCTCCATCGGCCATCAGCTCTCCTGCAGACATGTCCGGCCTGATTTTGCGCGCTACGTTGGTCACTTTAGTTCTCTGACGTACGACTCCATTAGAAATTTGGTCCATCATGTATCTAATTGAATTTGAGCTACAGCTGAAAATCTGAAGTCAAAAACCGAAAATAAGTTGCACTGACAAATTTTGTTGCTTCAGTTATGTAGTCAAGATCATGCCGATGTTACCTGCAATTACCATTATATTATCCTCTCAGGATATATTCGTAGCACTACTAAAGACGGTTTTCGATTTCTAGTGACTTTCAAGAATATTGTGAAGTTATATTATTAAGCATAATTACAAAAAAAAAACCTATTTTTGTAGGATGTAAATCGTATATATTTCTTTTTTCACACAAACCAGCGTTTTGTGCTCGAAAGAATGACACCACCATACCACACAAAGCGAAAATGGCAGATTGAGCTCAGATAGGTCTTTCGAGACCTATAGTTGGCTCGCGCCAGATGCTAACAAACCTCTTCTACTGTATTTATTGTTCTGTGGTTTTCATCCCATGAAAGTCATAAAAATAATACAAACTACATGAACCAATTTATGTAAGTGTATTTGAAATTTTATAAGTCTCCTATTTAAGCATAAAAAGTTGTCAACTAATTTCTTTCGTAGAATCTTTAAACCTCTGTCCTGAAAAGTTATTATTTCGCAATTATGACCTTGATTTTGGTCATGAGTGAGATGAATATTATGGATCTAAACATAAATATGTCAAACCACACTCTCCGAACTGGACTTTTTAAGTAAGTGACGTAATTTAACTTACCTAAGTACCTATATTATTTACGGTGTTATGGCGATAAATGTTGTATGTTTTAAAGTATTGTCAGAGATTATTTTATGACGGACGTATTGTTAACCACGCTCAATAGTTTTATTGTTTCGCATTGACTGCATGCGAGTTCTATCACATAAGATATAAAATGGCATTATACTTAATGGAATGTTTTTTTTAAAAAGACTTGGAGGCCTATATTATTATAAGTAACCAGCCAAGTTCCATGCAATACACTTGACGTGGTAAAATTGAATTGCTTAAATTCGTATCATGACTATACAAAGTTGAACAGGCATGGTATGGCAGGAGAGCAGAAGGGGCAAAATGTTTGGATATTCGTTGAGTATTGACGAATTTGTGAGAGTGATAATTAAGGCGAGGATAGAAGGGAAAAGAAAAGGAGGAAGACCAAGAATGGCGTATAGTGAACAAATAAAAAAGAAAATCAAAGTGAACAGCTATAAAGATGTCAAAGAACTGGCTATAAACCGTGAGGAGTGGAGAAGGCTACACAGAAAAGAGTCTAGCTCTTAAAATTAAGCTCTTAAATAAGATGATGACTATCCAGGCAGCAGCGTTCAAGCACTATTAACCGATTGTGTTCAAAATGAGAATAATCATATTTTTTTAATTAATTTTGTTATTGATTATACTTATTACGTTGTTTTGTAATATCGGCAACTTTTCAATCATACTTTACAATTTGTCGTACGACAAAATTACGTGTCACGTCTAGTCATTATCACTGAAATGAAGAAGATGAGTTTGTAATTTGATAATATAATGGGAACGTATCTTCTATTGATACATTAAAGTCAAATTTGGCACTATTTAAGTTATTTTACGATTTTCGCTATGTCAATAAAATTATTAAAATGATTAAAATTCTCTTTAAAAATTGGAAACTCGAACTAAAATATTCAAAAAACGCTCAATAGTTAATATTTATTTATTGACAATTGACTATATAGCCTAAAAAGATAACAAATAATTATGAAACTGCAAATGTAATAAAACTTAAACGTAAAAGTAAACTTAAAAAGTTAGTCACGGAGTAACATTCTTTGAATTGCTTATTTTGATAGATGAGACTGCCATTTGCATGGCAAATAGCACATCATGATACGATTTTGCTATGAAAGAAAAGGTGACCGGATTTCGAATGGGAAACGTAAACTGCATGGAAAGTAAATTGTTTTTGTGAGGTTATAGCATTGACTTACAATTATATGGACGTCGTGTCCGCGCTAAAAAGTGTCCGAACTTATAGGGCGTTAAAATCGTATACAGAGCGTTATTCACGCTTTAGTCTTCGTTTGTTCGACTGACAGCGAAGCAAGCAAAATTAGACAGTACTGCGATGACATTACAATTTAAATTCAACGTTTTAGCTTTTTCATATTCCTTTACATGTCACTACGCTTAAATAGGTTGACTTGGGACATTTTTTTCGTGGTTTTTGTATTAGACCCGTCGTCCATTTATTTGTAAGTCAATGGGTTATAGTACAAATTTGACAGGCAATCCAACTTACGGGCTTAAACAGGATTGCTCTTAGAGCTCATATCCCCATGGTGTTGGTTATATTTGATTAGTTTACCCCGGAAGTTTAATCGATTACTTTTGTTTAAAAAGGTATCCTTCGTTTCTAATATTTTTATTGTCGTATCGTATGGTTTCTTATAAAATGCGATTGGTGTAAAAACTATTTGGATTTTCGAGATAAGTCAAAAATAAGTAGGTTTGTACGTTCCGCTTTTTCTTTAACATATGTTTATTTATAAAATAGAAATGTTTTCTCACAGAGAAATCACGACATAAAATTGAGGGAATTGATGCGCGCTTCTAAACACCTACAATGAATATGTATAAACTAAATATTAACTTTGATAACGGTCCATTGAAACGTGTACGTTATTCCCAAGAATTTTGTTAAAAAATGTACATGTACTGAGGCCCTACCATATTGGTCCCTAATTTTGTGTATTTCTGGTCTTAAGGTTTTGGTGTGTCCTTGATTATACTTAAAGACTATTGGCTACCAAGTGCCACCGGTACAGACTACCGTAATTTGGCCTTTAATTCTGGGTCTTACAATGTATCTGTAACTTTCTCTATAGCCGAACGGTTTCCATGCCGGACTGCCACACAGAGGTTCAATTCCCGGGTCGGGAGAAATATTTGTATGGCCTACATTCATTTCTCTCGTGAGTTTGGGTGTAATTTGTTATTGTCTTAGCACCCGCGACACAGGGTTTCCCTAGTGCGGGCCTATGTTGAGTATGTAAGTTAATATTATTATAATCTAACATTATTAAAATAATAATAATAATAATGTGCCAAACAACCACACCAATTATCTCAAACCAGAACAACGAAATTCTTTCCGGGGCACTATCCAGAACCACCAGACTAATTAATTCATTTTTCAAATTGGCTCTATTATTCGAATCCAGGGCCTCGACATCCAACACCCATAGTGCAAACCGTTGGGTCATCGGACTGCAATAATCTCTTATATTATAATATTTGAATAAATATCTTTAAATGCCTCAATCAACATAACAAGAACTTAACCTGAATAGAATTTTTCGTCAGATCTCATTATTCCTAAAACTAAATTGGGTTTGTCGGGTTTGCTACGTTCTTTTTTAATCAAAGCGAGTATTACAATGTAGCAACTATAGCCCCATAAATGTTGTGACTTAAAATACAAGTGTTACCGTTCCTTTCTTAAGCTTGATTTGTAAGTTTTTTAACTAATTTTAATTATGTTGTTACATTCCAAGATCAATATTATAATTCTGTCAAAATTATATAGTCCAAAATATATCTGACAAAACGTATGATAAATCATTATAATAATTTGTTATGAAATTGTGGTTCGTCATATAAATTAACAAGGCGGAACGGTTTGTTGGTTCCTTAAAGCACTAGTCTTCTTAATTTTTCATTTTTTAAATTTCTGCACATTTGTGCGCATAAATATTTTTCTTTTTTTTTTCGCACGCAAAATGTGTCCTACATACGTGATACTTTCGACCTCGATTATCTCTGGTCGAAATTCAAAATTACGGCTTTGTCACTGTAGAGTTGTATTTTTGATGATAATTTCGCGGTACTATTACGGAGATATTCCGTTCGTAGATTATATTTGAATAGGTGCCAAGAGACCTGTGTTCGTTGCGCCTTGACAATAATAGTTAAAAAAGGAATTTTTAAATAACTTCTAAACAATACTATCATTTAGTGCCAATGAAAAAAAAATGGACTTGTCGTGTATCATTAAAAGTATTAAATTTTAATACTCGGCATGGGCGAAGTAAAAGGGGAATTGAGCGGAATGATAAATGACTCAGAGACAAAGCATTCAGTAGATAATACGCGAAGGTATTTTGTTCAAAACGTACGGTGATTAAGACGTTATTGACTTATGCATTGTTGTACAAAAGAATTGATTGTAAAGATAATTGTTTATCGACTTCTGTAGATAAACTATACGTTTTATTTGAAATTCAGCTAAATAAAGAATACGATTATTTGTAATGATTGAATTTGCCTCGTGAGTCGTGTGTGTGACACGGTATTTACGAGAACGTTTTCGAGATCTTGGAACAGGTTTTTATTAAATGTTCATATCGTATCTATATCCAATTAAGCAAATTGTATAGAAGAACGCGATTTTAAGGTAGCCCTCGAATTAAAAGTTGTTTGTATTTAAATATCTTATTGGGTAGGCAGCTACATACTAGCTACGTTTCTGACTCGTATGACACCCGTTTATTCTTGGTGCCATTGCCCTGACCTGGGGTGGAATGCAACTTTGGAAGAGGACGGCCTCGAAGGACGCTTTCAAATCGAGAATGTTCCTAAAAAGGCTTAGTGAGAAACATAAGAGGGCTTGAATTGCGCGCAAACATGTGTCTTGTGTTGGATACATCCACCATAAGACGCAATGTACGCGCAAACTTTGAACGTCCCGCTGAATGTACCACCGTTGCGAATTTGTGGCTTTATGTGGCGCTCAGAGCTTTAAATTGCAAAGATCTGAGGGGCACTGCCACCGTGCCCGTCACCCTGAGATATAAGTAGAAAAGTCCCATGCGCCTGTAATTTCACCAGCACCCTTACCCTTCAAAACCCAAATGCAGTAATGCTTACATTACTGCGACTGAAATAAGTTAAGTAAGATTGATGAATGTCAGTGAAATAAGAGAGATTTTTCAGGACCGTGCAAATTTCACTTAATGTGAATAAATGTACTCGTACGGAACCTCCCTTTAAATAAAAATAAAAATAGCAACATTTACAAAAATTCGCTTGAGAGGTCCGACTTGCACCTCCTTGCGTTCTAAAGCTACCTTCTCATGCAAATTTAGTAGAACAAACTACTCCAAAAACGGTATCTTTAAGCGCTCTTTGGATTTCTATTATAAAAACTTAAATAATAAATTAATTCTTGGGTTATCCTTACATAGCTTTAAAAAGAAAGTAAGAGAAGTAATTTTGAAATGTTTTGTCTTTTAAATCTAATTTGCGTATAACAATGAACTATACCTAATGTTCATGATGTTAGTCAATTATCTAGTTTATTATGTTGTATTTGAATGTAGTTGAACCGTAGCTTACTTGCTAAATTGTTGTTTATGTTTGTCTTCTTGTTGTAATCGATATTTTTGTATCATTTACCTGTTTTATGACTTTTGTTTCCCTTGAATAAAAAAAAACATATCTGTAAAGTTATAGGTTCTGACTCACTAAAACATTTACTATTCGAATGAATACAATACAATCACTATTGACGCCAAAATTGTTACCTCGGAGGAGAAATAATATCAATTACACGGCGGAAGTAATAGTTGTCGATACTTATGTAGCGCAATTACGGTTGACCTTTTTTCCCGTAGTGAATATTTTAACCTTCTAAGCCTTTCCATTTTCTTTTTATAATATTAAGTGACAGGACGAACAAGTCGTGCACCTGATGGTACGCTACACGCCTGTCCATAACAATTGCAGTGCCCTCAGAGCTTTAAATTCCAAAGATCTAAGGGGCACTGCCACTGCGCCCCTTACCCTGTAACGTGATAAGTTGACAAGTTCCATGTGCCTGTTATTTCATCAGCACCCTTACCCTTCGAAACCGGAACACAGTAATACTGACAATACTGCTTGGCGGCAGTAATAAGTAAGGTGCCAGTACTACCTTGTATGAACTCTTTCACAAGGAGCTCTACTGCTACTAAATTTTAATTAAAAGTTTCGGACGTTTACTAGGCTTATATACAAGCCTTGAGATACAAACGAAAAGAAAATGGAGTTAGCTGCTTACGATGGATGTCTACGGAGTACATAACCTTCTGGGCTATTCTGCCATAGCCCGTAATGGTAGAGAACAAATTAAAAATTAACACACACTAGAAAACAAGGCTAATGAGCGGAATTCCCTGCCTGCAGACTTATTCTCGGAATGCTCTAACTTGGGCCTTTTCGAGGCGAGAGTGAATAGGCATTATTTAGGTGTGCAAGCTCGATTGTGGACCGTGGCTTATTTTTTATTAAACAAAAAAAAACCTCTGCTAATATCGTATATTGGTGTAACAAAGTACATTTGCAAAATGACTTTTTTTTAAGAGAGAGCAAGCCTTTTCATGGTTAAATACAAGAGTTATACAATTTTGGCATATATAATGTATAATTTGTTTCATGTATTATTATTATGACTTTCATGTGACAAAAGGACTTCTGACAATTTCTCACATGTGTTTTCTTGTCCCTTTAGCCTCGTTGACTAAACGTTATCCATTTTTTTTGTAGCATGAATATTTATTAAAATTTTTGGTGTTCATTATAATTCATCGTATTTTTCTCACGACTGCAAGATTACCATTCGACTGATATTTAATTCTACTCTTTCGTCGGAATTTCAAGGTCGCACGCTTTTATGAATAAAATACCAACTCTTTAATTTTTAAATTATTACACTATTTATTATAATTAATTTTTGTTGTGCTTTGAAATGCTCAAGGATCAGGTAATTTCGATAGACGTATCTTTAACATTAGATTTATTGTTGAATAACGCAATGTTTTACTATCATACTATACATTTTTTGTGTACTAGTTTGTTATAATTATTAATACAAACATCGAATACCAAGAAAAATTCCTTTGATCCTTCTGGACTCCATACCGCCGTACCGGGGCTATCGCTCTCCCAACAAAGCTACGGAACGAGTCAGTAGATACTACGAATTTGTCTATATATTTGTTGCAGATATTTGTTTTTGGTTTTAACGACTTGTTTGCCGCAGTGCCTCCTATGATAAATCTATGAAAGTTTTATTAGTAATATGTTTAGAAATATGTATCTTTGTCAGCTGTATTTTCTCATTCGTGTACATGTCTAAAATTCCAAAGTTCATGAGCGCATTCCTTTCGTGGAATAACTTAGAAAAGCTTCAGTTTTTATGCTCTTCTGGTGGCTGTTAACATTGGTGAAATTACAGACACATGGGACTTGTCAACTTATATTGTAAAAAACTCACTGTCACTGGATATTATAAAAAAATAACAAGGTAGACTGTGGGCGCTGGATGAGGAGTGGATGATTTCCGGTAGAATCAATTTAGGAAATTAAGTTTTTTTAAATTCTTTCCAGTAGGAGTACTCCTGAAACGTGTCCCGGAATGATTTATTATTATTAAGTGTCCTCTGTCTAATCATGATGCAGTCTTGCGAAACAAAATGACATGCCACACATATGCATTGATATACTGGCCCACTCCTAATTTTTTAAACTTGCACTAGCCACGGGGCCTGAAACGGTAAAAAGCCTAGATTGCGTTACGCAGGAGATCCTAATACATGAAAAGGCTGTTTGGTGAAACACCTTGCTTACCCAAATAATTGGGTATATACTTACTTATGAAAAAAGATATGTCCCTTTTTATTTGCGAAAAATAATGCATAGGAAATGAAACTATTTTTCCGGATTTAAATCGTGTATATTTGTTTTTTTAAACTAAAGGTTTATTTGAAAAAACAAATTCCTATGTAACAATCGCGAAAATCTAAGAACTCGAAAATAAAGAATGTTTTCCTCCCATGGTCCCATCTTTTAAAGATTTCCTCCGTCATAAAAAAGTATTAGGCATTTTTGAGGGCAACTCCTTCTTGAGCTGTAGCTCCTATTAAACTTGTTCCATCACTGGATTATGTCCGCTTTTGAAAGCTGAATAAGACTGTGAGGAGAAAAACGACATGCCAAAAGAAAGTAAAATTTAAAAATATATATATATCTGTAGTCACATGTTTCCTTCCTTAAATGTGTCCTTCTACTATCAAAATTAGAACGATGAATCTTATACTCAAGTAAAATATTTAGTGACGTCATAGTTCAGTAACCGAGTTGCATAATCCTGATGGCGAGCAGGCGAGCTGCATTCCCGCCGTGACAGGACCAGCCCACATTGTTGTGAAGGCTTGTCACTATTAGTAAGAGCGCTGTAGATTAACATATTGGGTAATTGGCTCGAGATTTGCCCTAAAATCCATATAGCGTGTAATATTATAGATATAGCGTACAACAGTTGACGACAGCGAGTTGTCGGTTTCTTGCCGGAATGATATTGAGGGTATTGCCTTTAGAGTTCTTCAAAATTGATTAGAAAATGTGCGGTTTATAACTTTGGGAATCGCAGCTACAAGTTATTGTTATGTAAGAAAATGTGCAATTGTTGTTCGTACAATTTAATAAGCAAAGAATGAATATCGTGTCCATTATCTGTCGTTGTCCTTGCAACTAAAATTGCAGACCAAGTGAACCTTTATTGCAGATAATTTTAGGTATTCAGAAATTAGGTAGTAATTTTGGGGTATTTTGCAAGAAGCCGAAAAGGGAAAGAGCTTTCTCACGTTACTTTACTACACGTTAAGTTAGGCCTGAGGCATATATTTACTCTAAAGGCTTTGGCCCCCGCAAGAATTTGTTCTTTTGCCGTAACGGTTCCTACTTATTGTTTTTTTAGTGTCTTGCCAAAATTATATTCAAGGTTGTTTAAACTCGAAGGAATGGTATTTTGGCAGACTTGTTTAAGCATCCCAAGAAGCTCCTCGTTATTTAAGATAATGATCCTTCAGATTGAAGATTATGGGGAAGTCTGGCGAAACAGAAGGCTACTTTGTTGTGCTTGGAAACCGGTCGCAAAACCAAACAATGACTTGCATGAATACTTTTTTTTCTATTGTGAAGATGGACCGATTTAAGAAATCATTTCGAAATAAGAACTAAGAGCTTTGAATGCACAGGTACGGCCAGCAAAAGCCGGCAGATTGGAACGCACAGTAATAAGGTTTAAATTTCAGTGCTCTAAAGTCGCAAAGAGAAATGCGTCGCTATGTCTATGGTCGGTCTCAAGAGTATAGCAATTTATACCACATTTCAGTTGTCGTAGGATAAAATATACATTGATAAATTTAATATCCCCTGCCTTCCAGTCTGCCATCTTGCGCTGGCTCGTAGGTCTCGCTTCGGGGTCTCAGACAAACCTTTAGATTAATGGAATTGGTTAAATTTTAACGGTGGTTATTTAGCACATTTCAAAATACCCTTTAGTTCGGACAAAATATGAAACCAATAGTGGTTGGTTTACGTAAATAACATTTTACATCGATAAAACAGATACAATTCGTTCATCACCCATGTGGAACGCCGACGACAGACGTATTCCTAGACGTTGGTCGGTTTCATTTGACGCGGACAGAGTTCTTAATGACAATGCCTCCTTGTAATTAAGCATGTTATTGAAGCGGAAACTTAATGCAGATTGGATAGGGGTAAAATTATCGATCGTGGGATTTTTGAACCGTTAAATTAGCCGACCAGGATACAGTCTGATTTAAAGTGCGAAACTGGGCACTTCTTTAGCTCCACTGTGCGTGTACGTACCGGCGCGCCGCGTTTTCAAACTATATTAGTCAAACTATTGTTCCCAATATCGGTCACAAATGTTGAACACAATGTGGTTTGTTTGGTAACAGTAAATGCGAAATGAGATTGACGAGAGCGGTTATAATTGAAAAAAGGTGACTGTCATGGACATGTAGACTTTTTCCAAAAACACTTATAGAAATTTGTTTAGATCTTAGTTTAGCATCATATCGAAGTACTATAGATAGGCGAGAATATCATTACAATGTAGGTAGTGTACTGCAACTTGTGTAAGCAATGGTTCCCAGAGATATTGTAATGAGATTCTGATGACCTGTCATTTGTTTTTATCTTCAGTTACTTATATGTATACTAGAAGTAAAACTTACCTCATGTATTTCCTATGTTCATTAACAGGCACGAAGTACTCGTCGTAGGGGTTAGAAGCGTTCATTTCAACGTCAACATCTTTCTTTTTCCCATTCTTAGGGGACAAGTTTATCAATTCCAAATTGACAGCTTCTAGCGCTTTGGTTTCCGCAATTGGTTCTTTACTGTTGTTGTGGTGTTGTGGCACGTGGGAGGAGAAGGAGTCATTGTGGTTATGATCTTCGTCGTGTTGGTAAGCGCGGTTGTCGAAGCCTTCAGGGGGCGTGGGTGGCGAGGGGGGCCGGTGTTGTGGGCGCGGCGCGTCGCGCGGCGATGCTGATCTGCTGTGCTGATGTTCCATTATTTTTGGGGCGGACAGACATCTGGAAAGACGAGAAGATAAAACGTAAGCATATGGTTTTTCATTTTTGTTTAAATATAGTGACTACTTGACGAAAATCATTCCTAATACGTACTACATCACAAACAAATAATTTGTGAAAATGTAATAAATAGGTACAATGTAAGTTTTAATATTTTTTTTTAAATAATTGCGCATTTGATTTGCATCTCACCTAGAAAGTTTCGTTGAAGTCGAGTCAATGGAGCATGCACACCTAAATAATGCCTATTCACTCTCGCCTTGAAAAGGCTCAAGTTATAGAATAGAATAGAAATTATTTATTCAATGTAAAGCACAGCACACATACAATTTACAAACAAAACAAAAACATAAAAAATAGAAGAAAGAAAGATAAGGGAGACAGGATGTGTGCTGTGCAGCCACTGAATCCGTCATCCACTCAGCTATTGCCGTCTCACTTAAAATGTGGTACGACGCTGATTTTCAGTGGATTCGGCGATGATTCGTGCGGCACGGAACACAGTGGACGTCACAAATATACTAATTGAAAATTAAAATTAATAAATTTTTTTTTATACCGTTCAGGCAATAAGTCTGCAGGCAGGGAATTCCTCTTTATAGCTGTTCGCCATATATTGTGGAAGCGAAACGCTTCATGCGAATTCTTGGAATACCACATCATAGGCGTGGAACGTTAGCCTACGTCTGGTCCCCCGATGATGGAAAGTCATTAAATTAAGTAGAAATAGAAAATTTATAGAATGAAGTTTTACTACCGTGACATTAATATTTTTTGTGAAAATACTCCACTGGTTTGTAATTATTACTGATACAAAGATCGAACAACACACAGGAAAATTCCTTGGCTCTGACTGATTTGGAACCAGTGTCTGTTGCCGGCTTGCCGAGGCCATAGACCGAGTCAGCATCTTACGAATTTCTTAATTAGGTATAACTTATATTCAACCTAAGCTAAGCTGGAAAGCCTTGAACAACGCCGTAAAGTTGCTAATATCGGTATACTACAGAATATATCACGGAGAGTGTGCGATGGAATTGTATAATTTGATGCCGCCTTCCACTTTACATCATCGAGGGATATACGTGGGCTAGGGATCCACCCCTATGTTGTGGATATTCCCAGTTGAAGAAGTTCGCTTCCACATTTATATGGCGAGCGGCTAGAGAGTGGAATTCCCTGCCTTCGGACTTATTCTCCGAACGCTATAACTTGGACCTTTTCATGGCGAGAGTGAATAGGTTTTTTTAGGTGTGCATGCCACATCGTCGACCTCATCGTCACTTACCATCAGGTGAGATGTATATTTTGGGTATTTTTTATATAAAAAAAATCTCTCAACCGTCGATATTAAACTTTATCTACGAGGATTTTGTTATACCAGTACAGAAAGTAAAACGGATACTCACGTCATTCGACTTTCATGTCGTTATATTACGAGTCATGTTTAAATTTCATAAAATTCCTTCAAGGACACGAGTTAGCTATTATTGCAATTTTAACCATGATTCAAACGATTTATAATACCAAAATCGCTTATTGTGAGCTTGAATCGTTATGCATAGCCATTACACAAGATTGATCTAAATGTCAAACCTTACGAATATGGTAAGTCAATTTAAAATTTTGTTTGTCACAAATTTAATTTGACATTATCATCATCTCGAGTTCTTATGTTTTTGCGATTTTTACACATAGGAAATGAAACTATTTATATAATACTTTCGGATTGAAATCGCTCGTCCCAGTTGACGATGACCAAGGGACTTGTAAAGGGCCCGAAACGTTGGTTTGTTTGAAAAAACAAATACAGTCGTATAAGTACGAGAGTTAGATACGAAAAAATAGTTTCATTGCCTATCATTTATACGACCCACTGTTGTACACTGGTCTTCTTTCAGACTAGTATTTAGACCATATTCCGCCACACTGGCCCAATGCAGGTTGTGGAGTTCACACGTTTTCTGAGATTTGTAAATCTTCTTCGACGTGTAAGTTTCATCACGATCTGCGAGAGGTATTACTACTAAACATTCATAAACTGCCTCCGTGGCCGAACGGTTACCATGCTGGACTGCCACGCAGAGGTTTGAATCCCGGGCCGGGAGAAATATTTGTGTGGCCTACGTTTATTTCTCTCTTGAGTTTGGGTATACTTTGTGGTTGTCTATATGTGTATCCATGGCACCAACGATACAGGATTTCCCTAGTGCGGGGCTATGAGTGTGTACGCGTTATGAGTGTATACGCGTTGTAAATCTAAATTAACATTATAAATGTGAAAGTCTGTCTGTTACACAAAAATTGTCACAAAAATAAATCTTAAAGGAGGTGAAATAGGGGATGAAGAAGAAAGTATGATCAAGTAGAAGGTCGTGGGTACCATCTAATGTAATACAAATTAAAGTATATAGCTACATGTCACCATAGACATTCGAACTAAACTACACATCTCATAGAGAAACCACCGTTCTACGACTAAGCTACTACCGCTCTTGTTTATCAATTAAGCAACTTTAAAGTTAATAATAAAAGTTGTTACAGGCTATTCTAAATGTTCCACGAAATGGTAGTCACGCTTCAACAACATAACGGTAATATGCAGGTGACAAAAGCTATCTATTGTATTGTTGTTACTGTATTGCATTGCGTTGAAACAGTTTCGGGGTTCTGCTTTTGAATAAAGTGTTATGTACAGTATTTCAGTTAAAACCAAATTAAATTCACTCGTTCGAGAAATGTGGTTCGCATTGCCCTACCTCGTTATCGAGTTAAGACCATTATATAATCCAGTTTAATAAGAGACATGTGCAAGGTATTTGGTTTTGTTTGTGTATGTATAAGGACTACCAATGTCAAACGTAAACCCCATGGACATATTTGGAGAAACGTTAAAAAAACGTTGAATTATGATAACAATGTTCTTATGAACCCGTATCCAGTTCGAGGGACCATTGGCTGTCAAGTTAATTGTCAAGAAAGGGCCTCAAAAAGAAACAACCGATGTATGACAAACTAGTATTAAAGACTAACTATTACAAATAACATGCATATTATTATATTATAGTTTAAAGTTAAGCAAAACGCTTGCGAGTTTTATTTCGACAACCACGCCATCTATTGGCATTTTGGAATAAAGAGGTTGTAGTTAAATAAAACTCTAGATTAGATTTTCAAGCCATGACCGAGGGTTAAAAATGAACATTTTATAATTAGAATTAGGTATAGGCAGTCTTTAGAAATGAGATCTGTTGAAGATTGCGACAATCCTCTGCATGTGAGCAGCGCAAGACTGGTTTTTCTTTTTTTTTGATACCTAGTGACGGGAACAGTCGTGCACCTGTTCCCGTCACTTGGTGGTGGTTAGCGACACGCCTGTCTAAAACAGTTGCAATGCCTCTCAGTGCTTTAAATCACAAAGATCTAGAGGGGCACTACCACTACGCCCGTCACTCTGAGACCTAAGTTGATTAGTTCCATGTGCCCGTGATTTCACCAGCATCCTTACTCTTCAAGAAACGCGGTAATGCTCACATTACTGCTTGGCGGCAGACACTTTCAGATGGAGTTCTATTGCTACTAAAATCGCCGTTGTGGTGATTTTTTCTAGAGGCCTATGTCCAACTAAGTGGACGTCTTTTGGCTGAAGTGATGATGAACCTTTTTTAGGTTTGTTGTGTATATCGACGCCGGAAAGCAATCTTGTCGTATCTCGAAAAATAGAACTTTACACCAGGGCCGAAAAACTATTTCAAAAAATTATTTCTCTTTAATTTAAATTAGTAGAAACTGGTTTTTAAAGTATGACGTATATAATCATAGATATGTATTTGTTTTGCAAGCTCGCTTGTGGAAAAAAATTGAATTATCTTACTAATCTCAAATCTAATTTTGTAAAATGTCATTGTTATTTTTTTTATTTCCTGTGCACGTTCTTGTGTCTGTTGTTACATCATCACCTATACCATTCAAAACCGGAACGCAGTAGTACTCATATTACTGCTTGGCCTTAGAAATAAGTACCAATATCTCATAAATTCTCTTAATATGGATAATAAGGTCACAAATCCCAGCCTGTAATTTCACCAGGACTTTTCAAAACTGGAACGCGGTAATGTTTGCTAAAGTTTGGTGGCAGAAATGGGTATGGTGGCAGTTACGGAGGAAAAAAAAAGCAATAGAAGTGCCTTAAGCCTCGATTACTATCAGAACCGATGTTGCCAAAACTCACACATTCTTAATTTGAAGCTCTAAAAAATCAAATTAACAAATTCTTGATCATTAATATAATTTAAACTTTACCCTGTTGGCATATCGTTGAAAATTCGATAACATCAATACCTATTATTATAAGTTACGACGTTTTGATATTATATTGAAATTTCAATCAATGTGCTGCCATCTAGTTGTTCATTGCTGAACGACGACGAATTGGATTTATTAATTTAGTTCTTCAAACATAAAGCGACCACATTGCAGGGTATAAGCTTTACTTTCGTTTCATATAACAAAAAAATTATTTCGATTAACAGAAAATTGAAAATTTATAAAATCAGTCTTTCCGATGATATGAAATACCACTACGGGTAATTTTTTGGTGCAGCTATCATTTTTGCACTTTAAAACAGCACAATAAGGCATTTTTCTAGGATTTTAGAGAATTTGCACGAAAGAATGACACTGACACAACCATACCATACAAAGCGAAAGTGGCGGACTGAGCTCGATAGGTTACTCGAAACCTATACATAGTTGGCACGCGTCTGACTGTAACTAACCACTTCTACTGTATTTATTGTTCTGTGGTGGCAGTACTTCCCTGGATGAACGCTTTCACAAGGACCTCTACTGCTGCTTTGATTATAACTGACACAACTTAAAGTGAAATAAATAAACAAATACGAAATTAGTCGAGAACTTTTAACATAAAACATACGTTGCGATTGTGTATAAAATGTCTTGATCAAACAACTTAAGCCACATAATAGTAAGTAGGTTAATAAATATTGAACCATTATAATTCCTTACATAAAATTCAGTGACCAATTTTGTTTAAACAGTTGACTGTTTAAATATAACGGACCAGTGATTGTTTAATAATATATGTTTGTAATATTGCACAATTAACAATTTGATTATATGTACACACAATATAGGTAGGTATATAATATAGGTATATAATATAGTATATGGTATATATCAGGATTTCTCAACCTTTTTCCAGTCCTGGACCCCTCTCAAAATGTCAAAGAGCACACGGAGCACACACCCTTTCCGAAAAGTTAAAAAATCTAAGTTCAGCTTTTACTAGCTTACATTGTTTGCGATTAAACTGTACTTAATTACATATGAATAGTTAGTATGACGGTTGCTTCCATTATGGTAGGTAGGCCCTTCTTTACACGAACTCCTAAGGGATCCCCATGGACCACAGGTTAAGAAACCCTATAATATATATAGTGTTTTTTTAGTCAGCTACTATGTCTTTACGATTTCTGCGCAGGGGTTTCTTCAAATTCGGATGTTCCAAACATATAATTAATTAACTTAACTGCCTCCGTTGTTGAACGGTTAACATGCTGGTCTGCCACGCAGGTGCCCCGGATTTGATTCTGTCGTAGGTTTGGGTGTAATTTGTAGTTGTCTATATGTGTGTTCATGACAGCCGCGGTACAGGGTTTCCCTAGTGCGGGGCTAAAAAGAATATTACCCACTCGCTCACATGATTGTCTAAGTTCGCATGTTTCATGTTAGTGTTGTAAACATTCTCCAATAAATAGAATCTTTTGGCACATTGGCGGTGGTTCATTGAAACGGGAACAAGGCACTTGGACGTGATCTAAAATTGTCAGAAATAAAGTTACATTGGCCGGAGATACTGTAACAAATTCAGGGTCGTAGGCAATTGGTCAATCGATTGGATAAGATCAGTTAATGGTAAAATTATTTCCATAATCGAGAAAGCTGCACCGACACTCTTGTGTCACAGTTGAGTTTAGTGTTAAATATAGTTTTATGGATTTGGATTATATGTAGTGCATATTAATTAGTAACTGTTCTCAAATGCTCAATTCAGGTTAATGTGTTTAAGGCCTAATAACCTAGTTACATTACTTCGCATACGTTATCGAATATATTTTTAAACCGTTGATTCCCAAAGTGGTTTATATTAACCTCCCAAAGATCCAGGCCAACTTGCAAGGTGTCCATGTCAGCGAAAGAAAGGGGGTTCATTTTTGACTTTCCATAAATAAATTACCTATGAAGTACTTGAAATTTCATTAGCATTAGAGCTCCTTGTGAAAGAGTTCATCCAGGAAAGTACTGCGATCTTACCTATTTCTGCCGCCAAGCAGTAATGGGGGCATTATTGCGTTCCGGTTTTATTCTGGAGCTGGTGAAATAATAGGCGTTAATAATCCCCGTTCCTGCTCAGAAGCACGCGTGCTGGCCTTCGTAGTCACCGTTTCACTATCTGCCGAATTCCATCGCGTACTAAAAGGTTCGGTGGCTCCTTTCTCTGCCGCACGGTTGACAAATGGAACTCCCTTCCGGCACATGTCTTCCCTCCCTCTTATGATATGGGGTCCTTCAAACGAGGCGTGAAGAGGCATATTGTAGGCAGGCAGGGTGGAGGTGGCTAGTGCAGTGAGGATTTCATCGCTGCACTAGGTTCCTTCGCGTTTGGATACCACTTTCCACTTAACATCAGGTGGAGTGGAGTCATTTGCCTGTCATGTATTAATAAAAAAAAAAAAAAAAAAAAAAGGCGCATGGGACTTATTGGGACTTATTAACTTATATCTCAGTGTAACGGGCGCAGTGGCACTGCTCTACAGCCTAAAAGATCTGAGTGGTACCGCAACTGCTATGGACAGTTGTGACGCTTATCACTAACACACATAATAAGATATTCGGATAGATAAATGTATAAAACTTAACATCATTTTTTTATAAGCAAAGTTTGTCACTGACACATTTGAAGTGAAGAATTTGTGAAAACTTCAATATTAGAAAAGCAAAACAAAAAACTTGGCACGTGACCTATCAAACATAAACGTTTGGGAACCTCTCTTTTAAAGAGTAATATAGGAATGTACTCTTAATCGTTGTTTCTTGTTAGTTAACAGTTCTATTAATCAAGGATTTGCAAAACATACAGATTCGCATAATGCAATGCACCGATCAGTTGTACGAAAATAGCTTAATGGCAAAATTATGCGCGTGTGCCGCGCCGTCCTTAATCTCGATAGTGTAACGAGGCAAGCCACCTCTTACCGCGTTTGTTTGGTCGTTACGTAATCGATTCAAATGACATAAGCTTGTTTATGGTCTTGTCAGCTGTCGTTACTTACGGAGTTTATAGTATTATTGTTTAAATTTTATTCGGATTGATTGAAATCATAGAAACTATTTAGTTAGTACGTATCGTTGTCCTAGAGTGAAAATATCAATCACGCATAGTTACTTAAATTTTGCATTGAATTGATATTCAATTATTCCTATTTTATTCCTTCGATCCGGCCGGATTCGACGTTTTTAAATACAGTGAATTATAGTAAACTGGGTGACGAAATACTTTCATAGATTTATCATAGATGGCGCTACGACTAAGAAGTCGTTGAAAAACCAAATACAAAGATACGACAAGAAGTGCATAGAAAAATTCGTGAGATCTACTGGTTCGTTCCGTGGCTTAGTTGGCATAGCGTCTGGCACGGTTTGTTAGAAGACGTCGGTTCGGATCCGGCCACTTGTATTAATAATTTGTATTACTAATTATAACAAACTAATGGAGTACATAAATAGAATACATTTTTATATTCGTTCCGAGAAATTACATAGATACCATATACACTTTATGATCGTCGGTCTCATCGTCGCTTAACATCAGGTGAGATTGTGGCCAAGTGTGTGTCTATTATATATATATATAAAAAAAAAAAAATGTTCAGTAGAGAGGCTTAAAGACGTACGAAATTAGTCGAGAAATTTTTTGTTTACTCATGGGAGTACATAATTTCAAATAAATACAAGTGTAACATCAAGTACAAGAAATATTAGTAACCTCGTCTTGCCGCTAGATAGCGTTGGGATCTTAAAAGAACGCGCTATCGTAGTGTTCACTAAATTACCATATAAGCTGTTAAAGGAAATTGCTTTGTATTTAATCATAGGCACTATGAGTGGCACTCCGGTTCTTCCACCTGGTGGGTTCCATGGACGAAAGCTCATAATATCATCGTGCCTTACCATCGATCGTCGGCTGCCGCTCCCACCTGGTGGGACGGTGAGCTGACATCGAGGATGGGTGCGATTATGTCTCGAATGTCAATCATACAACATTGTCAATAAAAGCCGTTGCACGTTTGGGGCTTCAACCGTCTTTCTTCGCCTTTATACCAATTTTTTTTGACACTGGTTTTGCTTAACTATGAAATTGGAACTAAATAAGATATAAAAAAACTGTTTATGGGGGATTGTAAACTTTGTTTCGCTGATTTCAGATCTGTTAATAACTCAATTGCGCTAAAAATGTCGATTACGTTAGTTATTATAAGAAGGTCAATATGATCACATGTATAGCAAAGGTATAAGCATTGTACATTTTGAAAAACAGGTATCTGTTTAAGCTAAAAAACCAGGGGCCTCCCATGAACTCTTATTACAATTCAGTATACGTTCGTAACGACAAAAAAGCGGGATGGTGACATACACTTCATGTAGCGCTGACTCACAACGATTCATTTTAAGTCCTAAATTGCATAGTAATAAGAGTTCATGGTAAGATATTGATGTTGACCATCGCGTATATAGAGTATATAACTAGAAATAGAGACGAAATGTCATTTCATTTGTTTGACTATTGTGCCAATTCAAGGGTGTCGTCAATAGTTTCACTTCAAATCTACCAGTTTAACTTGAACTTTAATATAATGGACGAAAATTGAAAAATTACATATTTAATATTTAATTACCGATGAAATGTGATTCCGTTTGTTTTGTAATCAGATGTTTTGCTGTTTTTCCCACACCACCGAATGGAACAGCCCCCATTGTATAGTAGAGATATTATTTTTATTACAATAAATACAGAATATTTTTGGATTATACGAAGACGTCAGGTCACAGGTCAGTTGTTGGCGCTGTACTATTTCAGCTTTCTGTGATTTGAGCGCAAACGAAGGCCCTTTTGGCCCTTTTTTATTTCGTCTCTGTTTCTTGTTATATACTCGATGGTGTTGATAAGGGAATAAAACTACTTTGGAACTGATAATTGTGCGAATGGTAAAGATTGCTCAAATTGCAATTTTGTTTTTAGATATGTTTCAAATTTACTTTAATACTGAAACTATTTATAAAATTAAAATCATAAATTATCTCAAAGAAACTATAAAATCAAGTTCAATGATCGTGTTAAGAGCCAACAAATTACTAGAAAGGAATTCGAATATTCCTAAATAGCACGATAAGTACTTATTGCAAATTGCAGTTCTAAGAAAGCATGGCTAAGCGTTTAACAGCGTTGTGACCTTTAAGCAGCTTAGAAACTATTGGATTCTTCACTATGATGCAAGAGAGCGTAGAGTAGCCAAAAACGTGGCCAGTTTCGGAAATTCTCTACCAGCAGTCACAGGATTTTTAAAAAATAAAAGGCTAACAAATCTTAAACTAATATTTTTTATTAAATTTAAAAATGTGGTAATTACACTTCATACATGAAACGAAATACTGTCGTAACTCGAAATTGTGGAATTGAGAAAATACGATTTGAAAATAATTTATCGGAAAGTGCGCGAAATCAAAATGCCAGAATAATCGCGTAACATGCACACAAAAAAAGACAGTCGAATTGAGAACCTCCTCCTTTATTCAATTCGGTTAAAAAAAAATGAAATGAAAATGTATACTTATATTCCCGTCTATAAATGTATAACTAAATAAAGTGTATAAATAAAAAAATCACATTACTCGCAATATAAAGATAAAAATATAAAGATCCATTCAGCATTATTATTATAATTCTTAAAAATCGTGTTTTTTCAATTTTACAATTTTGAGTTATGACAGTGTTTGATTTCATGTGCCACTTGTGAGTAATTTGGAAGAGAGAGAGAGAGAGAGAGAGAGAGAGAGAGAGAGAATGGCCACCGGTGTATTCAATGGCAAAATCTATTGGTGTTGGTAAATTCGTATTTAAAATATATTTATTTTACATTATAAAATTTTATGCTCTGTACTGAACACAGTTTATGTGTACATGCATTGTTCAGCAGGCCTAATTTCCTATGATTTAGGAAATGAAACTATTTATCCGGATTTAAATCACGTAAATTTTTTTTTTTCAAACAAACCAACGTTTCGGGCCCTTTACGGGTCATGGTCACGGTTGACTGAGGTGGTACAGTCATCAACCAGTTCTGTCTAATATTAACCACCCTACCCCACCCTATTTTTTCGCTTTCGTTACAAAAGTTATTCTTTCAAAAGTTAGAAGTTAAAAAGTTAATCTTCGATTTAGTTCTAGAAGGACGAAACATAGGACTAGGTTGTGCATCTACGTCTTTTGTGGCCTTTTTGTTAATAACTTTTTGTATCAAAATTGTAAATTACGTCCTTTTGTGATAAAGGGATATTTCTTATCATATCAGTGCTGTTTTGTTGAATAAAAAAATTATAATTATTAAACAAAGATCGAACACGTAAAAAAAATTCACTTCGATCCGGCTGGATTCGAACCAACGTCTCGTAGCAAACCGTGGCAGACGCTATCCCAAGTAAGCCACGGAACGAACTAACGGACTTCACGAATTTTTCCATGTCCTTGTTGCAGATTATTGTTTTTTGGTTTTTAACGTACATGATTGAACACAAAGCAAAATTCCTTCGATTGCACTGGATTACAACCAGTGTCTGTTGCCATACTTAAACAATCTTCTTTCTCTGCTTAAACGATCCTTTTATTGGTTTTTTAAACCGCTGCTTTTGCCGTCAGCGCACTTGTGAGAAACTTATGAAGTTACTCAACATGCTTCTTTTATTTTAAAAGTATATTATTTTGAATACTATGTTGCCAGTTTGATTGTGTCATCTGCAGTTTATTTAGTTAAACTAAAGAATAATGTGGACATTCCCTTCTGGAAATCCAGGGACTCCTCAGAAATGATTATATTTGAATATGCGTATTATTTATTGAAATTGGAGTACATTAGCCACAAATTGTTATTTCTTAATTACGTACGTATTTAAATACTTTAGGCATTAAAAAAAATAATCGTGAGACAACCTATATTTTGGAGTGTTTTGAAAATATACTCGTACAGTAAAAAAATAAATTTTACACGCAATTGATGATGAAATGGATATGTCTATACTAAGAAAACGCTCTTATTACTTTAGGCAAATTGAATACCTCAAACCCGATCCCTGGTCATCTGTGACCAGTTGTAGTCTTCCTTCGTACAGAACGAATTTTGGTTTAAGTGTGAAAGAGAACAATTAATTTATGCTACGGCCACCACGGCCTTAGTTTTCAAGATATCATGCAATAAATTATTTAGTTCGCCTGGCTTTGGTATTGGATAACGTGTTTTGTGTCTTGGAGCCTCCGGGGCTGTGCCGTACAGACACTACGTACGTTTTCCCCTTCTCACTTGAGTCACACCACCAGATCTGCCGGGTCATCTGCAGAGTATGCGGCAAAATTGAAACATGTCAAGTACAGTGCCTTGGAACCGATGTTACGACTTTGGTGCAGTTGCAGTGGTGGAGACTGCCCGCAGTCTGTCTGTCTGATGGAGTCTGACTGCCTCAGACTTGGGGTGAAACAAACAAACACTTCATCATGAAGTTGACGACCCAACTTCATGATGAATTGTTTGTTTGTTTCACCGGCTTATAGATAGAGGCTCGCGCTGGATCTTTTTTGGTGCAACAAATTTCATTGGCCATTCAGCAAGGTATTGCTGCCAGTGTTATGGGGACATTTTAACCAGCTAAGAGTAAAAAAAAGTCCCAAAGTTTCTAATGTAAAAGTCCTTCTTCATTATACTAGTTATATAAAAATGACTAAGTCTGGCAAATTGCAATATTAATTTATATGTGACGAAGCCTGATGCTGATTGACGTAATTATGTAATTAATTTAGTTTTAATAAATTGAATCGTATTTAGTTTTTAAATGAATAAAATTGACATTTTGAGTAAAAAAAATAATGCGTGAAAAAGAATTTATGTTAAATTTTATGAGTTTATGATTAAGTTCAGAAGTAAAGCCAGTATATAGGTCATTGTATGGGTCATCCATCTGCTGTCTTCAGCTTTCTTATTCGAATCTCTAGTAAGAGTAATTGCGCTATGTACAAGCAAATATTGAAACATTCATGACAAAGGAAGCTCATGTTTATTCTTACTGTCACTTTGTTGATGCGAAACAAACAAACAAACGGCTGCAGAATGCGAAGAAAGCAATAGAGAATCAAGATATTATACGCTTCTTCGTTAGCTATGTAATTTATGTTTAAGTACAATACTTAATAATAATATCTTTATTGTACGTGAGGACAAAGTACAGAGACAAACAATAGACAAAAGACAGAGTAACACGTAGCATGTATTTGTTTTTACGAAAAAAAATATAATGCTTAATTTTATATATAAGTCGTTGAAAAACCAAATACAAGACACGACAACAAGCACATAGAAAAATTCGTGAGGTCCGCTGGTTCGTTCCGTGGCTTAGTTGGTATAGCGTCTGGCACGGTATGCTAGAAGACGTCGGTTCGGATCCGGCTAGGTCGAAGGAATTTTTCTGTGTGTTCGATCTTTGTATTAATCATTATAACAAACTAATGGAGTAATTTCACAAAGAAACAATTGAATATCAATCAATAAATAATAAAAATTTAGTACAGTGAATAGCGACAACTCTCGCCAGGGCCGGTAGCTCTAAAGGTACCTAACTGGGTGATAAAACTTTCATAGATTTCTCATAGATGGGGCTACGACTAAAAAGTCGTTGAAAGACCAAATACAAAGACACGACAACAAGCACATAGAAAAATTCGTGAGGTCCGCTGGTTCGTCCCGTGGCTTAGTTGGTATGGCGTCTGGCACGGTATGCTAGAAGACGTCGGTTCGAATCAGGCCGAATCAAAGGATTTTTTCTGAGTGTTCGATCTTTGTATTAATATTTATATATAAGTTCAAAAGTTAGTAGTTGTAGATTTTCCAAAACTAAATAGATAACAGATATATAAGACGCAAGATAACTTGATAGTTACTACGTAAGTCTGCTACTACAGTATGTAGGAACTTCGTCCCTTATGGTTTTTTTATGATACCAAGAGACAGGAGTCGTGCGCCTGATGGTAAGTTACACTCCTACCTATAGCAGTTGCATTGCAACTCAGAGATATAAATCGCAAAGATCTAAGGGGCACTGCCTCTGTGTCCGTCACTCAGAAACAAGTTGACAAGTCCCATGTGCCTGTAATTTCACCAACACCTTTACCCTCAAAGACGGGACGCAATATTTTTTAGTTTCTTTAACGCACAAACTCATAGGTCTGCACTAGGGAAACTCTGTATCGCGGGCGCTATAGTACCATAAATTACACTCAAACTAACGAGAGAAATAAATGTAGGCCATGCAAACGTGTCTCCCGGCCCTGGAACCGAACCTCTGCGTGGCAGACCGTCATAGCCCAGGGCGACCTCATTTACAATTACCTCTACTGCTACTAATATACGGGATACGGGTTTGAAACTTATAATATTACCTTGTCGGTGTGTAGGGTCTTCTTGGCGGTTCGACAACTAGAGATCTCGTGTAGTAATAGCGCGCGTGTGACGATTTTGTATACCTATTGCTTTTCTTGTACCTCGGACTTATCTTGTGTGCCCCTCCTTCGGGCATCTTGCTTGAACACTTCTACATCCTATATGGTAGAAAAGAACGGGAAACAGGTGCACTTTCTTCTACCATCTAGTCGAATATCAATGTTGAATGTCCGATACAGGATGTTACACTGGCGAGCGCGCCGCGCATGCGCGCTACGCTTTGCAGTGACAAAGACAAGCCATGTAAACAATAATGTTTTCTTTGCAACTATGTACATGAGGTTTCATTGTATTGGTGCAAAAAATGACAATAAATTGTAATGTTTAAGTTTCTTGATATATATAACGATATTACCGCCATGACATTAATTTTTTCTGTAAAATTACTTCAGTAGTTATATATTTAATAATTAAACAAAGATCGAAACACTTGGAAAAAATTAACTTCGATCCAGCTGGATTCGAACCAATGTCTTCCAGCAAACCGTGTCAGACTCTATGCTAACTAAGCCATGGAATGAACCAGCAGACCTTATGAATTTTTCCTGTGCTTTCTTCTCTTTTTTTTTGGTTTTTAACGACTTTTTTGCCGTCGTGCCATCTGTGAGAAATTTATTTCTCTTATCTTTGTTATTATAAATTATAATATTAATTATACCATTAACATATTTATAGTTCTCATAAGTAGGTACATAAAGACTATATGCATTGTAATAATATCAGACATTCTGGTCTTTTTTTTAAATAAAAAGATGTATTTGCAACATTATCCACGGTTACCAGTCGCTCGACAAGAAGCAAGCAATAGCAATTACTTTCCAAAGTAACAAGAACCACGCACCCTGTAGAAATATATTTACAACATTGGACTTAATGACTTCATGCTAAAAGAATACAATGTGATAATTCAAAGAAATGTTTCATGGCAACAATATTACCACACATCTTGTGTTGTCATATGTTAATCTAGCTTATACTTCCATATTACATAATAACATACATAATAACACAAAAGACCTCACTGTATTGGTCCCATTTAAATTTGAAGAAAATATATCACCTCCAACAGTGGCAAAATAGGGGATGAATCAAAGAACATTCCAATTTAAGTTACATGCCTACGTTTTGCAGGATATTTAATTTTAGAATATACATTTTTTCTAAATTAAATCGATTATTTAAACAGAAATTACAGGCACATGGGACTTGCCAACATATGTCTCAGAGTGACGGGAGCAGTGGTAGCGCACGACATGTTCGTCCCATCACTTGCTGTTATAAAATAAAAGAAAAAGTTGCAAATAACTTAAAACATATTACAAACTAGTGCTGCAGTCATGTTTAAAAAACAAATAACATGCGATTTAGACCCGAATAAATAGTTTCATTTCCAACCAGAAAATTAAGTCTATCGGTTAACTTTAATATATTATAATTAACTTCAATAAAAATATCTTTCTCCAAGTTTAAGTTTGTCTTTATGAACTTGAAAGTTACGCAGATGTCGGCGTAGTAAACACCCTTCTGTCCGCTATAAAATTTATTTCATGACATTACAAGCTTTCGTTCTTGGGTTAAAACGTAAATATGCTCACAATGTTATACTAAACTGGTCTCCGTGATTTCCTGAAAGATAAATATATTAAGTATCTATAAACTGTTTCATAATCGCTTGATCTTTGGAATGTGGCTCTATTTGAATATCAGTGGCTATTAGCAACTGATACTCGTATTGCTGTCGTTCGTCATTCTTAACAGGGCGGTTCTTTGAGCTGCTGTTTACAATAGCAAATATTCTAAATTTTCAGCTTAATTATGGGTAAAATTGTCCCATTGGAAGTTAGTTTAATCGATTTAGTTGCGGAGCAGGCGCACCCGTAATTGCCTAGAGTTGCAATTATTTGTCGATGTTTGAGAAAGGAAATAAATAAATAAAACAATTTATGTTGATTAACATACAAACTTATATCGACACAACAAAACACAAATTAATTAAAGTGATGAGCATTAAAAGGAGTTTCACTACCATGGTGAGGTGTACGAAAGGAGCCTCACCACACGACGTACCATTCCTTTCTTTACGTCTGGCGCATCCTGGGCAACAAACGGCAAATACTTTATGCCAACACACTTACATGTTATAAACAGATAATTATAAATATTTTTATTTAAGATTCCTATATATATAGTATAATCAATAATAATAACAAAAGTGACGAAGTTTGACAAGCGAAGTTTCTCGAGTAGTGGCCACAAGTTAGAACGACCATAGTTCTGGTACATCAGTTGTGGCATGTTATTAGAAATGCTCATAGACAGCAGTTGACATCTATATGGTAATAATAATGCAGGGCGCAGTATTATATTAATCGTTTTATATTCATGTCTATATTTAAAAAGAAATAAATAAATTTAGAAATATTTATCGGTGCTCGTCTCGTGTGTTCGTTTATCGATATTAGACTAAGTCTGGACACTACTGCAAGCGGTAGTCTTATATTTAGTTGTGAAAGGTATAAAGCGGACTAAAAGCGTTTGGAATTAGACGTTGCTAGTGTTTAGTTCATTTCAATTAGCTACCGACTGTACCCGTACACGATTTGCTAATTGAATAATAATAATAATAATAACGCACACACTCAACATACAATTCAATTTACGGTTGTTATAACTAGAGATGTCCGCCGATCGTAAAATCGTTGGCGGCAGCGTCAGATAGTTTTTCAACCGGCGGCGGCGGCGACGTCATCGGCGTGAAATCGGCGTGGCATATATATTTATTTGGTCATAATATTGATTTTATTGAATATTATGATTTTTTATGCAATTACTTTTGTGAAATTATTCCACTAGTTTATTATTATTAATAAAAAGACACAAAGAAAGACACCTTCGATCTGACAGAACCCCCGTCTTTATGCCAATAGATATGTATAGCAGTGGTAGCTCAGTACAAAAAGGTTTCTTTTTAATTTTATATGTCAATGACGGTTCGAATTCCTGTAGCGGCAATTACTAATTTATGAGTAATGTAGTTCGCTGTCGCTTACCACTCCCGTCACTTGGTTCACCCTAAAAACAAAATCTGAGACGACGACCGCCCAGCCCTGATTATTCTGTAGAAATGTCATTTTTCTAACATTTTTGCGTTACGGTTCAATTTTGAGACTGTTTTAAAAATAATTAATTGCAATGACTGAAATAAATTTAGTATTTAGCAATGAAATATTGATAACTATTCCGAAAACGACTGGCATTTAGTTTTACTCATAGGGTTATTAGGCGATTCGTAATAGTTTTATAACTGTTGTAAATACACCGTTATAAAACTACACGTAAATAAGGATAAAAAGTTATGAACAAAATTTTGCTCGTAAAATGAATATATCTATTTCCAAAACTTGTCATTTTGCAGACAGAAATGGCTTTCGTTGAAATAATCTCAAATGTTATCTCCTCAAATGGGTTAAATCCAGCCAGCCTCGCTGACAACTTAGGACGTTTAAATTTATGTCTCATATCGAAACGCAATGTTGAAATACTAAAAAATAAAAAATGCAGAAAGCGGTGCAAAGTCAAAGTTATAGTGAAAGAAACATTTATCCACACATACTCTTAAATTTTGTAATATGACTTTTCAATTAAAATACTTTTAATGTAAGTTTTAAACTTAGGAAATGATAATCTTAATGTATGCCTCGGAATTTTATTGTAAAAACGTCTACAGTTCCCCATAAAAGAATCGTTTGCCTTAGTTAAACGAAATCGTGGTTCCGTGAGTTTGGACTTAGTTCTAAGGTTAATATTATGGATATCTTCTTTCTTAATGATCTTATGTATATTTTTACGGGCATACAAATTATTTCAGTAAATGCTGTTCAATAGGGCGGTTTTTGAACTTGAGTCTTTGACCAAGGGCGACTGTGCTATTGGAATAACGATAAAATGTAAAAATTCTTAATTTATCTTTTATACGACGTGAAAGAAAAGAATCTAAAACGGATAAACAAAATGACAACAATAAAAACGTGCACTTGGCTCTTTATCCTTTCCAAAATGTTACATAAAGCAATCTGTCGAGAGAAATCAGTTACATTTTGCTTCATTAGAATGTGGACAGTTTAAAATAGCTCCACATTAACAGTTCGTCAATGAAGTTACGCAAAAGCTCATCTGCCATTGTGAGAGGGCGGTGATCCGGCGCGGGCACACGGTGAAAGGCGCCGGATGGATACAGCGGATCAACTGTTTTTACCAAGTCGGCCATTTGTGGGTTGATTCAATTACGCCAAGTGAAGATGTTATAAAGCTGATTGGTGACTTGTTTCGGAGGTAATACGGCGATAAATTGTAGATTTAAAAGACGGTAAGTAATTGCTTTTACTGTGTATAGAGACTGTATGAACTAGACCGCTGGCGTGGCGAATTTTTATTTCTTTTTAATTAAATATCAGTTTCTTTGGTAATTATTTAATATTATTTGATTTTTAAATCGGGACTTAATCGTGTACAAAAAGTTTCGGTTGTGTAGCAACGTCCATGGTTTCGAAGGGACTGTCTGAAATGTCATGGACACGTCTGAAAATAGTGAAAGTCTAAATCAATGTAATTCTTTACTATATTTCAGTACAATTGAATGGCATGATTTAATTCTGCCTTCCCCTTTCCATCATCGGGAGACTAGACGTAGGCTGGGGTTCTACTCCGATGTTGTGAATATTCCAAGGATTCATACGAAGCATTCCGCTTCCACATTTAATATGACGAATGGCTATGTAGTGGAATTCTTTTTATTTTTATAATATCAATTGACGGGACGAGCAAGGCGTGCGCTTGGTGGTAAGCTACACGCCTGTCCACAACAGTTGCAATGCCACTCAGAGCTTTAAATCGCAAACATCTGAACGGCAATGCCATTGCGTCCGTCACCGTGAGACATAAATTGAAAAGTCCCATGTGCCTGTAATTTCACCAGCACCTTTACCCTTCTAAACCGGAACGCAGTAATGCTAACATTACTGCTTGGCGGCAGAAATAGGTAAGTTGCCACCTGCACGAACTCATTCACAAACCGCTGCGCTGTACTGCTACTAAATACCCTGACTGTTGGCAGACTTACTCCATGAACGCTGTAACTGGATATTTTCATGGCGAGAGTGAATAGGCATTATTTAGGTGTGCATGGTTCGTCGTCAGATCAGTTTCGGTGGGTGAGATGGTCAAATGCGCACTGATTTTTCTATAAAAAAATAATTGAATTTTTATGTAATTATTTAATAGAAACATTCTTTAGGTCGACTAGTTTTAGTAACAGTACCTATATAACATAATAATATTATAAAAATTATTATGTTTTGATGTCTATTTAAAACACTTGAAAAATATCTGTCACGCCGATAATGTCGCGCCGACGATATTACATGATCGGCGCATATCTCTAAGTAGGACATAACTGCCAACTATTAATGGGTCTTTCTAAATAATGTCGATTTACTTATTATTTAGTGATGTGGTCGTTCTCAATCAACACACTGAGATAGAATGAGACAAAGGAAACGTTAGAAGTGATTATGACCTACTAAGACGTTGTAGTTGATCACTTAAGACGACTCTATTTTTATTTTTATTGAAAAAACTGGCAAGACTGCGGTTTTGTTCAGTTAACTAAAAAACTTAGCATATTTGTAACACATTTATATTATCGAGTTCTTAGGTTTTCGCGATTGTTACCCATAGGAAATGAAACTAATTTTTAAACCGTTTTATCGGTTTGTTTGAAAAAACAAATATACGCGATTTAAATCCGGAAAAACAGTTTCATTTCCTACATTTATATTATTTTAGATATAAATGTCAATTAGACAATCTGAAAGATTTCGTGGTGCTAAATACACTATAGGATAAAAATAAAATGTTACATCTATTCATATGTGTCATGGAATTCTACTTATATTTTAATTTTTTATCCACGTTCTATTTATTCTCTACAAAGAATACTACGTACTACAGTAGATGTTTTGAATAGCTCTTTACACGAGTAATATAATAAGAATAAAGAGCTTATTATTCACACCATTCTGCGTCACAAAAAGCAGCGGCGGCACTAATTTTACTGTAGTCAATGTCTCGTTTCTGTAATGGATTCTACTTTCGTTACAATTTTACATATCTTTACTTTGTAGGATTGTTTATAAGGTTTGTTTTAATGTTATCATATGTATTATTACATAGAGTTTATGAATGAATGAAAGATGCTTATTTGCACATAAGCATCTTTTCTTTCATTAAGTATAAAAATAATAAGTTAATGTTCAACAGCTGGTCATATATTTCTTCGAGGTAACCTTTGGATAGAAATTTGAGTAATGCAAAAGGGGTGCAACCAATAAATAAATGAATAATAATAATTAGACAACGTTGCTCTGATACCAAAGTAAGCAACTAAAGCACTTGTATTTTTGAAATCGGGATCAACGACGGTACCATAAACGCCAAGACCGGAAACAAATATAGAAAAATTAGTTTTTCTACACTGGATCGGCCGGGAATCATACCCGGGACCTAAAATAAATAAATAAACAAGACAATATTGATATTTATTGAATATCATGATGTTATGTTCTACTACCACGATATTTATTACGACAATAAAATTCGAAAAAAACCCAATACAAAAGATCTGCAACAAATACTTCAAATAAAGAAATTCGTGGAGTTCTATCTTTGTATTAATAATTTATTATTATTATTATTGTTTTTATTATTAAACAGTTGTTTTTTAATTTAGAACAGAAGATGGAAAACATATATTGCTATGTTGCCTTACCTGACATTTATCATCAAAGTTTCTACTACTTCAATTGTATATGAATGCATAGTGTTTATCCAGAAAGCAAACACTGATCATTCAATACAAATATTACACTCTCAAAGAGAGAAGATCCGGGTTCAAATTTTATAAAAGCTCGAGGTGACATCATTGTCGCCATTCAGTTGTTTATTAACATGTTTGAATGCAATGAAAAATGGATGTTATTTACGTATTAATTTAGAATTTTATACTTTACTGAGTTATGTTAGTTGTTTTCATGAATATTTGTTATGACTAAATTCCAGATACTGAGAACTGATTGTCACACTGTTGGTGGAGAAAGGTGGCAGTGGTGAAGGGCCTAGACAGCAAGTATTCTCAACTGTTTCTCGAAATGTCTTCCTCGTTTTAGTTATAAGCAATGAACAGAAAATTTCACGTATTGTATAGCATTTTCTGCATATAGGGTCAAGAGGTCGTCCAGCTTGACATGTGCGATTTACGGATTCGAACCTATAGCGTCTGCTTGAGGCGTAGTAGGTCAAACCTTTTTTTAATATGCACAGTATTTTTTTATTATGCTTATATGGATGTGGCAACACAGTAAAATCACTACCCCTACCATGAGTGGCTCTAGTCACGTAAATTACCTAACTATACTCGCTGGTAGCGTATAAACGCGCTTCGAATATTATTCGATATTTGCTGTCAAACTATTTGCGTTTGGGGAACTCATGGAGTTCCCAAAACGTTTAAAGTACTTCCTGTACAAGCCCTCTTCGTTTGAAACTGTATTAAATGTTCTTTGTTTCTGTTCGTACCAGCTATAAAAAAACTTTCATAATTAATTTTTCACTTTATAATTTGAGTTGATAGACAACTTAATTAATATATCATGCTTAGAATTGCCTAAATATCTAACCTATAAGTATGGAAACTTGCTTTTGAAACAATGTCGAAAGCATCGATTTTCCTGAAATATTCGAGAATGGACCGAATCTCGATTTTTTATTTATTTATTTTTTTAAATAGTTACGTAGTTGTTGTCGGCAGTTTGATCGATACATTGTCATTTTGCCAAAAATATCTGAATTGTGAATATTATTACGTTCTAATGATTACTAATTGCGGTATTGCCTTCTTTATTCCTATTTTGACCGTTGGCCTACTAGTATCGAAATCAATTTTTATTCATATAGGTACATATATATTGTGTAAGCGTTACCAAACATTCAGTCGATAGTCGATAGAATATTTTTCGACTGCAATCACTAGCTGCTTGCAAGCGGGCAACACTTTTGCTCAATGAACAGTCATTTAAAAAAAAAACTAGAATATGTTTTTATATTTATAGTAATCCCAGAACATAATATGGAACATTGGTGTAGGTGAAAGTTTCATATATGCAAGTTTATCGACAGCTAAGTATGTATTACGGAATGTAACGCAGTACAAAGTTAATAGGGCGAAGAGGTTGCAGGTTGCAAAAGTCGTTAGCGTACTATCTTGGTTAATTGCACGTGAAGGTAAATGGATCGATTTATTGACTCCTTCGTGTATTACGCACTGTCTGTTGTAAGATAAATAATTAAAGGTTAGAAGTGGTAACAAGAGGTAGAATATACTTTTGACATAATTATATTATGTAAAAATTAACTGCCTCCGTGGCCGAACGGTTACCATGCCGGACTGCCACGCAGAGGTCCCAGGTTCGATTCCCGGGCCGGGAGAAATACTTGTATGGCCTACATTTATTTCTCTCGTGAGTTTGGGTGTAATTTGTGGTTGTCTATGTGTGTGTCCATGGCACCCGCGACACAGGGTTTCCCTAGTGCGGGGCTATGTTGATTGTGAGCGTTATTATTATATGTAAGGGATAACGCTAAAACAAAATTGATAGTATGGAGTGGATGGAGGCGTGGAGAGAGGTAGACTTTGGCGTAGATATCTCAATCAGATTGGGTATGACCTTAAAAAAGGCCAGGTTAAAAGTATCAACGATAAATGGACATGTATGAAGAGACTGAGGGGGTGGAAAAGACGTTAGAGGTTTGTTAGGTGAGTAGCAGGTGTAGGTTCATAATTTCTGCCTGCTCCGCCGGGAGACAGGCGGGATGACATGTGTGTATGTAAAATTGAAAGATAATTAAAAAGCGCGGGCTAATCGAAAAGACATCACAATGTAGACAGAGTTACTGACTCTGTGGCGGAACGGTGACCATGCTGGTTTGCCACGCACACGTCCCGGGTTTTAATCCCAGTGTGGGAGAAATATTTGTATGGCCGCATATATTTATTTCTCTCGTGAGGTTGTGTGGTTACGAATGTTTATTTATTTATATATGTGTGCGTTAATATTGATTACATTAATATATATATATAACAATAATATTATTACATATACATAATTGCGTAATAAGTAATTAGTTATTTAACGTAAACTGAAACTAAAATTAAAGCAACTTTGTTGTTCAACACAAAACACGTAACAATCCAATAATTGCTTAAATTTTTTTTTATGGTACTAAGAGAGGGACGAACAAGTTGTGCCTGATGGTAAGCGTCTGTCTGTTGCAGTGCCACTCGGAGCTTTAGCAGTGGCACTGAAGGGAGGAGACGCGCGGGGCATGTGAGTTGCCCTTTAAGTTGGAAGCTATGTCCGGACGTTGTCGCAGGGTTGGCATCTCCGGCACTAGTAAGCCCGGAGAGCTAGTAAAAGATAAGCTAGATATCCTGCGGTCCCTCCAGCCGCTTAGTTTATTGGGAACTGGAGAGACGTCGTTTTTCGGCGTCGGGAAGTGCGCGTGCCTTACAGCTCCGCAACCAATGAGGAGATTTGGTAGTGGACTCCGAGTCGACGGGTTGGCGGTGGCAACTGCTAGTTGAGCAATGCACAACGGGAAGTGAGCGTGCCTACAGCTCCAGTACCTATCTGGAAAATAGGGAGGGTACTGTACGTGTACTCGGGGCGGCTCACCCGAGGCGCTAGCCTCATGAAGAACCAGATGAAGTCAAGTGACAGAGGTCTGTGACAACCCTGTACACTGGCTGATCTGGGGTCAGAACCTGAATTTATAAGGTTACTGTGTGCGCATAGGTCATAGTGCCCTTCCTTCATAACTTAGATGTTAAATGATATGGGACTGTCCCGCAGCTCTCCACGAGCTAACAAAGACAATATTTTTTCATATTATACCATCACCATCGATACGATAACAAGAAGCTGCGACTCCGTAAGAGGATACAGCACCAGGAAAATGGGAACTCAAGGCTTCATACCTATGACTTTCCTTTGTCAAAATCAAAGTACCAGGGTTTTTCTACAACGTGACTCATAAAAGGATATAGCTATATTTTCCTGAACAATAAACAAGAGCTATAAAGAAGCTATATCGATTCTTACAACTTGACCATGACGGTTATTTACCTACGTGATTTGTAAGTTCAATATCGATTAATAATGATTTTACTTGGTATCGGTGTAAAGCTAACCACACAATATTACTAATAAATGTCGTGTAGGTAGGAAATTAAGTATACCTATGTTTACGCAAATTACTGCATACATTTTTATACTCAGTATATAGGTATCTGTTTTCTATTAAATTTTGTAACTGCCAAGTGGTACTTACGACTTAATGATTTATTGGTCTTCCTCTTTAAAAGGAATACGAAGTTATTTACATTTCTCGATTGAAAATTTCATGTTCAATGTTGTCGTTTAAAGTGTAATAAATGGTAGGTGTAGAAGTCCTTGTGAAAGAGTTCGTTTTATATTCAAATCATCTTTATTTCCTAGGTAAGCAAATTACACTTGAGATAGTCATGTTAATTAAACTATACTGCTCATTCGTAAGGCAAAGTCGCCTGAGAAGAATGAGCAAGAATCTCTAGGGGTTATTCTTTTAAATATACATTTGAATATATATATTTAAGATTTACAATATTTATTTCAAACATTAAGATGTTGTTAAATGTGTTCAAGTGTATATTTAAAAGAATAACCCTTAGAGATTCTTGCTCATTCTTCTCAGGGGACTCTGCCTTACGAATGAGCAGTAGAGTCAATCTAAGGATTGAGATACGTCAAAAGGAAGCATTACCTTACCTATTTCTGCCGCTAACCAAAAGTGTGAGCATTACTGCGTTCCGGTCTCAAAGGATAAGATGTCGCGCAAATGTGTGTTATGTATTTTCATATGGTTGCCGCAACCGGCGACTTCATATTAATTGTATGAAAGTAAAATATTCACTTCTAGTTGCCGGTTCCTTGTGTCCAACACAAGACATTTGCGCGGCGCCTAAAGGTGCTGGAGAAACTATAGGCACTCGGGATTTTTGGTGTTTTGGGTACAGTGGAAGTGTCCCTCAACTGCAACAGTTATGGATAGGCGTATTGCTTACCACTAGGCGTACAATTTGTTCGTCATAAAAAATATGACAATGTACTTTCTGTCATTGTGGCGATTTTTGGGCGAGGCCTACGTCGAGAATGGAGGACGCCTAGCAATGGACGTCTTCCAGTGAAAATGGTGATGAATCCACTTCGTCAGAACTGTAATTGCGTCTATAAGTAGATAATTTATTCTTTAGACGAGTACTTCTGTGCTTTGTCCTATGAGAATTGAAGCAATGATCTAAACGTACCACGAGAAATTAACCCAGCTGATCTTATACAAATATGCGGAGCTCCAAATAATTGATGGCAAAGAATTTATCATACTCGCTATCTATACGATTATTTTACTCCTTGCATTTCTCGTAGAAAACTTGTAGTTCTTACCTGAAACAAAATGAAAAGGTAATTTAATAACTATATATTTTTCTCGACCCGGGAATCGAACTCGGGATCTCTGCGTGGCAGCATTTCGGCCACGGAAGTAGTTTTTACTTTTTCGATTTAGTTCTTATTCTTCACTGAAGAGAAATTAGGTATTATCTTGTTTTCAGGTTTTCGCGATTGTTACCCATAGGAAAAGAAACTATCTTTTTTCGGATCCAAATCAAATGTAGGTATTTATTTTTCAAACAAAACAATATTTCGGGTCCTTTACAGGTTTTATGGTCACAGCTGAGCCGTGATTGCGAGATTTAAATCGGGAAAAAAATACTATACCTATATTTCAAATATTTTATACACAACAGCCATGAGTACATTGCAACACTTAAGCTGGCGGGATTGAGATTTGTATTCAAATCTGTATTTATCGAAAATTTGTACAAACAATGTTGTCGTATAAATACTATTAACCTCAAAACTCGACAAGACTACAAATAAACAGGTAACACTTAAACGGAATTAATTTAGTCCAAAATCATTCAGTCAGTGCATGTGTTACCAAGGCCGATTCACAGCCTAGGGGCCATATAGAGTTACACAAGATGTCTTATTTTACCAAAGGTTTTAGGTTTGAACATATCAATGCTTTTATGTTGTTTATGCAAATGTTTAAATATAAAATGATAATGGATCTGTGGCGTTCGACGATCGAATCATTGTTTGTTTTGTTGGAATTAGAAGTAGAATACGAAATGGATAAAAAGCGTTATTGTTGTATAATGTCATAATGAACGCTGTTAAGATATTCTAAATTTCTCTATCCGACATCTATCCGAAACAATTACCGTTAAATAAGTAATACTTGAACAATGAATAACTTAGGAAATGAAACTATTTTTCCAAATTTAAATCGCGTATATTTTTCAAACAAACCAACGTTTCTGGCCGTCTCATGGTCACGGTTGGGGCTGAAGTGGTACAATCATCAACCAGTTATGTCTAATATTAATGCAAACCACCCTTTTTTTTCACTATAGTTACAAAAGTTATTAATTAAATAACTTATTTTCAATTTTACAAAGAAACATTCCAATTTACGCTACACTACATTTTACAAATTATTTTATTGAATGAATTTTTATTAAGTTCAATTTATTATTAATTAATAATAGAAATTAGAATAAATTAATATTAATTAGTAATGCTGCAGTTTTATGTCTGTTTGAGACTTTCCTTCAGAGGAAATACTGGATCCCAAACTGGTGGCACGGAGAAACCATCTTCCCTGTTGAAATTAGGATGTTATTTAATTTCAATGGCCTCTCGCAGCATCCTGGGTAGATAACGGCCTTCGTTTGCAAGGACCCTGGGGTTTGTCAAACTTCATTGAATGTGTAGGTTTATCCATGACATGCTCGCAGGCTGCACTTGCTGGCTGACTTGTTTACGCGACAATGAATACTTGTAAAATTAAAAGACGCGTAATGCAAATGAAGCTTCATACTTGGCATTGTTTTTTAATTTGGTTGAGTATTACTTATTTGGCAGTAATTATTTCGGACGAATGTCGGACACTTTTCCCTTATTGCATAGACATAAGACACTTTCTGACCCAGTCATTCTGATTCGTCACCGTTATGTGTGTTAACTTCCGTACATAGCCATAATTCGTTGGATAAATTCCACGGAAAAGTAAGAGTAAGAAACCCTGAGTGTTGCTCTTTGTGAACAGATATTTGTACACATTTTTATTACATTATTACAAATTTACAATATTTATTTCGATTGTCATAGATCGAAATAATTATTATATAACGTTTGGTATAAACTTTCGGTCTCCTTATAGTTTTAAACCTCGTAATTGGCAAACTTTGAATATCCACTGAAATCTTATTACACAAGTATATATCACAACTTAAATGAATTCTGGAAATAATAAGGTTCCGAAAAACAAATGAAACTGCAGCGAATTGAGGCTAATAGTAATACTAATTAAGCTGCATTAAAATGTCTTAATGAAAAAAAATGTGGAATATATCGAAAAAATTAATCATAAGATGTAGCCAACAATTAAGAATTTGTTTAAATCACAATTTCATATTTCCGAAAGAAAAAACTAACTTACCGATATGTACCTACGTATATCCTGTGTTGTCACTCATAATAGCATTTCCGTATGATGGAATGGTTTAGCTCTAAAATTTATGAAATGTATAAAGTCGCTTTTATCTTTTGTAATAGGTGAATTACGATAAAAATAGCTAGGAACAGTTTTTGGTAAAAAGTAAATAAAGTTGGTAGAGTAGTGTTACCTCAGCAAGATTTCTTTCTTATTTGCATAAAAGTTTTCGGTAGCTTTATTAATGTGTAGTATTTTAATGTTAATTTTTAATTTACTATTCACAGTTTTTATTAGTACTCAAAAGAAGAAATAAAACAATGTTTTACGATAGTATGTTCTGCATTTATAGCCTTTAAAATATGTGTCCATCTTGGAAATGGGATTAACGAACTTCTGAAGATCTGGCGAGGAAGAAAAGTCAGGTGTAAAAATAGTTTAAAATTACATGGAACTATTGGGAATAAATAGGACATTTTAAGGTTATAATTCGTCGGGGATTGTGCTATTACGCGTAACTAGCATTTGATCATGAGTTTCCATTTCGGTATTAGTGGCCAAATAAATCCGCGTAAATGTCATGGCAACTAAATTAGCGTGATTTACGGGAATCTATTGTAATCAGTTTGTAGACAACAAAAATTAATGCTCATTGTGCAAAAAAGTCGTAGCCATTGAAATAACAAATTGATAACAAATTAAATCCCTCTCCTGTGAAATTTGGTTTATTGTAGTTACGCGCTTTTTGCCAATACTACATACGCGGATTTGCATTATTTACGACGAATTGTTCTTCGTGGAACTGAGTACATGGAACTACTGGGAATAAACTATGATTTCTTGTTTTTTTTAAAAAAGCGATTGTCAAGAATACAATTTATTTTTATATTTTTCACAGAAAAAGTAAATTACAATTATGTGAATAACGTTTCATCGACGAGATTCTTTAGCTATCAAATATGTGTGTCATTTGTACGCACAAAACAATAAATACAGTAGAAGTGATTAGTTAGCGTCTGACGTGTGCCAACTATTGGTCTCGAAAGACCTATCTGAGTTCAGTCCGCCATTTTCGCTTTGTATGGTATGGTTGTGTCATTCTTTCGTGCAAATTCTCTAAAATCCAAGAAAAATTCTAATTCTAGCTGCGCCTAAAATATTAAAACGAAAGTTCAGCTTATACCCCTGCAATATGGTCGTTTTTATTTTGGAGAACTAAATTAATTTCCATATAATATCAAAACGTCGTAACTTGCAATAATAGGTATTGATGGTAATGAACTTTCAACGATATGCCAACAGGGTAAAGTTTAAATTGTATTAACAATACAGAATTTGTTATTTCTTTTTAAATTTGAAACTACGACCAATCAATATCAAGATTTTGTAGTGTTTCAAATTAAGAATGTGATTTTTGGCGACATCTGTTCTAATAGTAATCGAGGCATAAGGCACCTCCATTGTTTTTTCTTTCGTGTTTGTACGTGAAAGGGCTTAACAATTGTACGATCTGCAGTAGCCATCTATCAGAGATTCTCCCTGCACCCACCGTTGGGCAACCGTCAACGTTTGAGCGTTACGCCATTATATCTGCATACAATCGCGTCCTTCACGATGAACCCGCGTTAGTTGGTGGCAACTAGTCATGCTCGACTGACGCTATTAATTAAACGTTGAAATACAAATAAATTGGATTTTGAAACTGTACTGTTTTGCTTCTAGTTCCCCTGGATTGCGATAATGGATGAATTGAGTCCGCAGGTAAAGGTACGGAGACCGATTTTACAATAACTTAGAGAATTAAAGGAGTGGTTAGCCATATCGATGTATTCGAAACAACATGGTTGACATATTTAAATTTTCGCATTTTATACTAAAGCTCCAATAATATTCACAGGGACATCGCCTCGTGCCTGATATTTACGCCCCAGATGATGACGAAGAGGACACTGACAATTCGCGTGTCGGCTACGCTATCCTAGATCTCACAATTACTGACAGAGACCTTAGTGCTGTTCCACATGATCCAAATAAAAAACGTCACCGGTGTATTGGAAGTAGCCATGCCCTTACCCTTGGTATTATAAACCACATATGATCAAACGTTAAAAGTGCTCTTATCACATGAAAGTCTTAACTCCGACCTTTATTTAAAAATCTTGATTTGTTGCCTACCTGGCTTATACATTTATGAGGCTAGTATTTTCCTAAAAAGCAATATACATTTATTCGGATTGAAACTTTCACGATTTTCATACATTAATTGATTTTTAATTCTGGTCTGGTACTGGTCCCTTCGAGACCATTGACGTTTCAATACTTGCAATACGTCCGAAACGTCGAGGTAATTAAAATATATTTTATACGTGATTAAGTCCCAAATTAAAAATCAAATAATACATTTATTTATCAAAAATATTGCCATCGACTCTCGAAGTTATAGAGAACGAAGATGAGGAGATGGAGAAATATAACCAAAAGTATTTGTGTGTGTGTGTTAGAATTTATTTTAACAGAGTACCAAAGGACATTGAAGACTTGCCCATTAAATTATTAAAAGAAAAATTATACGAATGGTTGAAAGATAGAGTAAAATATGTTTTCGATAAGTATTGTTATATAAATGAATTTAAATTACTTTGAGTGCGTAGGTATGTCTATTATTATCGATATATTACAATGTTATATCAATAAATTCTTCTTATAATTTAATTTTTTGCATATCTAGAATATTTTCTGGCGAAACGTGTGCATGAATGAGGCGAAACACAGCGATTTGTTTTGTTTAAAAATTATCGATTAATTTCGTTCCTAGACTCTATAAACACTCTGCTAAAATGTCATTTTACAGATGTAGCCTTATTACAGCTAGTCCCTGACTCTGCACATGAGACGTATTTATTAATACGAGCCTATGTATCAGCTAGATGATATAAAAGCTGATCTAGTAAACACTAAACGATTTAAATTATTGTATGTTATAATTATTAATACAAAGATCGGACGTTAAGAAAATATTCCTTCGGTCCGGCTGGTTTCGAACCAACGTCTTCCATCAAACCGCGCCAGACGCTATGCCAACTAAGCCACCGAATGAGTCTGAATAAATGAATGATTTTTAAAGCTATTGCTCGTTCACTACGCTGACCTCCATGAGAAGAATGAGCAAGAAACTCTAGGGATTACTTGTTTCAAATAAACTTAAATCTATGGAATACACATTGAATCTAATTTTTGTAGAATCTAGAGCCATGTCGTCTTTCCATACACCTTTCTCTAACACGTAGTCTTCAATTTTGGAATATGACTTTTCAATCAAAATGTTTTTAATGTAGTTTTTAGTATTAGTAATGTAGTTAACGAGCTAGCGGATCTTACGAATTTTTCTAGGTGCTTGTTGCAAATTTTTGTTTTTGGTTTTCAACGACTTTGTTGTGGTAGCGCCATCTGTGAGAAATCAATTTGTTCACTCCGCCAGGTACATTTACACGTACCAGCAGCGCACTAGAGAAGTCGCTTTAGGAATTAATTTTTATAATTTAAAGTTTATCGTATGTCACGATGTTTGACCACCATGATATTCAATTATTTTTATGAAATTACTTCACTAGTTTGTTGTTGAACTTTAATAGGATGCGATGTTATCATACTATTTCTGCCGCAAAGCGGTAATGTGAGCATTACTGCGTTCTGATTTTGAAGGGTGAAAGGTGCTAGTGTATTTACAGGCACACGGGGCATTGTCAACTTTATGCCTCAAGGTGACGGGTGCAGTTGCAGTTCCCGTCAGATATTTGCCATTAAAGCTCTGAGTGGCACTGCGAATATGATGGCGGGTTACGTATAAGCAAGCACACGACTTGTTCGAGTCGTCACTTGAAAATTAGAACTTAAAAAAATTACCCTTTACAACTCTATCAATCACTACATGGTAAATTAAATATAAGAACAATATAATATAATAATCCTTGGCCCGTAGGGTTCCGGAGCCCTTCATTTGAAAAAAAAATTATCCATAAAATTAATTATATATTTAAAAGTTTTACAACAGCTACCTTACCCAACGCATTAGCATATCCGTACAAAAAGGGAACGCTGCCAGAGTCTGCCGCGGGGATCCATTTTTATTACTCGTAATATAATTTAATCCTAATTTCAGTTTCTAGTATTAAAGTTTTTATTGTACGTTACCTGTATATTGTGAAAATAAAATAGATTGCATACCACAATAAACGTACATAAATACTTTTGAAATACATGAATATAATGATGAACAGATTAATACCTAAACGTATGTCCCCAAATTTCCAGCTATTAAATTTTCTCTTGCCTGGATGAATTTGCTGCTTAGCTTTACTCTGTCATTCTTATATCACTGTTCTGTTTTGTCATTGTAATTTTGTAATTCATTCGTAAATGAAGTGGGATTAATATAGTAATTAAATTTGCTGAAGTAACGGAAGTTGCTCGAATAAAATACGTACCGTTTTTGTCTAGACACAACGATAAAGTGCTACTGTGCTACTGTTAATTACTTAATCTAAAAAAAAGTTGCAGAAAAAATCACAAACAAAACTGTGTGTACAAAACTGTGTTTAAAAGATAAAAATCTAAACATCGTCTTCGTAATTAAGCGCAGCAATTTACGCTCATGTTCATGAGTCTTCAGTGCCGACCGCAGAACGATTGCCTTAACCACCATCTTATGAATGCAGTTTATTGTACACTAACATAACGTTGTTAACGAATAAAATAAAACATTTCATATGCATTGAGGAATTGGTAGAGTTTTAGTGTCTTCTATACATATAATATGCCATAAATCACGTATAGCAACACTTGTAACATGTTCAGCGCCACGTGTATATCTTGATATACACCCAATGTTTTTATCCCAGGCCAGTGTGTCTCTGGCTATACACAGGTAAGGCTTGTATCTTGGCTAAGGCTTGTAGCCGATGGATCTCAGTGTATACATAGTTTCGAACATTTTGTATGAACGTTTGAAAGCCCTGGCCCTCACGAATCGTTCAGTGTTTTAGGGATATAAAAATCTTAAAAGTTATGGTTCAACAAAAGAAGCTGCATTAAACCAAATATATAAAAAAGCTCCCAGGGTATCCTGCCTGATACAACTGAAAATAAATGAATAATGGGGTACAGGGGAAGGGGAGTTGATAATATTAATTTCACACATTAAATTAATACCAATAGAAAACACATAAGTAAAAGAAATACCCACGATTTTTGCTTCGGAGGCCCTTGGCGCTGAACGTGTTAAATAAACTCAAAGACCTTTTAAGTTTTAGGAATGATTCACATTACTTGATTCGAGGGTCATGGGAAAAGATGCGATCGTGAGGGAACCGAAACGAGTATGATAAATCACATCTAATGATGATTGTTGTTAATTTTAACAAGTACCTGCAGCTAATGTAAGATAAAATTGTAAACACTTTACAGAACAACCAGACCAGATTCAATTTAGAAAACTTCAAACGAAAAGTTTGGGAACCTATACTCTACAAAGAACTCTTTAAAGATCTAAACACACTGCCGCCATTGCGCTCGTCACGCTGAAACATAAAGTTCACAAGTCCCATGTGCTTGTAGTTTCACCGCATTTAAACGTGCAACATACTGACAACGGATGCTAGTCAGGCGCGTGTCGGATCGCGAGCACGGCGGGTGTCATTACGTGTATTTATAAGGACGACAACGGACTACGAGCGGGTAAGGGACCCGACCTGTGCCCGTCTCACGCCCGCGTTTGGTTTGTTGTCGTTCTCTGTGTCTTTCATGCTTTGCTGCTTGGCGGCAGAAATAGGAATGTTGGAATATCTACTGCTTCTATAGTTCTTGCATACAATCAACGTAACCTAACCGATAAAAAATATGTAGGCAACAGACGACAAAATCTAAATATTTAAATTTGAGTTTTTAATTTTATACGCAACTAAAGAAGTAGGGAACTCATTAGACTATATTGTACATTATGTATATGGCAATAAAATTTAACCTCTTTTGTGGTATTTATGACGTAATGCAATTTTCACGGCTAAATCAACCTTAGGCTGGTTTTACACAGGTAGGCGTGAGACCGCTTAATTGTTCATGCACGCTGAATCACTCGCAAATCCAAATTAATCGCTCCCCCACAGTTCAGACGTGATTGTATGATAATTTAATTGTATTGCTACCTTAAGGTCATATTTGACGGTGTTGTGTACGGTACAGTGTTTGAGAAACTAAGATTAATAATTATGCATTTTCATAAATATATTAAGGTTTATTATGTAATTATATTACCGTGTTTCGGTTTTGAAAGATCGCAGAGTCGAAGCGTCGCGACGCGTCATGTTTTTCGCCTATAGCATATTCATCTCTATTTTCTCGTTATTAAGGTACAAATTTTTGTTATGCAAATATAGAGTCGAGTTGTAGTCGAGCTGCATTACTTCGGCGCAGTGAGGCGTCAGACGCCGACCACACTGAGACCCGGGCGCACTAATGCGAGCGTCGTCGCGCGTGGACGTGAGTCTCCAAGTGTTGTAGTTGAAAAACAAGATACCACGCGACGCTTCGACTCTGCGCCAGTGTGAGTTGAGCCTATGAAGGGCGCAGTGGTAGTGCCTCTTAGGTCCTTGCGATTATAATAATAATAACAACGCACACACTCAACATAGCCTACAACAACAACCACAGATTACACATAAACTCACGAGATAAATAAATGTAGGCCATATAAATATTTCTCCCGGCCCGGGAATCGAACCTGGAACCTCTGCGCGGCAGTCCGGCATGGTAATCGTTCGGCTACGAAGGCAGATTTAAAGCTCTGAGCGGCACTGCAACTGTTATGGACACGCGTGTCGCTTATCACCAGGCGCACGACTTGTTCGTCCCGTCACTTGTTGTCATAAAAAAATCGTGTCTTTATTTTTACGTTCATTCTCTTATGGTAACGGATATTTTATTATGGAATTAATAATTCTCATCGGCAATACTCTGCTGATAAGTGATATAAATCAGAATTTGAATCTATAATTAGAGATATTGGTAGAGATAAAGATGTAATAACTATTTAAAAGTTACAAAAAATTAAATTATAACTTCGAAAACAACAAAACGACTAATCTAATAGGCGTTCGAAAGTTCTCACTGTTCAGACAATGGCTTTATAACTGAAGTGGTTACACAGACAATAGCGGTATAACAGAGGTCGTGAGTCAGTGAGCAGCGCCTGCGCAGCGTGGTGAAGCAACGGGCCTTGAACGCAGAGACAAATATTTGAAACGTTTCCGATGAGATCCTTGCCCTTTGTGTAACATGGACCGAGAGGATGTTCGCAAGATTCAAGTGGAATGATTTGGCTTTAATTTTGTTCTTTTAGATAGGTACACGTAAACTCTTAAAATTGTTCAAAGGTAGACGAGGAGAATATATTTTGTTTCGCATACCTATACAGTATTTTATTGGTTTATCTATGTTATAAAGTTAAATAAGTGAGAATAAATATTCACAAAAATAATATTTGGTGGTAAATAGGGGTAAGTACAATTTTAAGTAACAATTAAGCGATTGCTTTTATTGAACGCGACGGCTTCATAACTAAAAGAAATTGTATGTTAGGGGTCAGTGACACATTGAACGCAACAATATTTAGGTATTCAGTGAGCCACAGATAAATGTGTACAATTACAAACATATAACGTGTGTGTGTGTGTGTGTGTGTGTGTGTGTGTGTGTGTGTGTGTGTGTGTGTGTGTGTGTGTGTGTGCGCGCGCGCGCGCGCGCGTGCGTGTGTGTATGTGTGTGTATGTGTGTGTGTTTGTGTGCGTGTGTGTGTGATATTATATTATATATAGATATATATTTCATATATAGATATTTTTTTCATGATAAGCTGCTATCAAAGAGGTGTTATTGAAATATAATTGATAAAATCGGGATCTTCTTTCAAAATAGAATGTATATCAAAAGTGATTGTAAACCAAAATTAAATTTCTACATTGCATAATAACCTGCCCGTATTACAGGTATGGTGGGCTTCGAGGTTTGTCATAGTGGATCTGATATCGTTGTCATTGCTATTGTTCAGATAATTGCCCACAGGGAACAGGTGGTCATTGAATTAAAAATCATATTCCGTTTTGATACATTACCACTTTATTTCTTGGAGATGGAAACACACATTTACTCTTCTGTTTTATTTGCACAGTTGCATCAGCTTTAGATTCTAAGGGCTGTTTGGGATGTTGGATTTTTGGTTTATCTCGAGGACTATGGTCAGATCTGGTCGTCTTTCAAAACATAATTTTAGGAACAGAAACTTTCATATTATTCTTGCAAATGACAAATTCAGTACGTTTTTTTCTTTTATTTCTGGCACTTCGCAGTTTCATTATATCGAATCCGGGACGTCTTCTCGACCATAATACCACAGTCCTTGAAGATAAAAGACTTCGAGCAGTGCGTGCTGCCAGTGATTATCTACGGCTCAGCGATGTGGTCACTTACTATGGGCCTCATAAAAAATCTCAAAGTCACTCAACGAGCTATGGAGCGTAGAAAGCTCGGAATATCTCGACGTGACGGAGTCAGAAATGAAGAGATCCGTAGAAAAACGAAATTCACCGACATGGGTCAAAGGATTAGCAAGTTGAAGTGGCAGTGGGCAGGGCACATACCTCGCAGTACTGACGGCCGTTGGGCAGAAAGGAGACCACGAACCGGAAGGCGTTCAGAGAGACGGCCTCCTACTAGATGGACCTGGTAAGGGCGGCGGGTAACAAATGGCTGCACGTCGCATCTGACCGGCTAGTCTGGCTTTGGGGGAGGCCTATGATCAGCAGTGGACGTCTTCCGGCTGATATGATGACGATGACTTCGCGGTTTGCGTTTGTGCCACGGCAAAGCGATATTCAGCGCGTTAAACATGCTTCCGAAGATCGATCGTTAAGCATATAGAGAGAAAAAACTAAGGACTAAAGTTTAATTTTTTTTTGTCTTAAACACAGGATTCTGGTCCTAAATTATAAGTAATTACTAATAATGTTATCGATTGTATTTATTGTATACTCTAGAATTAAACAATACACGTGATGGTAAATAAAAACAAATAAACATCATAGGCATGGTTTTATGTCGAAGGCGGACAATTTAAAATGACCCAACAAAACAACAGTCTTAGAACGAACGGTACAAAATGAAACGATCTCTATCTATTAAGGGTTCTCCGCAAAATTGCTCACAGAAACGGTACCAGACAATTGACCACAGTTTTAGCTGTTCATTTTCACACGCAACTCGTAAATGTTTCAAGTTGAATTATTTCAACGATTTTGGTGTCTGAACGGTTATGAGGAAATGATTGGTTGTGTCATTACCGTAAGGAGTGTATGATTCAGGCTGAAACCCGTTTTTGGTTGTGAGATATAACTGTATAATGTCAGTAACCTTTGGTCCAAGAATCACACCTTGTTATAAGCGTTATGTGGTACGTAACTAGTAGAATTTGCTTAAAGTAACGTAGTCATTAGGTTTAATTATGAAAATGTATTTGACCACTTTAAGTCTTCACTGAAGCCTTGGTGTCTTCATCGAAGCCGTGGTAGTCTAATGGTTTACCTTCCGCCTCTCAAGCAGAGATCGTGGCTTCGAATACGGGCTAGCACCTCTGAGTTTCTCGGAACTTATGTGCGAAATTTAATTAGAAATTTATCATGTGAATGAAGTTAAAATAACGCTTTTTAAGCTTATACTCAATCTTTTTACTCGAGCAGCCTCTGGGTTAGATATACGAAACGAGCACTTAATGCCCTGCACATATAATAATGCATTTAGAATGCTGATGGGACTGCCAACCTGGTGTAGTGCATTGCGGTGGCTCACACGGACAGCTTCCAGACTATCATGCGCAAAAAGATTATCTCGCTGATGAGTCGCGCGAGGCTCAGTACTAACAGCATTCTAAATGCTATAGCGGGAAGATATGATTGTCCTATCCAGAAACATTGGATAGTGCAAGTTAAGGGCGTAGCCCTGTTTGAAATATAATTAAGTTGCACTGATTATTACTAACCTTGGTATAAGTTCTTTTACTAACATACTATGGATATTTTATGGTCCGAAATAAAGAATTATTATTATTATTATATCAGTGAGGGAAAACGTCGTGATGTAACGTGCAGGTCGAAGAATGTTCCGCCCTCTCAAATCCGCATTGGGTCAGCGTGGTGGACTATGACCTAAACACTCGCCCGAAAGGAGAAGCAGTTTATCGGCTTTTCTCCGCGTCCTGGCGACTCGTTTTTCAATTTTGAATCGTTCTTTAATAATTCCTTTGCGTCACTATTCTGATTTTGTTTCTTTCCATCGTCACTCCCTGCTCGAACGCGGCAGCGTACAGTGCAGTTTAAATTTCAGTTGCGTCTCAATTTTGATTCCTTTACCAGATTTGTAACAGCTACTACTAATCATGTGCCAATTTTGATACTAATTTGTAAATCAGTATAACTCGGCCCTTTTGGGCCTCTTTTTTCTTTTACTAACAATCTGTAATAAATTCCCTTGAACCTGTAGTTTTTTTATTTTATAGCCGTGAACCTGGTCACGGCTCATTAGGGTTCACAACCTTTCAACTGGGTTAACGAGAAACCGAAACTGAAGACCTAAGTCTCGAAAATGCCAAAAAATTGTCGAGACTCTATTATAGTATATAGTGTTCACCGAAATCATTAAGATACTTTGAATAATATTAACTGTCTTCATTATTCTAAGAAGCTAAACTTGTTTGACCAAAATCATTGGTCAGATATTAAAGCTTGTGAACCGCGGCTGTAAGTAGAGGTAGTCGAACTTATGCGTGGGAGTTAATGCCACGACTTGTCCAATCCGAGCCATGTTGTCAAAAATGTTTTATTGTTGCGAATGATTTCCCACTTTACGATCTTCGAAGAATGTTTCGAGCACTCCAATTTGATGTTTTCCGCTGGTGAGATTCAGAGTAAAACAATTCGTCTGCTGTTGACGTGTGTCTCGTAACCTACGCCCACACTACACTCTGACAGTGATTTTGATGGGGCTTTGATGTAAAATTTATCTCTTACTGCTAACAGTAAGAGATAAATTAAAGAAGATAGCATAATATAAAAAAGATAGCAAAATAAACAAAACTTAACGAAGTCGTTAAGTGTTTCTGAAACGAAACGTTGGTTTAACTGCCTCCGTGGCCGAACGGTTACCATACCGGACTGCCACGCAGAGGTCCCAGGTTCGATTCCCGGGCCGGGAGAAATATTTGTATGGCCTACAATTATTTCTCTCGTGAGTTTGGGTGTAATTTGTGGTTGTCTATGTGTGTGTCCATGGCACCCGCGACACAGGGTTTCCCTAGTGCGGGGCTATGTTGAGTGTGTGCGTTATTATTATTATTATTACAATTTGAAACCTGAAACGTTGGTTTATTTGAAAAAAAAAAAAACAATTATCTAGTTTAATTTTCAAGGTCCCTTACTCCAGGTAAATTTGATCTAAATCGCATTCCAAAGAAGAGTTAAACAAACCGAAGTGAAAACACTTGCGTCAACAAGTTTGTCAGTAAAGAATTGAGGTGCGCCCGCGCTCCAAAGTTGAATGGAATTATGATTATTAATTCCTCGAGAGGTATGCAGGTATTATAAATTTACAATTCAAACTCTACTTTTGGTGCTTAATGTTCCTAGTGCAATAATGAAATAAATTGCTGAAATGTTAAAGTGAAAACTATTTTGAGTAAGTTCAATATTTTCCAAGTATTTCAATCTAAAATCAACAAAAAGTTTATTCATATAATATGTATAATAACAAATTCAAAACGTAACTTATTTGAGAAAATGATTTAATAAAGCGTGAATTAGAATTAATATATCATTTTTCATACGAAAAACAGAATTATATACTTTGTTATGTATATGTCATATATATTTACATATATATATCTATCCATAAAAGTTGCAGTGCCACTCATAGATCTAAATCACAAAGATCTGAGAGGCCTGCCAGTGCGCTTGTCACCCTGAGACATAAGTTGACAAGTCCCATTATGCCTGTAATTTTACCACAACTATTAACCTTCAAGTAATGCTCTAACATTACTGCTTGGTGGCAGAAATACGTAAGATACTACTCAGAGCTCTACTGCTACTAAATCGATAATAAATAACAAATGTGCATTATTTTTAAAATCTATATTGTCAGTATCTCAAAAATCACTTTTTGGTCTTCGGTATTTTATTATTGATAGGAGCGATATGTAATTGCTCTCCACAGTAGCCTTTCCAATTTTTCGCCTTGTTATTGATCTTCTTTTTATACTCGTTTACTAAGTGCTTTCTTGCTTTCTTGACGTCATTGGATTGCTTAGTGTTTTCTCTACTAAAATGAAAGTCGTTCATCGCCTAAAGGTAATTCATTCTTCTCATCTCAGATGTTAAAACAAAGCCATCTAGTTTCTCCTCACGTCATCGAGAGGTAATAAATCTAATTGCGTAAAAGAGGCAAGGCTGTGTCATTCATAGTGTTTGGTAATGAAAAAAAATCCACATTGAAACAAATCTACTCACCATGCCATGTATATGACGATTAAAAAAACAGCGTGACATCTTTGATCACGGTAGTCAGCAAAATACCTAACTACGCAAATTATAGGGCTGGGCTCCATTGGGAGTATCACCCATTCCATTGTGATACTACAAACCATCTGTTTATAGCCAACAAGGCTGATTGTAGGATAAAAAAGCATTAAAAAGAAATTCAAGTACACCAAAACATTTTGAAAAATCCCTACTATTTTGAAAATTTCGGACAATTAGTCAACTCAAGTCAACATAAGTCTTTCAATAGACCGTGAAGCAAATTGCAGTCAGTGTCTGCACATGTATCTCCTGGCTTCTTTGGAAATTTTAAATGTTGCCTATTTGCATAAATCGCTATGAGAATCAAGTAATTTTTCCTACACGAGAAATTAAATATAAAAATGAAATTTGTAAAAGAAATTATTAAATAAAAATTACGTAACACGACATAATATATTTGTAATGTCACTCTATATCTTAATGTAGCACGGAGTTAACCTGTTAGGTGTAAGTGACCTCGACATGATCTAGTGATGTCAATCGATGTAATAATGAGTCAGAGGTTGTTACAAAAGCATATTGAATTTTGATTAATGGTAGGTTTGAATTACATTCCTTAAGGTACATGATCATGTTGAGCTATGTTGGTTAATCAATTATTTCAGTAAGAGTGTCTTTACAATGCTGTAGAGGCAGGGATTTGCAGATCTGTTGCATTGTGAGCTAGACAAAGAGCAGTTTAAGAAACTGGTGGGCAACTTTCGCTAATTGAAGTGATACAAAAGACTTTTGAGTTATTTATCACTGAGTATATGAGTATAAATTAGATCTGTTATAGGTAGTAGAGCTTGTGAAAGAGTTTGTCACGGAAAGTATTGCCACTTTATCTATATTTGCCGCCAAGCAGTAATGTGAGCATTACTGCTAGTGCTGGTGAAATTACAGGCACATGGACCTTGTCAACTTACGTCTCAGGGAGACGGGCGCTGAGCAATGTCAGTGTTCCTCAGATCTTTGCGATTTAAAGCTCTGAGTGGTACTGCAACTGCCATGGACAGGCATGTCGTTTCACACCAGGCACACGACTAGTTCGTCTCGTCATTTGAAATCATATAAAAAACTTTAAGACACTGGGCTTTTGTATATACGTAGATACTTTCGGTTACCAATACAGAACACCGTTATAGCGTTGCTGTATCTGGTAAAGGCAATTGGACACTGCAGTTCGGTGCTTCAATTCCCGAGTGATCCGTCAGAGTCGCAATGGATGTTAATGAAGAAACACCTATTTGTCTCGTTGTGGAAATTGTAAGTCGACGGAGACGTCGTCGCCGTCTTACAGGTAAATCAACCGCGTCAGCAGCAGTTTCTAGTTCCTTATATCGAACACTTGTTGATTGACAATAGGAATGTGTCATGTTGAAAGCAACTGGAAACACGAATGTCTGTGTCTATGCATATAGTAAAAAAAACAAAACAAAAAATGTTGTTAAAAGGCTGTGTAAAAAACTCTAGAAGACAGACAGTGGTTATTATTATGATGCTTCCTGAAGGTACGGTCTCATATTGATCGTAATACTAGTCACGTCAAAATGATATCAGCGGTTCCTTTCATATAATCGATCATGTGCCCATGACCGTAGATTCGCGAGGTGCGCACGCCCCGTTACTTCCGTCGATGCCGGACGCCGCAAAGTGAGCGGATTATTGTTATTGAAATACTTGGAGGCCCTGTGATGAAAAGTTCATTTATTAGTCACTTGTTGACTTAGTACGCTTTATGTCTTTGCTTTGTGATGTAACATGCAAATAAAATGCAAAGATTGATTCATAGTTCAATTAGTAGGACCAAGGGAAAAGCTTTTGCCCGTGGTTCTAACAGTAGGACTACGGGCAATATTGTATGGGCATTGGACCTACTGATCGGTTAGTACAGTCACAGTCAATATTAATAATGTTACTGGTTCTGAGCTAGCTACAATTGTCCTTTAGAATCATTGACTTACAATTATATGGACGTCGGGTACGCGCTAAAAAGTGTCCGCACTTGTAAGGCGCTAAAATCGTATACAGAGCGCGACACTCCGCTTTAGTCTTCATTTGTTCTACTGACAGCGCGATACTGCGATGACATTACAATTTAAATTTCGAATAGGTTGACTTGGGACATTTTTTTCGTGTATTTTGTATTAGACCCGTCGTCCATTTATTTGTAAGTCAATGTTTAGAATGATCCCTGTAACAGTTCATAAAAAATCGCAAGATATAATCTTGTAATAACGTGCACTGTTTAATGTGTTTTATGAATTATATTTGCAAGTATCGCATTTAAGTGAAAATATTACGTGGCGCGTGCAGTCACTGAAGAGCGCGCAGCTGACTTTAAAACCCAACGTCATGTCTACTTTGGAATGGCGACTGATCAGGCCCGCAAACTCGGCCTAGGGTGAAATAAGACTATAAATTGCGTGGTAAATTGTACGTATTGTGGATTAACCCGACACAAAAGCAATCTGCGTATTGAAGTAGCGTGAACAGTTTGATCTGTATAAAACATCAAGCCCGTATCCTACAGGAGTAAACAGAGACTATCTGCCTCTACCCGCTATGTTCTTGACATACTTTTTTTTATAATATCAAATGACGAGACGAAAAAGCCGTGCGCCTGGTGGTATGCTACATATTTTGTCCATAACAGCTGCAGTGCCACTCATAGCTTGAAATTGCAAAGATCTGAGGGGCATGGCCTCTGCGCCCGTCACCCTGAGACATAAGTTGACAAGTCCCATGTGCCTGTAATTATATTTTTAAAAAAGTTAAAGTAGGTGGCAGTCCTTCTCTGGGCGAACTCTTACACAAGGAGCTCTATTGCTACTTAAATTGCAATTATGACAATAATCTGTTAATTTGCTAGTCGAGTCTCAAAAGAGTGTCAGTGGTATGGCAGTGATGGCTTTCGTTAATTTTTTTTAACGCACACACAGTCCCGCTCTAGGTAAACCCTATATCGCGTTTGACATGGACACACACATTACACCCAAACTCACGAGAGAAATAAATGTAGGCCATACAAATATTTCTATTTAAAGAAATGTCAAATAATTGGTAGTCGTAGACTATGCCATCGACTTACCATTGAAGAGCAGACTACTAAAAAATTGCAATGGCAGTTAAATGGTAGCTCGATGACTAGCTACTCTTAACTTTTAGCAGAATACCAAACGTACAAATTTCTGCAACAACTGAATGATTAAAAATTAGCAGGGTTAAATTCCTAGGGTCGGAAAGGCTAGCACGCTCACACCGTTTTCGACACATTTTTAGATGCTTGTAAAGGATTACAGAGCTCAATTTACGTGTTTCCGACTACATATTAATATTATATTGTCTTCCGCACCTAGTTTCCTAAGAATGTCACGGTGTAATCAGGAACTGACCATTCTCCCACCAGTTTTTGCTCGAGACTTACTGTCAAGGTGAATTGGATTGGTTTTACAAACGATTATCTTGTACCATTAGAATGTACCGACATGAAATAGATCGAGATTGATTTACAGATTTCTAAATCACACAGTGTAGTATATGATCAAAGAAAGGTACAATCAGCTTTGCGTGTTTTACGAGTAATACAATAATAATGGATCTTCAGAATTTACAGTAATGAGCGTTTCGTTTCAAATGGGGTAACTGACGGTATGTAATAGGATTCGTGTGCAATAAAGTACAAAACCACAACATAGAGATGTTAAAGTATTTCTGTCCAGACTAAGTCTACCGCATTTATTTACGAATTGGTTTTAAGAATCAAATAACATTCACTTGATGTGTACGGGTACATTCTACGTAAGTATATACATTTGAGTACAAGTCCCACTATTGGTCCTTCGAGGCGGATGTAAACCAGCGACCTATGGATTGCTGGCAGGCGCTGGTTCGACTCCAGCCGGGTCGAAGGAATTTTTCTTAGTGTTCGATCTTTGTTTTAATAATTATGACAAACTATGGAGTAATTTCACGAAAAAATTGAATATCAGTAACACTTCGTGACATTCAATAACTTAATTATATGACACAATTTATGTCTATTTGAAATTTTATAACTCCCCTATTTAAGAATCGATACTACCTCCGCTCGAATTGCAAATTTTCCCGTACTAATACGGTTCATTTTGCTTAGGTTGAGTGTAGGGCCACTGGATTTATTTCGAATTTATTTTTTATAAACCAAATTAAAGTTATTTGAAAAATGTTGGTGTATCGTATAGTATGTGTGTTCTATTTAGTTCAGTTTGTGACGTTGTGACCTCCTTACACCGTCATCTCACCTTTTTGTATCGCCTCTCTCCGCTTGTATCCTATAATTTTTTATTTTACTTGTATTTAAATTGTAAATTTGAATTGTTCCATCTTCCTTCACTTTCCCATTTTATTTTCGTACCACGGTCACTCCCAGCTCGGCCGCCACAACAGTAGGAACTGTTTCAAATTCCATCGCGAATAATCGCTAATTCTGGTTCTTTACTACGTTTATAATCACTTAATAAACTAAATCATGTCTACAGCCTTCGTGTACCTATATCTGTAATTCAGTTACTGGGCTCATTTAGGGGTAAGTGCCTTAATAATAAAGTGCAGGGAGTGTTTTATACTGTTGTACCTGTTTTTTAACATTTACCTTTTTCTTGTTACAGCCCTTTCTTTTAACTTTACTTCTTTAATAAATTTTGTGGACCGGAAGTTTCCCGTATCATTGCCGTGAACAGGTCACGGCTAGTTAGGGTTACAATCCTTTCAAGTTGATATAAAAAAAAATCATTGGTACATGTGAAGTACCTATTGAATACTGCGGTTGTAAAATTTCGAGGTAAGTTTCTGTTTTTCTTCTATCGTGAAAATTTTTAGGAATAGTGTTTTCACACCGTATAGTAATCAGTGGATATCTTCAATTTTACTATATATTTTTTCCAACATGATTGCTTCAACACTTTCACTACTATGCGGAATCAACCAACGTCATTTGGGGTTGTACAGACCCTTAAGCATAAAAAAGCCATCGAATACTTTCGTTCGCAGAATCTTTAAATGTCTCTCCAGAAAGTTGTCATGTTTCAGATCTATAACCTTATTGCACCAAAGGTGCAAACTCATTTTCTATAAAATTAAAAATCTGACTTAGTAACAATATAAAAGTAGACACGCCTTACACGAACCCAATCATAAATAACTGCATAGTTAAAAGACAGAAACAAGTACCAATCACTCTTACTCTTAACATTGCATACCATTAAGGCCAACCCACCTTTTTCCTTGAGTCATGTTAGCTGTTAAGCCACGTAGAAATCGAGAGTGCGCCACTCTACATCTGAGTACCTACCTACATACCAAACGTGGGCGCAGGTGGCCCTGAAAAAGATTTGATCAAATGACAAATTTTACCGCCTTGCTTTAGATTTATAGTGGTTTTAGTGATTGCCGAGGGTGTTGGTCAGGTGGACGGCTTATGGCCATAATCTTTAACCTAACCCAAGATTGGATTAGTGATATTTTGACGGGTATCAAAATTAACGAATAAAAACAAATATTGACGGGTACTTTTAATAATAACGCACACACTTATAGTCCCGCACTAGGAAAACCCTGTATCGCGGGTGCCATGGACACGCACATAGAAACCACAAATTACACCCAAACTCACGAGAGAAATAATTGTAGGCCATACAACTATTTCTCCCGGCCAGGGAATCGAACCTAGGACCTCTGCGTGGCAGTCCGGCATGGTAACCGTTCGGCCACGGAGGCAGTTCAAAATGCATACAAATATGTTATAAAAGTAATAAATACATGTAGTTAAAGTGCACTCTGCGTGATGGAAGTCGATAGTCATAAACTCATAACGGATGTACCCAGACACCAGACGACCCTGGGACTAGGACCGCAGCTTGCATGACTAAAGAAGTTGATGTTTCGCAAATTTGTCGAATTAAGCTCATTTTCACGGTCGAACAACGGAATTAGCCCCCGCAGGGCGATTGGGTTTGTGTAATTTAATTTGAATTTGTCAAGACAATTATGTAAGATTTTAATTCGTTGTTGTAAAACGTGATTAATTTATTGTACAGATTGGGGAATTTTATTTTTAATAATAATGATATTTATCATATATTAATAACCTGACTCTGAAACGCTCTAGCTAAACAAAAAATGGCGTCAATTTTTGTTCAATAATTCCCTTTTATTATATGTGATATTTGCGTAATGGACGTTAGATTTATAATGCTAAATATGATTTAGTTTTAGGAATTATTTATTGTTGGACTCTATTACTTACACTCAATTAATTTTTAAATTATTTTTTATGTACATACCTTGCAAAAACTCTGAAATGAAATCTAACAAAAAAATGTGACATATTTAAATTTTAAGTAAATTCCTATATAATATGTAGATTACTTAGTTATAATATATGTTTGCATAGTGACAAACAACAACATATATCGCAAAATTTCTTAATATTTCATTGCATATTGTTATCATAGTGTAGAAACGCTTAGTTTTAAACTATAATGTTCAGTATTTACATAATGTGTTACGTGGAAATATCCTGAATAAATAAAATAAAAATAAATTAAGAGTTTCAGTTTTATAAATAATTAAAATTCAAGAAATTTAACAACTCTCGCCATTTACAAATACCGATCTTCTACGTAACAGCATGAAAAATACGAATGCATTGTCTTCTACATACTTTGGTATAGATATTATTTCATATATGTTATTTATATTGAATTCGCATGTATATTCGTGTGGAATAGAAATCGAGAGAACACTGTGAGATAATGACCCTGGGCCACCGCCTGCGGGTAACATGACAACGTGCGTTTGCGCAACGGAGGCGTTAGTTCGATTGGCGGCTGGCGATAGTGTTTGATGCGACAGTCATGTTCAAAACTCGACATTCTAGTTTATATTCCGATTGATAATAAGAAAACGAAGAAGGTGAGAGGAATTTTGCACTTCAGTGCTTTTACTTACTTAACTACGTTTTACGTACTTTTCAAATTTTTCCTTTTTTATTTTTAAATCCGTTTTGACTTTAACCTGTACTTTGTTCTTTTATTTTTCAACAAATTTGATTATTGTTTTCTCTTCATTAATAATATTATTTAAACTCATTGACTTACAATTATATGGACGTCGGGTCCGCGCTAAAAAGTGTCCGCACTTGTAAGGCGCTAAAATCGTATACAGAGCGCGACACTCCGCTTTAGTCTTCATTTGTTTTACGGACAGCGCGATACTGCGATGACATAACAATTTAAATTTCGAATAGGTTGCCTTGGGACATTTTTTTCGTGGTTTTTGTATTAGACCCGTCGTCCATTTATTTGTAAGTCAATGATTACACTATCCGAATTACATTTTGACATTGTGCACCGAAGAACTCCAGAGAAACAGATTATCACCTAGTTAAGTAGTTGAAGTGTCGTCACTTCTTTATACACTGTTTTACTAAACCAGTTTAGTAGTAATGTGAGCTGTATTAAGTTATTAAGTTTTGAATTGGGATATTTTAAAGAATTCATTTTTATGACGTGTATACAAAACTGGACGAAGAATTAGAGTAGTGAAACGAATTCATTAAAATTCATTATTTTATTGTAATAAAACTATTATAAACAACAGTAAAATGGCATGTATGCTAATGTTTGCCATACAAGTACAGGCAGTAGAACTTCTTGTGAAAGAGTTCCTCCAGGGAAGTACTGTCACCTTACGTATTTCTGTCGCCAAGCAGTACATACTGCCTCAACCGTTAGGTTAGGTTAGGGTGCTGGTGTAATTACAGGCACATGGGACTTGTCAACTTATGTTGCAGGGTGATGGGCGCAGTGTCAGTGAGTCTAAGATCTTTTCGATTTAAATCTCTAAGTGGCACTGCAACTGTTATGGACAGGTGTGTTGCTTACCACCAGGCGCAAGGCTTGTTCTTCCCGTCACTTGGTATCATAAAAATAAACATGTATACAGAGTGATTTAATCATCATTAAGTGTACGTTGATACGGAACGTTGCCAAATATGAATGTAAACAAAATTGCACATTTGCAACTCTTTTTATGTTTCGAAATTTCTGAAACTTGCCTTGAAAGTTGTCGTTTAGTCGTTATCATTGTGGTTACTCCTTACTTTCGTAGTGAAACTATATCGTGAAAGCTTGTAGTTATACTGTTGTATTTATGAGTGAAAATACACTTATTTTCGTCGCTACGTCGTAAAATGTATGTTCTTGTGTTTTTATTTCTTTAGGTATAATAGCAACATTTAAAGTCAGCTTTTCTGCGAACGACGACCTTTTTGGGGGTCGGTTCCTGCTAATATGAACATTAAAAAAGCAAATGTTACTCTGTTACGTTGTACCAGAGGAAGAGGCCAATGACAATGTTGTCATGATACAAAATTACATTAATGTTGCCGCTGCCAATGCTTCTATAGACGACGCAGTGGGGATGATCCCTTAGCGTTGGAGGTCCGAGCAGAATCGAAACGCCCAACATGTTTTCGCTTTTATTATTACGGAAATATAGATTTTTCCGACCTGTTTAATGCGATTCCGTGTCGATAAATATGGTGACCTTACTTCCTTCCTTTATTATGAATGAACTGTGTGTGTAATAATACATAGTAAAGAAAGGAAGTAAGGTATGTATGTACGGCGGCGAGGCATGGACCATCGAAGGGGATACCAGACGGCGCCTGGGCATTAACACCTCACGCCAGCTGATGCGGATCATCAAGAAGCGTAAAGTCACATATCTCGGCCACGTGCTTCGACATAAATACCGACTTTTACGAATTATATTTGATGAGAAATCCCAAACAGACATATAAGACTGCTGTATTAATTAATATGTCTACTTTATTCTAATTTCCATTGTAACTTATAATAAAATTAATTTAATAAAAATGTATACTTAGGAAACTAAACTATTTTTCCGGATTTAAATCGCGTATATTTATTTTTTCAATTGATGACTGTACCGCCTCAGTTAACTGTGACCATGGGATCTGTAAAGGGTCCGAAGCGTTGGCTTGTTTGAAAAAAAAAATATACGCTATTTTGTTGTAAAAAAATAGTTACTAATAATTATTTTTATGAAATATTTTTCAATACGTCTATCTAGTTGCAACACCATGTATTTGTATATTTATCACTACACATACTTTGAAGTTAAATTTCAATTGCTCATACGTCTTAAAAGACTTAACTAACGATAAAACTCCGGTATAATTATCGATGTAGCAATAATATACAATAGAACTACAAACGTATAATTGTTATACCGAACATAGTTATAACATTTGTAGACAATTACACATTTTAACGTGAAGTTCCAGATAAGCAATGTCGTTAAACCAACATTGGACGTGTTTCACAACATTGCAGTCAAAATGTCAAAAAATTACTTTTTGTAATTCAAAGGAGTGGTTCAATGTTGCAAGGTTTGCTAATGACGTGATTAATATGATGATTATGTAGTAGATAAAGTGTTTTGTTTAGTTTTTATAGATATTTTACGACAAACACCCACCAATAAATCATCACTTATACTTTAATTAAAATAAAAAACCCGGCTACAAAACAATATACTACAATAATCTCAGTTCAGAGTACTAAAAAACCGAGCTCTAAAGTTCGTGGAATAACATCTATTTGCGAAGTTTTATTAAAATCCGTTACCGGAAAGTGCGCGAAATCGGGTTCATGCCCTAGTTTGCCACCCTTAGAGGCAGAATATTTTCTTCAAATTGAAATGGGACTACTACCGCGGTACCCTCTTTTCAATAAAAAATGGGTCATCAATATCGGTGCACAAATGTTAATTGCCGGAGTTATCGCGTAACAGCATATATAGGGCGCACTATAACTTTCCGGAACTCGCCACTTATATAAACAATATTTAAAAAGTAATTACAACATTTGAAAATGGAACTCTTTGGCTGTAGAATACAGTTTGTTTCATCTGACTGTCACTTGTTTTTACGTTGTGATGTCATTTTAGAAATTGGTTGTCTACATCACCATGGATTTAACTCGTGCAAATTTTTGTAGTATGATTTTCTACGACTGAAGTGTAAATTAACAACTCAGCGGAGCTTCGCTCGGCTTCAAACTGCTTTTGGCGATGACGCACCATGCAAGACGACTATTTATAGCTGGTTTGCAGAATTTAACGCGGTCGTGTGAATCTCAGTGACGAATTTCGTGGTGGTCGCCCGTCCACTGCTGCGAACTACAAAAACATCGATGCTGTACGCCGTATGATCAAAACAGACAGGCATGTGACATACCATGACGTTCGGGCATCTTTAGGTATAATAGGCATGAGTCAAATACAATCAATACTACACAAACATCTGGGTGTGAAAAAGCTGTGCTCTCGGTGGATCCCACACAATTTGACTGAGGCTCTTGCACTTGGTGCAATGCCACGCTTACCAGATTTAAGGACGGGGCGTCAAATTTGGTGTGGGATATAGTAATAGGTGGCGAAACATGAATTTATAGTTACGATTCCAAAGTAAAGCAGCAATCGAGCGTATGGGTCTGTCGAGACGAGCCGAAACCAACCAAAGTGGCGCGCGTGCAAAGTGCCTCTAAACGGATGATTGCTTCTTTTTTTAGTAAAAATGGACACGTGGCTACTGTTGCTTTGGAGAATCGTTGTACCGTGACTAGTGATTGGTGCTCATGTACAAATAATTATTCATGGTACACCCACAAACAAATGGTCGTCCATTTGTTTGTCGGAAGTTATTGACAAACTCCGTAAAAATAACCGTAAACGCCGTATCATCTTGCACCACGACAATGCCAGTTCTCACACGGCCAGACAGACAAATGAATTTTTGAAGGTAAACAACGTTGACCTTATGAGCCATCCTGCGTACAGTCTCGACCTGGCACCTTGTGACTTTTATTTATTTCCAAAAATTAAGAACTAGTTACGTGGTCAACGATTTCCATCACTTGAAGAGGCTGTCGAAGAGTATGAAAAATATTTTTTGTTTCAGAGATTGTCACGGAGGAGTGGCATAAATGTTTTCAAAATTGGTTTATACGTATGAAAAAGTGCATTAACGCTAACAGAGAATATTTTGAGGACAATAAATTAATTTCTGACCATCTACAATTTTTTTCTTGAAGCTGGATAAAAGTCAATAAAGCTCTAAAGTTTTCGCGCTTCTTACACATATGAATTGTTTTATTTCATTTTAGTGGTAGTAGAGCTCCTGCCACCGAGCAGCATGGGGCCCGAAATGTTAGAAAAAAAATTGTCACATTTCCAAATACGATAGTTTTACTGTAGTTGTTGTACTGTAGTTACTGTAGTAGTTGAGGAATTGGTTAGAGCGTCTCATTGTATTTATTTAAGTAGCAGTCGAGCTCCTTGTGAAAGAGTTCGTCCAGGGAAGTACTGCCATCTTACCTATTTCTGTCGCGAAACAGTAATGTCAGTAATACTGTGTTCCGGTTTTGAAGGAAAGGGTGCTGGTGAAATTACAGGCACATGGGACTTGTCAATTGTATGTCTCAGGGCAACGGGCGCAGTGGCAGGGCCCCTAAGACCTTTGCGATTTAAAGCTCTGAGTGGCACTACAACTGTTATGGACAGGCGTGTACCCAAGTACGTACACAATTATTTGCATGATACAACTTTAACATTTATTTTGTTCTCAAGCTATTTACTGTTATTGTTAACATATAATTGTACATTCTCATTTAACATGTTTGAATATTCTCATTTCACTCTCTGTCTTGTTTTGGTTATTGTAGTCATTATTGAATATTAGAAATTGCGTAAATGCGATTATTGTTTGAGATTAACGTATTTTTATTATTTTATGAGAATAGCGTCATGCTTGGTTTTTGGAGTTCGTTGAGATTAAGAACTGCTTCGGTCTTTTATATTCAAGACGTTATTGCCAAGCTATTTCTATTGTATTGTTTTGTAAATATTTATAATTTTGCACGAGACAAAAATATGAATAATCTATTTTTGTACCTTAATCAAAACAATTTTTTTTGTTCGTATTCGTAACATATTCCGTGGAAAATTTGTGAACTGATTTTGATGATTCTTTTTTTGTTGGAAAGAGGGTATCTCATTAATGGTCCCATTTAAATTTGAAGAAAATATTTCGCTTCTAAGGGTAGCAAACTAGGCGATGAAACTGATGCAATTACACGAGCTTTTGAGGTAGGTTTTTTTTAGTACTCTTTACTGAGATTACCATGTCATTGTAATATACACATGGTACAATGATAAGTGATTTGTAGAAGACGGCAACTACTTCTTGTGTAAACAGCAAAATGGTTTTTACGAAATGATAAAACACATATTTAAAAGAAATAAAATAAAACAAAAAATATCGTTACAATCTTTTATATGGAGTGTTTGTTGAACAGAGCCATATATTATAACATGAATGGCGTTGGATTGTTAATAGCAAACCATTCAAAATTGTTTCATTATATTGGTTAACTTGTTTGGGAAAGTAAAAAATATGATTTGCGTTTGTTTCATTGGAATGGTATTGAAAACATGGCAATTGATTCTTAATTATATTTATATTAATAATATTTCAAATATTAATTAATTATATTAATAATATTTCAAAAGTCAGCTGTGTGCGTTATTGCTTAGGCTTCCTAAGAACCAGGGAAGTTTAATTGTTGTCTACGAAATGACATTATGGACATGACTTTTACACATTTATATCGCGTATATTTGTTTTTTAAACGAATAAACGTTTCGGGCACTTTTCAAGTCCAGTGTTTGTTTGAAAAAAAAAAACAAATATACGCGATTTAGTGTTGTTATGTGTAACTATTTCAAAAACTTTTTTTATATTGATGTTATTTACATTTGTCGATATCGGAATGAAATGCAGGTTGTGGTCAATAATTAGAATTATTGTAGCCCGTCATTATGCGACGACGTTTTCTAGATTACTAAATTGTTACTTTGAGGGGGTCCCAGATTCGGTTCTCCATAGGACCGAGTTGGGAAGTGAACTTGTAAACTGGTTTTCATTTGAGTGTTCTCGGTTCTCAAGGGTTATCCTAGTTTGAGACCAGGTTATGGATGTGGTTGTCTGATACGTTGTTATTATTCGAAAATACACTACTAACTCTCAAAGGGCTGAAATTATGACCGTAATGGCCTGTGCATTAGTATCATTTTTGTTACCACCTAAAGCCGGGTACTCATTAGCGAGTTGTTACTGTAACGTGGCAGATATTGTGTGTACACGTGAAACAATTTTCACTCGCTAGAATAACGATAACTGGTTATCGTCGGCTCACTGCCAACTGCACGCCTTCTGCTCGCGGAAAGCTCGCAAACCACGTACACACTATGATTTTTAGTAACATAACATGCAACTGTTACAGATCGCTAGTTAGTACCCGGCTTTAAAAGAGATCAAATGTTGCTGTACACCCACGCCAAAATTAATAGACCCTATCGAACGGAGATTTTTCATCAATACCTTCTTTAGCAATTTTAAAGTGTTCGGTCAATGACTTGAGATGATTATCCAATTCAAAAAGAACCTTGATTTATCTATTTCTTAGTATCTAAGAGATTTTTTGCTTAGTTCTAAGCATAAAAAGATTGTACGATTTCTTGTGTAAAGAATGTCTTTTGTTGTTTGTTTGATTGTTTGTTTCTATTTTTCAATGCACTCAAAAAATTTTAAATTTCGTGATTAAGAATGGTAAAGTGGCACCTCTTCATCTGAAAGTGAACGCATTTAGACTTTTCACTTTTAATTTGAAAGAAAGAAAATAAGACGCCATAATTATATGACGTCACGGCGTTACACAAAAAGTATAAAATAATAATAAAGACAACATGAATTTTTTTATCGCTATATATAATCATGTTGCGGTAGGAGGGTTGTATGAAGAAGTCTCGGGTTTGGTTCCCAATAGGAACTGGTTGGGAAATTAATTTTCCTAAATTATTTCTGGTCTGGGTGTTCTAGTGTTCCCTGGTTTGAGACCAGGTAATTAATGTGGCTGTCCGGCACATTATTATTATTATTATTTTATTATTATTAATTCTGTGATAGAAAGAACGAAATTCAAAATTGCAAAAGGCGACCTCTGTCCACACGACTTGTCAACAAATTACAATTCTGATTCGATGTAGAACATATTGAGCATATCGGCTACGTAACCACATTTTCATGTATATCAGTACAAAACTAAATTAAGCAATAAAAACTCCATTCACGAAGGCTAGTTGGAATGCAAGTGCTCAGAAAATACCTTCGCATTGAAATTGCATGATATTTCTCGTCTTCAAAGACTACGATTGCATAATATCCTAGTAAAGAACGGACGTTATAATTATTATTTCAAATGAATTTAAATATTTTTTGTGACATCTCAACTGACAATAGAGAAATTCATGGTTTTTCAAAAAAACAATATTTAGTATGCTTATATGGCGTCATTATTGATTGTTACGTCACAAGCAAATACAGCGTTTCTTTGTAACTTGTATAATATTACACATATTCTAATATTAATGCTGTAAATTGGTCTGTTGCACATGTAATTTGTTAACTTATGAAATAAAAAGCTATATCTTTTTCAAATTTATGTCTATTTTTAGTTCTAACAAAAAGCATTTATATTTGTCGATACTCGACAAATATCTTTTTTTGGGCATTTTGTTAGTAGCACAAGCTGAAAAAAATAACAAAATGGTGTACTACAAAGCCGGTTTTCTTTTTTAAATTTCGTAAAAAAAATTGTTTTTATCAATTCCAAAATGACGATCATAGATTAGCATCGAGACATGTAATCTGGAAACGAGATCCTCAATTATAATAACCATGTGTTATTTCAAACAAAACATTGTTGTTTTATTCTCGTAGAGAATCTAATTTATTGTTTCCTTTGTTTGAGTCGCAGAAGGAAGCAGTCGCCTTGATGTTATACTCAAATGTTTATAAGTGAATTTCCGTGGTAGTTTTACCGGATTTTTCTTAATTAGTCACAATTCTACGTCTTGTTTGAAGCATAATTAGTATTGTTACTACTAATACGATACGCATATTTATGCATATCCTTATTTGCAACAATACTGAATAAATTTATTCGAGAAACAAAGAAAATATTCGTTTCCGATGTAGTCAGATGCAAGTTACGTAAAATATTGGGACATTTCTTTAGTATAGAATAGCCACAACTCACTTTTACATGTAATGCACCATTTTTTGGCTGTCGCATTGTATCGCAGTAAAGCTGCAATAATTATAAAGCAAAGGGGGCCTTAGATCGCAGTATTGCTAGAATATAATGCTCTGGAGGTATGTTGGATCGCAGTAAAGCTGCAATAATTATAAAGCAAAGGGGGCCTTAGATCGCAGTATTGCTAGAATATAATGCTCTGGAGGTATGTTGGATCGCAGTAAAATTGCAAAATTTACACAGGTGGCGCGTTAGATCGCGATAATGCTGGAATATAATGCATTTTCGGCGTGTTGGATCGCAGTAATACTGAAATATAATTACAGGCTGCTATTACAATAATTAGAATTAATTAATTGCTTAAATTACGTCTGAAAATTAATAAATAAAATAATTAAATAAATAAATTATAAATGAACACACACAACAATATACATAATTTATAATCTAGGAAGAAACAAAAGAGAGAAAGAGAGAGACAAACGTATAAAAGAACAATAAAAATATTTGTGTCATAGTAAACATTTAAAGCGTGACATACACAGAGAGCGGTTGTGTTGACGGCTATATAAATACACGGAATTAGACCTACCGCACTCCCGACCCGACACGCACCCGACCCGCACCTGTGTGTATCACGCTTAAGAGAAATGAAGAACATCGACAATGCAGTCTCCGATGTCTTCTTAGCGAGTTTCTTACTATTTACATATTTTGTAATACATCTCAATTACGGATGTTCAATTCACGCATCTTACCCCTCGCATGCAATCGTAGAAAGTCGTGTCTTACATCACTTCAGTCCCAAACAGCGACACGGTACATTATACAATCAATTTACTGATCGTTACATTCGATCGGTCGAGAACATTTAGCGTTTTCTCATTTTAGTCTTTTTTGTCTTTGCTTTGTTTAATTGGATGACTTTAATCAATTGATTGCTTATTATCGTGTTCATAACTTTTAAGATAAAAAACAAAGTAGTGATTATTCAATTATGATAACAAATATAAAGGTTTAGCGTCGGATAATACGTACATCTAAAGTCTTTTTATCACATAAAATTCATAAAGATATAATTTCACCAGCACCATTAGCCTTAGTTCACACTTGTACGGTTTATTTGATTCAGTTTTCGTATAGGTATGGGCTTTCGCATTCATGTAGCATATTTATTGGTGAGAGTAGCCATGAAAATCTAATTAGGAATGTAACGTTGGAATAAGAGTGAATGATGAAGAATGAGTCAGAGAATGAAGCGATGGCTGGATAGGAGAGAGACGGAAGAGAGAGAATTTTGTTTTTTTTTTGTAAAAGAAGTTGATTAAAATAAAAAAGGAAAAGTTACGAACTGAATTTTACGAATTTTATTACGACGAAGAACATCCCATCCCACATTTATACATCTAGTGAGTCAGTTTTCAGACACGATAGAACCGTTTCGGAGGCAGAGGTCGGAAGTTTAGCTGCAACGCTCATAGTACAAAGTTTCGTGGAAGATGGACGACGACGTTTCTGCGGAATACGAAAATCCGAACCAAGTGATTGCGGCTGCGACCTATTCGGTTTTTTTTAACATACGCCGCTCACGGTGTCCATTGACAGGACACGGCAGTGAAAATAAACGAATCGGTTTTTTTCCACTGTATACGGTTTTACCGTGTAGTGTGAATTCACCAATATGTTCGTATTCGCCACTTAAAACCGTTACACACATTATTGCTTGGCGCCAGAAATAGATAAAGCGGCAGTGCTTCCCTGGATGAACTCGTTCACGACGCGCTCTACTGCTACAAATCACGAATTTCTTTTTCTTTCCAGTAGTACCCTAGGTATAAAAAAGCCACATGTGATCATGTGTATTTGCGTGCGATGCACTTTGGTGGCATGGCTTATTGGGTTGCGATCGCTCACCGTATGGCACTGGCAGAAAACTAGCACTGTTTTACTTCTCACGGTCTACAGTATTTATGCTGAGTCAGAGCCATTTCAGCACAAAATGTTATGAATAGATATATATATATATATATATATATATATATATTAACTGGGGAGTAAAAAAAATGTTTTTTTCACAGTATGGGTTTATATCCAATGTGTACTAATTTCTGTTCTATGTGCTTGTGTGTTATACTTTGTAAAGTGATTGTAAATGTGTGTTCCTGTTTGTATTTGTGCTGAGTAAAGGTTTTATCTATCTACCATATGTCAAACGTGTTTTTATCACACGAAAGTAGAAGAAGAAGTAAGTGTATAGGCATAGAATAAAACAAATGGATAAAGGAAAAATGCCATAACAACGACATCTTTGAGATAACAAAATTCAACAGTAAGAGATAAACGTTACCACGGCTTTTTATACATTAATATATTTCATACATTGGCTTCAAAAATCTTATGTACTTATAAATAATACGTGAAGATTTCACATTCCTTTAAAATCACTTCAGCTGTATTGATTTCTAAACGATGTTGTTCCATCTACTGCGTTTCAATGTTCGTTAAATCTCATTCACACTGTGGGTAGCGACAGAAATTTCAGTAAAAGTGTTATGAGCTTGTTAACGCGCACTTTCGCCAAAGGTACACGTATGTGTTGATTTGACGAGGTAAATATTGGCTCATCACTGATGGAATTCTTAGAAAACGATCGTAGAAAATTGTATGGAAAATTTTCTTCGTTTCAAACGCTTTCGTTTAACGTTGAAAGCTTTCTGAACATGGCCCCCTAGCAATGATTTTAGTGGTGACTGGGTAATGCGACTTTCTTTTAACTATGTATTGTGCATTATTGCAAATGAAGGAGTACTTGCCCCTATGTTCAGACTTAATAAGTTAGTTCGTCATTTTGTAGGGCACCGTATATGTTTTCATAATAAAATTCCAGAAAATGTACAAAATTGATTAGAAAAAAGTTCAAAACTAGTGCTAAAAATGTAGTAAGAAAAGTTTATTATAAAATCTTTCAAGTGTTATTTGATTACCTACGAAATAAAGATATTTGATTTCACTTGAGTAACGATCTTGTGAAAACCCTGAGAACTTTTTATACATACAGATAAGTCGTGTACTGTAATATAACTAAATTTATTGGCGAATTCCAAATGTAGCGTTTAGATTTATATCGATAAATGAAATTTGTTTAACCTAATGTACGATTTCTATACTCACATCATAATACCTATTTAGATTTTGATCAGACTGCGTAATTATATCATATATTAATATTTTACATGCAGTGGATAGCATAGCATTTGAATGTAAAATTTATATTATACATAACCTTATTAGAATAAAGCCACATGTGATCATACGATAAAGATCAAACTATCGACAACAACTACATTTAAAATTCTATGGCAACATCGCAAATGTCATTTAATTCCGTCTTCAAAAGAGATAGCCTTTAGCGGAGTATACCAGTTATTGATATGTAACGTATATAAAAATATTATTTTCCATTGGTTAGGTGCACGTTTGTTTATACGACTCATTTCATATTCCCTCCGAAGAATTTTACGAGAAATCAATATGAAAAAATGTAGTCAGACGGGACGCGGATACCAGGAGCACAGAAAGTAACAAGGTATGACCGTTTAAGGCGCGACGGCTTTCGCGAGACGCCCTGTCTGCGGCCAACGGCACTTGATACCGATATATGGCCCCATACATCAACTGGAACTACACGGATACCTGTAGTAGTCGGATAGGGAGTGTAATGGAATCGCATGGTGATTGTAGGAAGGAATCATGTATTATTATCACTATTGCCAGATGGTTATATTTCTTACATCTTTTTTAACTTTTGACCTTCTCGCGTAAGTAAGCAAATTTTTTTAATTCAATTTTCTTAACTTTCGAGAACGTTGAGATTTTTTAAATTCAACTATATTTGTTATTCTAACTCCTAAAATTAGTATACGAACGCATCCAAATTAGACAAAAAAAGTTAGAGATGGCGTAAACAAAATGAAATTAATCAATTACGGGTTAGACCTTGACTATTCTTAGGTCTACTTATTTTTTGTTTTAAAATTCAGGCGTATATCTTTTACAGTTACAATTTTTTATTAAAAAAATGCTCTTATAAAATGTAACTTTTGCTGCAAAAATGTTTGCATGTAACGAAATGTAATGCATGTTTTCCACGTAATTTTTTATTAAGAATTAAAACAATTTAAGAGCACATCAACTTATCATAAGCGTTAAAGGGTTGAATTTAAATTCTAAGTTACAAATGAAATTGTTTTTTCAAGTCTACAGTTACGTACACTTGAAATATTTTATTTTTTATTTTTATTGAATATCATGATGTTTTTACTACCATATTTTTTGTGAATATATTCCAATAGTTTCTTATTGATACAAAAATCGAACAAACACGTCGAAAAATTCCTTCGACCCGACTGAATTTGAACCAGCAGCGTCAGTCGCTTTGTCGTGGCTACCGCTCTGCCAACTGGGTACGGATTGAGTCATCAGATTTTACGAATTTCTCAACGTGTTTAGTGGATCTGTATAAGTAACAATGCATAGGGCTCTTTACACGTTCCATTGTCACATGACTGTCGGATATTTCTAATGTGTAGTCACGTCAAGAAAATTTGACGTGATGTGGTCCTGTACCCCCCACCGCCATTTCAAGCTGTAAATTAACAGCTGAATATTAAGCCCTTTCACTAAAGACCAATTTGCGGTATACAAATCACCCGACTCGTAGTTTTATTTCCCCAAAGATGTAATAAACAAACCCATAAAAAGTTTAAACTCGTATTACGATAAACATAAAGACGTCAATAAATACGATTTTCAAGTAAAACCCGCTTGCATATGTAAATTAACTGATTATTTAAATGATTGCAAATACCATTATGAGAACGAAAATAGTAATATTAAATGGTAATAATAATTTACTTATTGACTCATATGTTGGATTCTTGAGTGTGGTGATTCAGGCTTTAGTAGTTTGAATTTAAAGACATCATCTTTTTATTAAGATCATCATGCAAGTAAAAAGCGAAGGAAAACGAGGTACGGTACGAATTGGAACACTTAGACCAGAAGCAAAAATGCAGTCAAAAAGCTTGGCATCCTATACAAAGTGAGGCGTTACTTCACACCGGGACAGTTGCTTCAGCTGTACCAAGCACAAGTCCGGTCGTGTACGATGTACTGATGCTCCCTATGGGATGGCTCGGCTACATAACAACTGATGACTCGGAATCAGTAGAGGCGAAGCTGCAAAGCCTTGAACAGCCCCGTAAAGTTGCCTGCTTATCGGTATTCTACAGGATATATCACGGAGAGTGTGCGAGGGAATTGCAAGAATTAATTATGCCTTCCCTATTCCATAATCGGGAGACCAGACGTGGGCTGTGGTTCCACCCCTATGTTGTGGATAATCCAGGGATTCGCATGAAGCATTTCGCTTCCACATTTATATGGCCAATGGCTATGGAGTGGAATTCCCTGCATGCAGACTTGTTCCCTGAACGGTATAACTTGGACCTTTACGAGGCGAGAGTGAATAGGTCGTCGACTTCATCGGCACTTTCTATCAGGTGAGACGGAAGTCAAATGCGTCCGTATTTTTTAATAAAAAAAAGATGATGTAGGGGGGACAACAGAGAAGATCTAACAATACAGAGGTCTGACTTTATTTATATATATATATTTATATCAGCAAGAGCTCTTCAATAAGATAAGACGCGTTTGAAGTTGAATTAAGAAACAATAGTACTTAATAAACACGTGACGCATCAAATGAATACGTTGTATTATTCACTGCAGCATCGGCAGAATTTCCTAGAATTAAACGTAGTCGGACAAAATGATTTTTTATCATACCACCTGACGGTACGAAGCTTCATGCTAGTCTACAACTATCCAATCATAAAATACGATTTAATCGTGAATATAAAAACATCTTTTATCTAAACAGATATGCCTCGCTAGTCATACATATTTTCTTATTGATGAGTTTATTGATAGATTTGATGGTTTGATACTTGGAAATCTAAAAATTGTGATATTCCGAATAAACGTTAGGTCGTATTTGGTGGCTATAGTTATAATTTAATATTATGTTTGTAACAATAACATATATTGTTATTTGTATTACTCCCTTACATTACTTACACTAGGTACTTACATTATTTTGCTTTACATTTATACTTGATGTATAGTAGTTTAGGTATATGCATTTACGTGTGATGCACTTTGGTGGTATGGTTTACTGGGTTGCAATTGCTCACCATATGGTACTGGCAGAAAATCAGCTTTGTTTGACTATTCAAGGTCTACAGTTTTTATGCTGACTCTGAAATGGCCCTATTTCAGCACAAACTGTAGTAAAACATAAAATTTTGTTAATTCTCACAGTATTTTTGTTTGTTTCCCTCACAGTATTTGTTTTATGATAGTATGTGCTTTTTTATAAATGTGTATTAAATTAATAACGTATGTTCTATGTGATTTTGTGTTATACTTTGTGAAGTGATTGTAAATGTTTTGTTTCTCTTTATATTTGTGCTGAATAAACGTGTTATCTATCTATTTATCTAACTGTAGCAATATCGCCCTGAGCTTTAAATTATAAAGATCTGAGAAGCTCGGTGGAGCATGCATGCATCACCCTGAGACAAGTTGACATGTCATATGTGCCTATAACCTGTAATTTCACCACCACCTTTATCCTTCAAAACCTGAGCGCCTAACCTCATACTGTACTGTAGTCTAGGCTCTACTCTATGAGTAGAATCACTGGCTGAGTGAATATAGTTTTGTATTTAGAATGTGTTTGAAAAAATGAAATAGAAAGAATAGAACATCTTGATAGTTCGTAATGTAAGCCAAGGCAGAAAATATGTAAAAAAGTGCAATAAACAAGTTTTGAAGATTATCCCAGTTTATATTTACAAAAGTACCTCTCGCTACGCAACACGAGTTACGTCCCAGCTTACAGTACTATGTTAGCAAAGTAAATATTTACTACTTACTTACTTACCGTTACAAATGTGCAATATAATATGCAATAAATTAACAAAATAACATTATTAATTTTATTAAGGTGATTTTGTTCGCAATGTATAAATTAGAGTTTCATAAGATTAATTATGAAAAAATGTTTAATGTTTACAAATTTTACACTTATGAAAACCGTTACAACAGAAGGCCTTTATGCACCTCTATAATCAAGGCAAGAGTATATATTTACAGATTTCGAAATATTGACGTCATTAATCGTGTTCTCTACTTTAGCACATTTCACTATGAATTTAGCATTAGTTTATGGAAATATGATGTTGCAAGTGAAATCGCAAACAGAGTTGCTCGTGAGCACCAATCGTGACCATCTCATTGTGTCGACGTCTCACGTAAGGACGCTATCAATCAAGGAAGGATTATTCTCATTCTTATATTATACAACAGCTTTAAAACATTTAAACGAAATCTCAAGTTTCTTGGAGGTCCTGGGCTGATTTCAAAATGCATCTACATAGATTCTGTAATGCCACATAGCTGGTGCATGCTTTAGTAGCTGTAGGGCTACTTGTAAACGATTCACCCACGTCACTTGATTATGTTAAAAAAAATGTCAACAAATTCACTATGAGTAAGATGTACCTGATATAATCTTAAGGCTTTAGTAAATAGTATAAGGTTAGAATTAGTTTAATTTAACCTGATTTTGTAATTTGCTGTGCACTTACGCGGTCCATAATGAACTTAATTTATGTTTCGAGTTCTTAGGTTTTCGCGATTGTTACACATAGGAAATGAAACTATTTTTCCGGATTTAAATTGCGTATATTTGTTTTTTCAAACAAACCGACGTTTCGGGCCCTTTACAGGTCCCATGGTCACGGTTGACTGAGATGGTACAGTCTTCAACCAGTTATGTCTAATATTAATGCAAACCACCCTATTTTTTCACTATAGTTACAATAGTTATGAATTAAATACCTTATTTTTAATTTTACAAAGAAAACATTCCAATTTACGTTACATTAAGTTTTACAAATTATTTTATTAAATGAATTTTTATTAAGTTTAATTTATTATTAATTATTAATAGAAATTAGAATAAACTAAAACATATTAATTAGTAGTGCAGTCTTATGTCTGTTTGGGATTTTTCATTAGATTAGAGATTAGATTTTTAATTTATGTTACCTACCACCTTGTATATAACATTATGGTATCCAATAAAGTATTGAGTATTGAGATCTTTTTTGTTTATAATTTTAAGTGACGGGACGAACAAGTCGTGTGCCTGAATGTAAGCTACACGCCTGTCTATGACAGTTGCAGTGCCACTCATGGCTTTAAATCGTAAAGATCTGAGTCACCCTGAGACATAAGTCGACAAGTTCCATGTGCCTGTAATTTTACCAGCACTCTTACCCTTCTAAACCGGAACGCAGTAATGCTAACGTTACTACTTGGCGGTAGAAATAGGTGAGGTGGCAGTACTTCCCTGGACGAACTCTTCCACAAGGAGCTCTACTCTTTGCGATATAAAGCTCTGAGCAGTATTGCAACTGTTATAGACAGGCGTATCGCTTACCACCAGGCACACGCCTTGTTCATCGTATCATTGGGTATTATGAACAAAATATGAAAATGATTTTTTTATTGTTAAATTGTGTGTGTAAAAAAGGTGTTTGACAAAATTAATCCCACGGTGTCCTTAACGATTTTGTACTGTAGAGTTCTAGAGCCAACGGTGTCTCTAACATGCAGTTGTGTTTACATGTACCATTAAAAACATAAAAAAACATATAAAAATTTATAAAAAAAATCTTTTTTTAACCAAAATAGAGACGTCATTTGTCACTAGGAAGCTTGACGGATTAAATAAACAATATGTTGTTTAAGGTGATACTGTAACTTGTTTCCACCTGAGCCTAGTGCAATTATTGCAGCAACAAGCACAATGATTATTAATGAGAAATTTGATTGGAAGCCGTTTTTTCAGTGTATTTGTCGTTGTAGTTGCTACCCAAGCATGTTTTACACAAAGAACGTAATTACGAATACGCGGTTAATTCGAAATTAACACATCAACATTTTATCTCGATTGTTACTTCATAAATTTAAACATGAGCAACTTGATATAATTACTCATATTTTTGAGAACAACATCCGCATTTGGGGACATGGCATGAAATCGATCGAATGGCCAATGTAACAATTTACATAATGACAAGGAACTTTGCAAATGAACGTTATCTTGTTTGTATTAAGAAATCAATTTAAATAAACGAGAGTGATTTGAATGATTGCGCAAGTACAATGAAATAGAGCTTGAAGTAAGTTTTGCATTTATTAAAATAATTATTATGAAACTTTATATACAAATCAGGTCAAATAAAAATCTCTGCCCCGCGGGTAAATAATTTAGTTACAATTATCGTGTTTTTAATTAATTGTAGACAAAATCCGTATTGAAGCTTTTTAATAATACATAATTAAATTACTCTGAATTTGATTTGTACAAATACAGACACAGACAGGCGACTAAACGTCACTTTGTCACGTCACTTTAACACAACATGTGACTGGCGTTGCTTCCCTACTTTTGTATGTTTGTTTTTTTGTTGTCTTATTACTTTGATTTTTTAGTAGTTACTGTGTAATTGTTTTTAGTCTGTGAATTTAACTAAAAAATGAAAAACAAAATAATCTATTAATCTAATCTACACATTATTATATAAGATTATATGAGTATATTCTTATAACTATGAAAAGCAAAAAAAATGAAGGCCTTTACTTGCAGCCTTTTCACTTGTAAAAATAGATTATCAATTTGGTATAGTTTTTGCGTACTGAAGGAAAGAAGATGCCCACAATTAAAATGTATTATATCTAAATAACTTTTAAAATGTTAAAACTCTTGGTTATTCACTAACTGATAAAAGACCATCTTCTTTTTCAAACACCGAGTATCTAAAAAGTGAACGGTAGGTAAGGCAGCTCGTACGTCAGTAAGAACAAACGAATAATCGTTCGGCCGTATTAAAGAACACATCGTATCTGCGAAAAACAATGACGCAACGTCTTTCACAGAATGACACTAGCTGCGTAGCCCCAAGTACTGTCACCAGAACCTTTTGTTTTGATTTAGGTGTGCAAGATCGATCGTCAACCTTATCGTCGCTGTCCATCCGATGGTAAAACATATTCAATAAATTATATATTATAATTATTAAGGCGACAAGTCTAGTTAACCTATGGTAGGTGTAAAGGTACTTGACCCTGTACTCTCGTCAAATAAGACAATGTCGAATATAAAGCTTCATTCGCATCATGCATCTTTTAATTTGGTAGAGTATTATATATTTGACAGTTATTTCGGACCGATGTTAGACGAATAACGAGAGTAGACTCCCTGGCTGAGTGAAGAAAAACATTCAAAGAAACGTGTAAGTAGTGATCATCGAGTATATAACCAGAAATGGAGACGAAATAAGGGCCATACATCCCTGGCAACTTATTAGGCAAATGGGCCTTATATCATTTTTAAATATCAACTCTCGTTTGCACTGAAATCACAAATTAGAAAGCTGAAATAGTACAGCGCCAACAACTGACCCGTGTGAACGTCGCCGTATACTCCAAAAATATTCTATACTTGTTGTAATAAAGAGAATATGTCTAACTATGGGCGGCTGGGAAAAACAACAACACATCTAATTACAAAACAGACGGAATCACATTTTATCGGTAATTAAATATTAAATATGTAATTTTTCAATTTTCGTCCGTTATAGTAAGGCTCAAGTTAACCTCGTCGATTTGAAGTGAAACAATTGACGACACCCGTCAATTATTTCGAATTCGGGCTGGCCAATCGGAGCGCAGTTGTCACCGTAATGATTTCGCAGAATGGTTTTCAAATAATTTAAATGAAATTTCGTCTCTGTTTCTGGTTTTATACTCGATGTTAGCGATAATCAAAATTGTGTTTATTTGATTTTTAATTCCGGACTTAATCACGTATAAAACATATTTTATTTACCTCGACGTTTCGGACATATTGCAACATCAATGGTCTCGAAGGGACTGAAGAGACGTGTGTCAGCATCTTCTAGCCGTGCGAGTTTTTCTAACTACCCGCACTTGATCTTCATTATTTATTTGTGCACTAGGATTCTAACTAGACCGACATACAACACTCACGACATCCATGAGTGTTGTGTGTCGAGACGTTGCAATATGTCCGAAACGTGGAGGTAAATAAAATATGTTTTAAACGTGATTAAGTCCCGAATTAAACATTAAATAATGAGTAAAAACCGTGAAAGTTTAAATAAAAAAAATGTTATTTACGTCGATTCGTGACACAGGGTACGAAATGGAAAGACGCAAAAGTTTCCATTGTGTGTTTAGTTTTGTCGATTCTCAAATGCTGCGTGTGACTTGTTTTGACACATCGGTTTTACACAATGTATCTACCAATATTTGCTATCGTTCGTAATAGCCTTAGGTAAATAATAAACAACCTTGTAATATACTGGCGTCGATTTGTAGAAATATGGTTTGACCACGAGATGCAGACCAGGAGTGAAAAGAGTCAAACAGAAGCAATTGCAGATTAAATAAATCCCTTCTCCAAACTATCTGTCTTATCAGACATTTTAACAAAATGTATAATCCCTTTCAAAGCAAATATTTCCACTAATCGTCATATGTATTTTTATATATCGCATGTGATAAGGCCATCATCAAAATGACAAGTTTTCAGGAGTGGTTGAAAGAATCTACGAACGAAATTGAGACAATTTTATTATGCTTGACCCGGCCATGAACAGTAACGGTGTTTTCCGTAAAAAAAATTATCGGAATGTGATAGTACGAGTTCCACGTTTCGCTATATGGGTTTCAAAAAACCAACTACGTGCTTTACAATGCGATTTCCAAGTGCTTTTTGTGTAGTTGCCGCCTACTGCTTCTTCACAGAGAAGTATCAGCAACACAATAAGTTCTGACATTTTAGTGTGCGGTGCTATTTAAGTACAGTCCATGAACGGGTTAAATAGGTCATTGTTATGTTGTTATTATTAACCGACTTCAAAAAGGAGGAGGTTCTCAATTCGACTGTCTTTTTTTGTATGTTACGCGATTTTTGAACTGATTTTAATTATTCTTTTTAAGTTGTAAATAAGGTACCTTTGCATTGGTCCCATTTAAATTTGAAGAAAATACTCCAATTCCACAGGCGATGAATGCGGTTTCGCGCACTTTCCGTTAACTGATTTCAATAAAATGTGGCAAATAGATGTCATTCCATGAACTTTTAAGGTGGGGTTTTTGTTTTTATAAAAAGTTATGTGAGAAAAGCACTTTGGAAATATATGTGGCTTTGACCATGGGACTTGTAATGAGCCCGAAACGTTGCTTTTTTTTAAAAAAAAAAAAAAAAAACAAATATACGCGACTTAGATCCGAACAACTTTTTCATTTCGTATGTGTAATAATTGGGAAAACCTAAGCATTTATTATTTCTTCAGGTATCAATATGTTTTAAGTACAGTAAGCAAACGGCTACGGTAATTAATTTGGTTCGAAGACAACCGTAACAGTCTAAGCGAGCGGGGAATGGACATTGGTGGGGAGCTACCAGACCAATAGCCTAAATAGCGTTTTCTATTTTTGGTCAGATCACGTACTTGCTTTCTGTTCAATTAAACAATTTGTTTGCATTTTGTAATTATTGGTGCTTAGAATAAACAACATTTTACCTTGTGTTTGTGTTTTGTAAAGCCCAATCTTCAGAGTTATTCGAGTTTTACGGAAATATCCGAACATAATTTATTATTGACAAATTTCAATCATTAACTGTGTCCAATAATATAATAGTAATTTTAAATTGATTACTTAAGTACGGTTACAATGTTCTGGTTTTCAAGAAAGACTTTCGGTAAATTCAAATATCTAACATTACTGCATAACTGTAACCGAATATTGACTTTATATCTAAACTAGTAAGATAAACTTTGATTTGCAGTAGCGAACTGATGAGCTAAAAAATTATGTTAAGTTATACATTAGAATGTAAAGGTTAATAATGCAATCGTCAACTTTCGTAAGTGTTGAATAGCATCGAAGACAAACTTGAAAATGGTAAGTAAATCGTAATGAGATATCGGAGAGTGGTGGTAAACCAATAGGAGAAGGTTCATTGTGAATTGAAAAGTCGATACTTCGGATACCTGTGGCGGCATATACCTATGACTTGAACGTCAAAGTTAAATACATTTCTTAATATTAGTAGAAAATATCGAGACGAAACCTTCATGTAAGACGTGTCAGGAAAGCAGTAGAGGTCCTTGTGAAAGAGTTTGGCCAGAGAAGTACTGCTACATTACCTATTTCTGCCGTCAACCTGCCTGCCTTTCATATGAGACTTTTCATCTTACGTGGCACGGTGACGGGCGCCGTGGCACTGTCCTTCAGATCTTTGTGATTGCGATCTTCAATTCATAACAATTCGTAATGAGTTCAAGATAATAATGAGGAGTACTTTGCATACGTTTCAGTGCAAGATGTCCTGTCTATGAATTTGGGACTAAATATTATACAAAAATACGATCTGAAAACTTCATGGAATGACATCTATTTGCCAAGTTTTATTGAAATCTGTCACCGGAAAGTGCGCGAAACCGGATTCATCCCCTGGTTTACCACTCAGAGGTGGAATATTTTCTTCAAATTTAAATGGGACCACTACTGAGGTACCTTCTTTCCAACAAATCATCAAAATCGGTCTACAAATTATAAAGTTACCTCGTAACATACGTACAAAAAAAAACAACAACTAAAATATAGACGAACTGCGAACCTCTTTTTTTGAAGTCGATTAAAAATTTATTAATTCACTACCTGCAGTTGACAGATATCCATTTAGCAAGAAGAGAAGAAACTTCAAGGTTGTTTACGAAATCAAAGTCAGTTTGTGCACCGAATTAGACTCAGGCTTTAGTGTCTTTTAGTATGACATAAGTCTTTCATGATAATTTGTCATAAAAACTTTATATAAATGACATAACCAATTAAGAAACTCTTAAGATGCAAATTTATATCTAAAAACTACGACCTTTGCCATTTCAATTACATAATTATAGACATTAGTCACAAAGATAGTATCATATTTAATTAATTATTACACCATATGACTCTAAGAAGGCGGTGCCCTGGTATGCAAAAATTTCTCGGTTTGTTGTACGTATCGAACCCAAGGCCAACGTCTACGGACACAAACTTGTTCATGCAGTTGTTCTATGAGTAATACGAGACAATCATGGTGATTTGTACTTTTCCACTGTCTTTTTATAACTTTGTAACACTATGCGAATTGAAGTAAAGAAAATTGTTTTCAAGCTTGCACTATACAGTGTACTGTATTCATTTTTCTTTTTTAAACGTATTATATATCATTATGATGACAAAAGTCTTCCAGCAGTGCGTGTTGCCAATGATGACCTACGGCTATGAGACGTGGTCACTTACTATGGGCCTCATAAAAAGCTCTAAATCGCTCAACGAGCCATGGAGCGAGCAATGCTCGGTTTTTCTCTACGTGATCGAATCAGAAATGAGGAGATCCGTAGAAGAACGAAACTCACCGACATATCCCAAAGGATTAGCAAGTTGAAGTGGCAATGGGCAAGGCACATAGCTCGTAGAACTGACGGCCGTTGGAGCAGAAAGGTTCTTGAATGGAGACCACGAACCGGAAGGCGTTCAGTGGGACGGTCTCCTACTAGATGGACGGATGACCTGGTTAGGGCGGCGGGTAACCGATGGATGCACGTTGCGTCCGCCCGGCTAGTCTGGCAATCTTTGGGGGAGGCCTATGATCAGCTATGGACGTCTTCCAGCTGATATGATGATGATGAAGAATATTAGTGTGAAATAAAAACATTTTGTGATTTTTTCACGATACTTATTAATTTCTGACTTGGAAATGGCCGCATTAAAGCAAAAACTAAAACTTATTAATTAAATTTTTATTGAATTTATATTCATTTATATTTTGTGAAATTACTCCACTAGTTTGTTATAATTATTAATACAAAGATCGAACACTCAGAAAAAACACTCAGAAAAAATGCCTTCGATCCGGTCGGATTCGAACCGACGTCTTCTTGCATACCGTGCCAGACGCTATACCAACTAAGCCACGGAACGAACCAACGGACCTCACGAATTTTTCTATGTGTTGGCGTCGTGTCTTTGTACTTGGTCTTTCAACGACTTTTTAGTCGTAGCGCCATCTATCTAAAACTTATTTTGAAGATTTACGGAATCCACGTATTTATGATTTATATGAATATTAATTTTCTTTTAAATCATGATTATAAGCACTCCGTATTATTAAGTACACCTGTATAGTTTAAGTTTGTATTTTTTGTAATTTGTATTATTACCTACAGAGGTAAAGTGTTGTGTTGTATTGGTGAATAAACATTTCAATTTGAATTTGATTTTAACTTCCACTCAATATAATTCAAAAACCAATCAACTCTTCAAACTTACCAGAGGAACTGTATCTCTTGCTCCTATAAAAACCATGTTTCATATCAGAAAAGAACTATTTTAACCGACTTATATACATATATTTTTTGTATGTTTGTTACGCAATAACTCGGGTATTTGTAAATCGAATTTGATGATTCTTTTTTTGTTGGATAGAGGGTACCTCAGTATAGTGTGAAGAAAATATTCCACCTCTAAGGGTGACAAACTAAGGGATGAATTCGATTTCGCGCACTTTCCGGTAACTGATTTCAATAAAACTTGGCAAATAGGATGTAATTCCACGCACTTTTGAGATCGCTTTTTTAGTACGCTGTACTGTTATTATTCGAATCTAAATTACGTACTGTGTTTAACCAAAGCAACGTTTCAGGCTCTTTACACGAACCGTGGCCATCGCTGACTGTCAACGATGGCTTGTTTGAAAAAAAAAAAAACATTTAAACTTGGTTTATGTTAAAAAAATAGCTTTAGCATTCCAATTTGAAGCAGTCGCGTAACCCTAAGACCATATTTCAACTGGTGTTGGAGTTGCAAGAGTTAGAGTAATTAGCAATTCAAAACTGCAAGCAACAAAGGTAGGTTGTCACATCATGCACAGTACCTACACCTTGCGCCATTGGTAAACAGTATTAATTCTTGTAATCATAGCGCTCTATCAATACTAAAGCATAGTTTATGAGTGCAATTATATGTTAATAAAATGCATTTCGGCGGTACACAAGCCCCGGAATGGAGAGTAGGTTATGTAAAGGGACAGAACAGGTTGGTTAAGAAACTGGGCCGCAAGCTTTCGAAGTCGTCGCCACCCGGTGCACGCGCAGCCTTCTGAATGTTTCACGAAGCTGTTGCAAATATGAATTCATTTACTGGTTGCATTTTATATATCAATGAATGAGAGAATGTGTATAATAATAATAATAACGCACACATTCAACACAGCCCCGCACTACGGAAACCCTGTGTCGCGGGTGCCATGGACACACACATAGACAACCACAAATTACACCCAAACTCAGGAGAGAAATAAATATGTAGGCCATGCAAATATTTCTCCCGGCCCGGGAATCGAACCTGGGACTTCTGCGTGGTAGTCCGGCGTGGCACCCGTACGGTCACAGAGGCATTTTAGTACGTCTATGAGTTTTTGCTTATTTATTATGTATATGCAGTCGTATATAACATAGCCGTGGTAGGTTTGACACATCGCCTCGTCCGCAGAGGCCGTGGGTTCCAATTCGGGCTCGTAGTTCGGAGGTTTTCGGTATTTATGTGCGGTATTTAATTTAAAATTTACCATGAGTTTTCAAGTGAACAAAAACATTGTGCTGAAGTATACGTCGAAGAGGGTTCAAATCAATCAATAAAAAATCTTTCGAAAGAGCTAAAATGGTTACCGACTCGGCGCCCTATCTAGATCATTTCACACGCAGAGCAACAGAGACTGAGAAGCTGCAAAAGTTTTGTCAAATGTTTAGATCCTCTGAGCCTTGATCCAGCTCAGGCGAGCCATCTTTGTCCTGCCTATTGAGTCTTCCTTCTGGATACGAATTGCCAAGGCCGATCTGGAAGTATTTAAATAGGCTTCGGACACAGGTTGGTCAGAGTAAGGAAAACTTGTTCAGGTGGGGATTTTCGAATAATTCTAACCTGGATTGTTTGTCTGGTGTGATTCAAACGATGGTCCTTCTCGAATCGTAACCTATATAACACCTGTACTTTTGAGGATTTAATGGCAACTGACACGGACGGCGTAGCTACATTCTGATCCACAATAGTATTTAATCATTTATTGTACAGAAAAAACAAAAATACATTTAGTAACAAGGAAAACATAAACAAAAGGAACTGCTTATTTGTAACAGAAATTTCTTCCTGCAGACCCAAACACAGGAGACAATAATTACAATAACGGGTTTATTATAAAACAAAAATTACGTAATAATAAAAAAACCATATGAAAAACATTAAATTATTAAAACTATAATAAATAATTAGTAAAATACATATTTTGTACTGTAATAAAAAAGGATAGAACAGTCGATAAATAGAATTCCTTAACTCTCACTTTGCAAATAGCTTAGGATTTACTATCATGAACAGTGATGGGAAGTGCGTTCCAAAGTCTGACCGCATGAACACTGTACAGTGAAGGAGTGAGAATAAAAACCGGAAATAAAGGATAGAAAAGATAACTGGGACCTAATGAGAGAGCGACAGAGCTTATCCTGGGACCTGACAAAGCCTGAGTCGCTCTTTTAGAAACCAGGGAGACATAGGGTTGTGCAGAATGTTATAGAGAATGTAGACAGTATTCAAATTCCTGCGGAGACGTATGGTAAGGCACTTGAGTTGACTGTGATACTGTGAGATAGTACAGTGCATGCCATCCATTGATGCACTAAGAAGAAGATAAACAAAAGACTGCGGTAAATCGAACTCCTAATTGTAATAATGGGAGGACATTAAGTATGTTATTCCGTTGCATTTAACCGATTAATCACCCCGTTGTCTCGCATTTAAGAGACAATGTCACAATGTCAAGGTAACCACAAATGTATCTACGAATGTCTATAGGTACAATTGTCTACAAATGTATCGGTGTAATAAGTGTGATGTTGTTAACAGGCAAGAATTTAAGATGGCCCTGAAGCTGCACTTGGCATTATTTTTATGCACGACTTGTGTCTAATAGAGTGATCAATTTGGCAGTCAAGAGTATTGTGTTTGGGCATTCGTGTGTTTCGATTTCGAAACTAGTATACGCATTGAACCTTAAGTAGCTCCCGCGGAGGTACTTTATAGTCGTCACGCTTGGTTGATGTAAATTAAACGTAAAAAGAAAAAAGGCAGAAAGCAAGAAAGCCGTAATCTAATACACAGGGGGACGTCACTGCGTTCTTTTTGTATTTAGACATACAATTACTACCGTTCCAATGTAGTGAATACTTAATTGAATATCTGTAACTACTTAAGAGTCCATACTACCCCAGCTCGAATTAAATTTTTTCCCGTATTAATACGGTTCTTTTTGCTTAGGCCGAGCGGCAGGAACATCGGTTTTTATTTCAGAATTATTTTTTTACAAACGAAATTACAACCATTTGCAAAATGTATATCGTATACAATTTAGTTCAGTTAATATAAAACAAATCATTGGTATATGTAAAGTACCTCTGTTGAATACAGCGGTTTCTTGTAAAATTTTGAGTTGCTTACCTCTGTTACAATAGAAACAAGCATACCTACATTTCAATGCTCTGAAACGTAGAGAAAAATGCGCCACAATGCATCGAGGTCGGTCTCAGAGCATTGCAATTTACCTTATTCCAATCGAAATAGCATAAAATATGCATTAATAAAATTAATGTGCTTTGTTATCTGTCTGCCAGTTTGCGCTGGCCTTTCCTTTTACAAATTTAACTTATCAGGCATACGATTTGTTTGAATTTCAAAGTTAGAATTATAAAACTAAATGTAGTCATATTATACGCATAGGACATTGACTTACAAATAAATGGACGACGGGTCTAATACAAAAACCACGAAAAAAATGTCCCAAGTCAACCTATTTAAACGTAGTGACATGTCAAGGAATATGAAAAAGCTAAAACGTTGAATTTAAATTGTAATGTCATCACAATACTGTCTAATTTTGCTTGCTTCGCTGTCAGTCGAACAAACGAAGACTAGAGCGTGAATGACGCTCTGTATACGATTTTAACGCCCTATAAGTTCGGACACTTTTTAGCGCGGACCCGACGTCCATATAATTGTAAGTCAATGGCATAGGACGATGAAGTTTTCCTCCAGAGCAGACCAAAGTGATAATAAAGGCATAAAACAAAATTATTCCATTCAATCCATCACGAGCAGGCCGTGGTGTGTCCACATAAATCTAAAGGCACACCCTCACTTTCGCTCGCGCCTACGCGGGGAGTCGCGGGACTGTTCTCGGTACAATGCACTTGTGTCCTGACCACACACCGAGTGCGTGAGTGCTGTTATCGTTTGAGCTGTTGATCGTAAAATTTTTGAATTGCATTTGTGGAAGATGAAGTGCGTTCCAAGGAAAAGTACATGTTATTGGTTTTATTTGGTCTGTGGTGTTTACGAAAGGCTTAGAATCCATCTCTTTTTTATTCAGCATTTAAAGTTGTTATTAAACGTCTATATAGTTGATTGATGTATGAAATATTCTGTACAATTTTATACACTTTATACTCTGTGAATGAATTTATGGACTTAAAAAAGTAATGCTATTAAGTATTTTCTATTTTTTATCTAATTGACTTACTTTTGTACTATTTCTTTCTATTTCCTCGGGTTATGTATTTGTTATCAGGTTATGATGATTCTTGATGAAGAAATGATATTTGATATGTAATTTAATGACAACAGCATTATTACTAATCAATCGTTAATTTGATAATTATCGAGTATTTTTCATTTTATAATTTTTTTTTTAATGAATCAGAATCAAGATCCTAAAACACAATCATATCGCAAAATTTTAGTAGCAGTAGAGCTCCTTGTGGAAGAGTTCGTCCAGGGAAGTACTGCCACCTTACCTATTTCTGGAGCCAAGCAGTAATGTCAGCATTACTGTGTTCCCGTTTTGAAGCGTAAAGGTGCTGGTGAAATTATAGGCACATGGGACTTGTCAACTTATGTCTCAAGGGTGACGGCAACAGCGGCAGTGCCTCTCAGTTCTATGCGATTTAAAGCTCTGAGTGGCACTGCAATTATTACGGACAGGCGCGTACCTTACTATCAGGCGCACGACTTGTTCGTGGCACTTGATATTATAAGAAAAAAATACGGTGAAATATAGGATCTGCAAAAAATATGAAAATTACGTATCAATTAAAAACTCTTCATCGACCCATTTTTACGTCTCACTGCTGGATACGGATCTCCTCTCAGGCGAGGGTTTAATCCACCACTCTGGCCCAATGCGGGCTGGGGATTTCACGTCTTCCGAGGGTTGTAAACCTTCTTTAACGTACAGGTTTCATCACGATAATTACCTTCATAGATAAGTTTCAAATTAAACTTCGTACATTAAGTTTAATTTGAAAGTTTGAGCTCAAGTAGCTGGCATAGCAAACAAGTAATGTTATTTATTAAGTTTTTCTTTTACGGCATACCCGGTTCTTGCTAGGCCCAAGACCTTACAACAAGACATTACACGTGTCCGCTCATTTACTAGTATACTCGTATTTTTTCCGCCGACCTTGGCTATTAAATTGTGTGTGTCCAAGGGCACTGGTTCAATAACGGAAACCACGCCGGAACAGCCCCATCATCGTGACAGATGACATTTTCACGACGCGCAAATTTATATGTGCAGTCGAATGAGGCATTGAAGCACATTCTAATTCAAAATTCAAAATATACTATGCTATTACTTTTATTATTTTTACATTAGATAAAGATAAACTAATTCAATTATATCTAATTCTAAATACGAGTAAAGTGAATGTAAGGGAAGCTATGATGATATTAAAAACAAATAATAATAAAAAAAAACTTAATTATTGTGCTATAGTGTCTTGGCGATCTAAATATTTAGTTTCAGTGAGTACCTGTATTTCAGTAATTTCATTACATATTTCTTTACATTATATTGTATCTCTCTAACATTTCGACTGAAGGACACGAATCCAAGGTCATGAAATAAATTAAAAAATGATCATAGGTAAACAAATGACAGTTGAAATATTAGCAAGAAAAAATAAAATCTAAGATCTGGCAGTATGGCTTAGACGCCTTAACCGATCCTGAAGGACGAAAAATTTTGTTAATAATAAAAATAATAATAGTTTTGATCAAATATAGATACTATTCATTCGTAATGCAGATTACCGTGAGAAGGACAGTTCATTGTACACATACAAAAGTTTTTTTTTTAAGTTTGTTTTTTAGGTTATTTGCACATTAATACTTGATTTCTGCACATTAAATCATTCATTTAAAAGTATTTTATTAGAAATAACATACAAAAACCATACGGATCATTTCCATAGATTTTAATCATACAAGTAACAAGAACCTCTAACTTTGTATAAGAAAGTTTTTATTTCAAGATAGTTTTAATGGCAAATTTTGTAAGTTAACAGAAATCTTGTTATAGAAGAACAAATACATTGCCCCGTAAATGAATCCGTGAAGACTATTGTTAAGAACTACCAGTTTATTTTATCCTCGCGTCAAAATCATAATATCATGATTAGTACATTGTCGCGTCCAGCCACCCAGACGACTTCTCCTGACTGACTGACTGAATTGTACAGACAGACCGTACATACAACATCGAAGATCATCCAATAAAATTAGATCAAAAATCAAGATTACATAATTATTTATTCTACGAATTAAATGCTAAAATTCCTATGTATAGCAATAATAGAAAACTTCTTCGTAACAAGCTTATGGTTCTGTTTAATTTGTACTTAAAATTATTGCAGCATACATAAGTCAATGGCAGCATACTTTCTTCTCATTTACTCACAAATATTATTTAAATTTATGAAAAATTTCCCTCCCAAATGAACCGTTAAGTTGGCAGCACTGTCATTTTGCGCGGGAACTAGTGCAGGCTGCGTATAACATAATAAAATTCTCGATTGCACAATTTTAATTCGATAATTACTGTATTCATAACCAAGTTACATATTTTCGCAACAGAGCCTGACCGACTAGTTTGGTGACCAACTAAACAAGTTGACTGTGAGCACAAAAATTGCAATTTTAAACTTTAAATATTGAATTACTCCAGCATCTGGTACTGTTTTACTATCTAAAAAAAACATATATTTTTCACTTTTAGTGCTCATCAATGCTGAATCTGTATTATAGTCCCGTCTGGCCATCTTCACCAGATCGTCCGTCAATTTGGCAGGTTCATGGTTCATAACGAAGGTTAGATAAAACTAATTGATTTTAATCGCAGTATTATTATTTAACTCTGATGAGCATATAAGATTCTTCTTCCTGATGATGTTTTTGCTGTTATTAAAAAAGACCTTTATTTTAATTCGTGTACGATACGTGTATGTTAAAGTTTCATAGGTGAAAAAAACTTAAAGCTCAGTTTTTATGCTTTTGTGTATGTAAAAAAAAATATGTTCCGCATACTATTAGAGAAGAACGGATTTTATAATGAGTTTACAATTGACGCACGCTATTTAGTGAATGTAATTTTCATAAATATTGTGTGATTCATTGACATTGTGTAAATACACATAGACATGAATTAAAAAGACATTTGTATCATATTTTTGATATTTCAACATTTAGCATTTGTTGATTTTAATTAAATTTTACTATATCTTATTCTCTTCTAGATTATTTCCATTAGTCGCTAGGTCTACAGCATCGACATGAAATCGATCGACTATTTTTAAGTATAATTTCCACGGCGCAAGCTAGAAATAGAAAAGACAAGGTGTCATGTACGGTTATACCTCAAGAAGGAGAGAAGTGACCACTAAGGCTCAATTTAAATTGCAGCGGAACGGAATGGAAGAGAATTTTTGTAACGATATTGTATATAGAATAATGAACTTTATGGTCAATTGTGTAACGTAAAAACTAGATACGAGCTAAAGTCTTTCGCGGAACGCGCGAGCATTCTCGAGCATGAACAATATCATTACAAAAAATCGCTTTTTCCGTTTATATAAATTGAGCCTTAGTAACGGAGAGAAAATGCGTGCTAGAAGGAACTAAACACTATGCATGTCTCAAGATTTAGCCCGAATGGGGTGCACGAAAAAAAGAGGCCTCCTCGCAGTGGCGTACTATTCATATCCCCTGTATATCTGGCGCAACCTGGCCAACAATCGGCTAGTAAGTTACGCCTATTGGCAAATCCTTTCATCACGATGGCAAACATGTCCTATACTTTAGTATGGCCGCTGCAACTAGTGACGCGGGCAGCGGCAGTAACTTTTGGACCACAGTAACTTTTGGATTAGCACAGTGTATGCCATCGACACGATGAGAAGAAGATAGTGGAGGGTTTGTCCGAGCTCCCGTACGGATTGTACATAACAAACAGTTCAAATTGCTAGAGACTACGTAATAAAATGATCATGTAACTACTACTGAAAATGTAGGCATCGCATGGTTAGTGTATGTAGGCATGGCATCATTTGGGTAAGTGTCAAGTTTAAAAAAAATCAACTAAATAGATTGTTATTGAAAAGAGCTAATTTTATGCGCCTCGAGTTTCTAAATACTTTAACGCGCAAAATCACGGGAGAGACTTTTTGTTTAATTGTTTTTCTTGGATTATTTCTTCACGTTTCGGTAAATTAAGCTAAGAATGTTTATTACAAAGGAAAGGAACTTACCAAGGTTAAAAAAGCCGATATGACGAGCGTGGCTCGATACGAAAATCCGGTAGTTTTCACTTCACTGTAAGTCAACGTTGTTAAGCAGTTTCAGTAACAGGATGAAAGCACTTAACATCGATTAATCGATTGCACTGATAAGTTCATCCACATGACGAATAAGTCGATCGATTTTCTTACATCCTTTGCTTTAATTGTCTTTATTGGCGCCTGTGCGATCTGAAATAAAAGAGGATTAATTTTTAATTTCGTGTGGTCTGTCAGATTAATATTTGCAAACTGTTTTTTTACGTTTCATTTTGATGTTCAGTTGTTATTCCCTGAAAAATCAATAAATGTTGGTATAGCTACGGGTTGGTAGAAGTAGTTTCTATAGCGTATCTTAGATCTTCTGAGAGCTTCTGAGAGATAGAGTGAATTAGGTCACTGATGGGGTCTTACGCTACTATCAGCTTCTTAGGTACCTACTTTGGTTTTGCCGTGAATGTTTTTAAAAATCTTTATACAAACATTTTAATAAAAAAAACTTAGTTTACCATTCGCAATAAATGGTTCAAGAATTCACCAAAAAGCATTATAACTATTCATTCTGACATAACAATCGTATAAAGATAATGAATTAATAATTGTACTTGTTATTTTTCCCGTAATTGTGTTATCGCTTTGCGTTCTCATAGAACAGTAGATAAATTAAGTTTGTACTTAGATTTTGCTTTACGTATTATAAGCCTTGAGATTAACGTGTTCCAGATTGTATTTTCTGGTGGTCGTTTGCGGTAATAATGACGAGAAATAAAAATTACATAACAAGTTGTTTTTTATTGAAGTTTATGAGTTTTTTTTTATAGCTCCCCACTAGGGAATCCCTTTTTCACCCCGTATCTCGGGTGCCATGGACACACACATAGACAACCACATATTACAATCAAACTCACGAAAGAAATAAAAGTAGCCCTTACAAATATTTCTCCCGGCCAAGGAATCGAACCCGGGATCTCTGCGTGGCAGTCCAGCTTGGGAACCGTTCGGCCACAGAGGCAGTTAAAATATTGATTAGATTTGTTAAACACGGATGATGTTTTTGTATTAATAAATAACTGGAAGTTTATTCCATTAATATTATAAAAAAAATTGTATTAGAACACAAAAACATAATTGGTCGTTAAATTGTACAAAATGCATTAGCGTATTACACAATAAACTGGATTCAAAATAATTGACTGTATTTTTCCGGTATAATCGTTAAAGCATACTGATCCCTACTCCGATACAAAGACAAGCCATAGAATCATCGATTTCAATAATGAAATGTTATTTATATCAGTTTCGCGTTTGCATACAGTGGGTTTGTTGGAAAAAAGTGAGTGACAATGGTAACGCCACAAATAATCGTGCTGGAGATAGTTGTAGATAGCGAAAGAGTGTAAATAAATAATAAAATAAATTTATTTCAATATAACTTAATGTAATACAATACAAGTAAAACAAATGTAAATAAAGCTATTATAGTATTTAAATAAACATTAAAAAGGGAATCTAAATTATACATTCTTCATAGGAAAGCTATACATATACATACACATACTAGAACCTAATGTGTAATTGCGATGCCTAAACTAAGTAAATGTGCACCTGTATTTTAGGCATCTTTTTGGGCAAATTTCTTTAAAAGGAGATATATTTAACAATAAAATATTTAGTAGTTATAAATTAATGGTTATCTATATAAAAATAATTATGAAACAACTTCCAGCAACTTCTCTGTTTCATTGTAATTTCAGGGTATACAGATCTGTCTTTTCTTAAAACTGTCATCTGCCGCTGATCTGTCAACCCGTGACCATGGAGCGTGTAATCGTTCCGAAATATAGGGAAAATAAAAAGAAACCTCATAGTGATAATAATTTACTGAAAAATCACGAAAGCCTAAACATCTAAACGAAAAGTTATGATGTATTAATTAATAAACGTTAATTAATAATGCAAGTATTTTTGAGAAGCCTATATCATCTATAGGCTCAGTTTTAACCACCATAGTTCTGATTGAAAAATTTTACACTGTGATAAAGTAGAGCTGTAGAGCTCCTTGTGAAAGAGTTCGTCCAGGGAAGTCCTGTCACCTTATCCCCGTCCTGTCACCCGTTCCGGTTGTAAAGGATAAGGGTACTGGTGAAATTAAATAAATGTTAAATTTTAAATAACATCGCATTCGTTGCTCTGATCTCAAAGTAAGTAGCTAAAGCACTTGTGTTATGGAAATCGGAAACAACGACGTTACCACAAACACCCAGACCCGAGACAATATAGAAAAGTTAGTTTCTACATTGACCTGGCCTGGGATCGAACCCGGGACCTTAGAGATGGCGACTCCATGAAAACCGGTCTGCAAGCCACTCGACCACGGAGGTCGTCAAAATTACAAGCACATAGGACTTTTTAACTTATGTCTCAGGGTGATTTATGCAGCGGCAGTGCCCCTCAGATCTTTACGATTTAAAGCTCCGGCACTGCAACTGTTGTGGACAGGGTCGCTTACCATCAGGTGCATGACTTATTCGTCCCATTTATTTATTAGTATCACAAAAAAATGTTGGAGGGTTATTTAAGTCATAGCTGATCTTTCTTGGACAAACGGTGCTTTTGTCTATTATTGGTTCCTATGAATGGGAGATGAATATTACTTGTTTATTCTATTGTTTTATGTGTTAGACTATTTAGTGACACTACTTATACTACTGACAACTAAGTTAGAAACAGACGGAAGTTATTTTAAAAACCACAGGTGCTGTTGTTAAAGCACGTATTATTGTATACCATGCGTTTATTGGTGGCTTTGCTAATAATACGTGCAAAATGAACTGAAATAAATGTATTGTTTTGTTACAATAATAGAACAATAATGAACTATAGATCTCATTTGGAAAAATTTAAAGATCGAGGGCATTCTTCGCTAAAGAGAATTCAAGAGAATCTCACAAGCACGTCAAACGAGACACTTCAATTTAAATTCAACGTTATGTCGTTTATGATAAAAACGGTTCAAAGTCCTTAGTTGCTTAAAGATCATTAAGTATGTATATACTTTTCTTAGTGTAGGGAGAGAGAGGTGAATCTCAGCCTTAAAATAATTGTTTATTTTACTTCCACTTGTCCGATCGTCTAGAAATTTCGTATAATATACAAGTAATCGGATACTGCAATCAGGAACTGTCCTGATTCACAATGTCCTGATTCCTGTCATGATTGTCGTATTTGGGCTCTTTGAATTGATTTCGACTTGATTTTCAAGAGTTTGCTGTTTTGTATCGTTTTTTTAATTTTTAATTTAAATTTAATGTCATTACGATACCTTACTTTCTTAAACCCGTTTCTTACAAAGAGTGATTAATCTGGAGACGGCAAAAATTTATATTTATTTTAAATTTCTTATCAAGGGTGTTAATTGGATGCATTACGTTAAGAATATGTAAAAGCCTGTGTGTGAATATGAAGGAATTGTGATGAGAAATCAGCCTGCAAAATTTGTATGAAGCTGGATTTGTTGACGTAGCGCTTAATGAAACAGTACGCCTGCTCACCGGCTGTCTCAAGCCAACTCTCCTCAATATGGTATATCCTCTAGCAGGTATTGCACCACCATACGTGCGTCGGGATGTAGTATGCTCCGCGGAGAAGTACAAACAAGAGAGTAACAGTCTACACCCTTTATATGGCCACTAATTTCCCCGAGCTTGCCTCAAAAGCCGTAAAAGTTTCTTGAGCACCACAAAGGCTACTACGAGTGGAGTGACCATCCAACTGTTACTAGGTGTGCATTGTGGAAACGGAAAAATCCCCCACCACCTGGTTTCATCGTACCTCAAGAGCAAATAATGTTTCAAGGATACTAGTCAAATCCAATGTGACTGCGGTGCCCCAACGCAGTCCATGCAGCACTTGTTGTTGTGCCCCTTGTGTCCTAACACCTGTACGAGCGAAGATTTCACGCGGCCACGGACAGCGTAGTCAAAGTAGCAACGTACTATTCAGGTACAATATAGTCGTAAAGTAAAAGAAGTATCGAGAGGATAAGACGAAGTTACTTTGTGATTTAACATACGAGTTTGAGAAAGTAAGGCGACAATTAGTTATATGATTCTTTTGAACGCTCATCTGCCCGTTAAAATACTTGTGTGGAATCATTAAAATAAAATATAACGCGGACTATATAGATAATAGTACACCTCACTGACGCAATGCGGATTTAGGTCTTCTTACGTTTTCAAAACGGATATATTTTCTATGACGTGCAGATTTTACCACGATTGGTGAAGAGTAATGCTACTAAATAAAAACACACACACAAATATACATTACCTAACTCCGGACGCACTTCGAAACATCGACTGTTCACAATTGAAAAGAAACCGTTCTCCCACTACGTTACGACAGCTCTTCTTTTACAAGTTTAAAGTCCCTGCCTGTCGTGGTAGGATACTTGCGTGGTGGTATTTGTGAAGCTCATGTAACTAATCCGAGAAGTATTATAGAGCAGGGATTTATTGTGATGAATAGACAAAACGTGCAAAAAAAGACAACACTAACCATATATTAAATGAATACTTATACACACAAAAAAAAAACACGTACTGAACGTAACAATTTGAAAGTTGAAACAACTAAAGCGCGTGTTTAACAAACTATCAACTTGTAAACAGGGAAATGTACTGAAGTAATAGGGTTGTCGTAAAAAGTTGTAGTACGTGAAGTATTTAATAATATGTGGACTGTTACAATGTTACCAAAGCACTTAGTATTCCTAAAGTATACTAAATCACATATCTACTCATATACATTTTGCCGTCCACGATAGCCCATCGGTTAGTAATGCAGACGTGAGATGTCCCGGTTTCTAGCCTGTCTGTCTGTCTAGTCTGAGTCCAGGTAATTGCTGTGTTGGCGACCATTCCATCACTTGACATCATAAAATAAATAGAATTCTCCACGTGTATCGATCCTGATATGCTTCTTCCTTCTTGTCATTCCATTCACATATGGCAGGGAACATTTAAATGGTTAACAACACTAATGTTCCGGACTCAAAGTTAAGGTCTCATGCGAGAAAAAAATGGCGGATTTTTAAATTTCCAGTTTTTACACGAATTCATGTTTAGTTTAATTATCAAATTAGGGATCAAAGATTTTTTTAAACATTTAATTACCGTTTTTGATTACCGTTAAATTAAAATATCTGTACAAGTTTATTAAATTATTTATTTGGTTACTTATTTTTAAATTATGAAATTAACCAAAAAAGCCGTTGGTGTTAAAAACAAGAATAACAAAACCTGATTTCCAGTCATTAGCAAAAAACGTACTTGATCTGTACCTAGATACTTTTGATGTGTAACATTACGTTTTGAGTTTCTTAATATTTTTTTATGATACCAAGTGATTGGACGAACGAGTCGTGCACCTGTTGGTGAGCGACTAATTAAATTATTTATTATCTTAAGATTGCTCTATAACCAATGTCCAATAAATAAATAATAAAAACCTAGGGATCGGGAGTACCGGCGCTGTCACAGAAACACGGAAACCTGAGAACTTATCTCTGTTCTACTCTATATTATCCCTTGGTATTAAGTTAATAACAATTAAAGTAACGATTTTTCGGAAAAAGACAATTAATAAAATGTAACAATGCAAATATGTTTAAATTGTATTTGACTGTGGACCATCTGACAGTCCGCAATTTCAATAACATAAAAAACAACACTTAAATACTCTTTTCTAAGTTGCAAAGTGCTTGTTATCTGTAATAAAGCACTGTGAAACATTGTTATTGACAGAACTAATCCGAACTACATAACATGCCTCTCACGATCGCTACAAGGTGAAATCGATTACCAAATCGCTCACATTGTCCAGATGTGCTCACTTCTAGAGCCGGTAAATACTTTTTAAATCGATTGCTGGCTAGCTATAGCATGAACGCTGCAGTTTGATTTTCAAATTGCTGATATTGTTCATAATTGAATAGAATTTACTCCACGCTTGGAGAACTCTGACTTGAGGTAAATACTTACAACTTAAAAATGACATTATCATTATTACAAACACAAGTTAATATCTGGCAGTTTGCCCTATAATATATTTCATACTGAAGTTTTGGCTTTGCCTTTCAATTAAATCATTACAGACGCCTTAGCCTATCCCAAGGACTAAAATTTTTACAACTGCTACTACTGTTTATAATGGCCTGCAAAAGATTGTCTATAATGAACATTCCACATGCGAACAGCATTTAAACGTGCCATGTTTATTTATTCAGAACATTATTTCGAGTATTTAGCAGAAGGTTGTAACTGCCAGAGCGTTCAACAGGATCATACGACTAATGTCACAAAACTTAAATTTAAATGTAACCTTTATGTAACCACGCATCTCTAGCCACGTTCAGACGACAGATACTGGTGCGAGTGCAGTCGCAGTGAAGACAAACTAGTGGAGTATTTTCAATAGAGAATTAGAGTAGGCCGGTGCCTTACTGGACAATGTTTATAATAAATCACCATCCACTACCCTATGGAGATACTTTTTTCTTCTTAACTTTTTCAAGATCTGCAAGATATTTCTTAACCATTTGCCTCCTTTGGACCTTACTTCCTTGTCTTATATTAACTGTCTTTGTACTCTATCATATACATGAGCGTACGATTGTCCTTTTAATTACATGCCATCATAATCCAGAAGATAACATGAGGGGTTTAAACGCATCTTCTAAAAAAATGTATTAAAAGTAAGTATATTTTTTACTAGCACAAATTACGTCCTGTGCAATTTATTTGCAAAGTCATAAATATTTAGATTGAAAACATGATTACATCATCACGCATGCAATGGTGTTGCAATCTTGTGATGTGTCTTGTGTTTGCCAAATAAAAATGTGAAAGAAAAAACTACAAAATTAATAAAAGAACGGAATAGTGTTGTGTATCCTGTAAATAGATCGTCGCTAGATACCGCGTGAAATGGAATATAAAATTTAAGTTCACCTCGTGACTGCTAGGGAGCGCTGAATAGTGGGCCTTAAAAACATTTTACATTGTCGCTAGCGGTCATCAACACTATAAACTCATGATAAGTGCTGTTGTTTATAGTTACGACTGTTTTCAGAATCCTTTGACAGGCGGAACGGCGATCGTTTCACCATAAAACCCTGGATTTATTTTATTCGTTTTCCGCGAATTATGAAAAAGAAAAGGAAGCGAATATTTGTAACGAAATTGTACATAACATTATGAACTTTCCATCAATTGTGTATCGTACATAACTATAGTACCGGCACGCTATGATGGCTGTTTTGACGTTTGTCCGCTCATCAAGTTTCGTCTAAATTATAGGTATATCGAAGCAGCTAATTGCTGTACATTGTTGTCAATAGTGCTGTAAAATTTACGGAATGTATAATTTTACGATACAATTCGGCAAAACGAAATTTAAAAAATGAAATCTAATACGATTGTCACTTATGGGATCGCTGGCCTGCACAACTTCTACCTCCGGCAAACTCGCGTCGAAGCTCAAACAAAACAATTTCGAATTGACGATATTTTGACCTCACTATTGTAATCTGTCAAAACGGCCATCATAGCGTGCCGGTACTGTGGATTAGATTATCATCATCAGCCTATCGCAGTCCATTGCTGGACTTAGGCCTCTCTCGATGTGCGCCATTTTTGTTGTGTCCACTGAGGGATGATGCCCGTAATCTCAACGCTGAGTTTGCAGTTTGGAGATTGTAGGACACAGGATTTTATTTATACCGTATGGGAAGGGTTGTACCGCCATTGACCGGTCCCCAGAGCCTCGTTAGTTGCTGCTGAATGTAGCGCGTGCGGTGAGTTTGACAGTAGAAACTAAAGCGCCGTGTAAACGATCGAATACACAATCAAATAAGTTTGAGTTATTGACTATAATTCACACTTGGTCATCTCTTTCTACAATCTTAAGTACCGTACTATAGTTAATACAATGAGTAATATCTTTTTGTAATTTGTGCAATGAGGAAGAATACTAAATAAAGCGTTTCTGTCATTAACTCTAGCTCTATGTATTAAGAAAAAAGAAATGTGCATTGGTTATAGAAAATGGTTAAAATTAATTGAAAAACAAAACCACGAAACTTTGTTAAAAACAAAAATATTGCTCACAAAACCAGACGACTTTATGGAATCTAGCAAGGTGAGCATACAACTGAAGTTTGGTTTGCCAAACATACCCGCATACCTTCAAACATATTTGCCAAACAAGCTGTCAGTCTAGATTTCCATCAAACACGTACCTACATTATTTGACAAACGTATTAAATACGACGTTTTAACAGGCAATCCGGCAATGCAACGAAAGTGATTGTACGGGTTATTGGCAACACAACGATGCGAACGTTTGAAGGCAAGCGATGAAGACGTTCTCCTACGCAAACCTGATGGTTACATATATTATAATTTGATGCATTTAGGGTATTTTTATAACGCAGGTAAAAGGTCAATTGGAACGTTATTCGGTTCAATATTGGCTATGAAATAAAAAATTATATTTAAAAGTTATGGATTGTATAAACTCGTCTATGAAAGTTTTAGCATATTAACTTTCGGAATGAAAGTTATTTTTATAATGATACCAAGTGACGGGACGAACAAGTCGAGCGCCTGTTGGTGAGAGACACGCCTGCACGCAGTGCCACTCAGAGCTTTATCCTGCAAAATTCTGAGGGGGCAATCCCACAGCGCTCGTCACCCTGAAACATAAGGTGACAAGTCCCATGTGCCTGTAATTTCACCAGCACCCTTCTCACCCTTCAAAATCGAAACGTAATAATGCTTCCATTACTGCTTGGCGGCAGAAATAAGTAAGGTGACAGTACTTCCCGGGACAAACTCTTTCACAAGGAGCTCTACTATAATTTTACTTTTACGCAAAAACATTAAAACAGTATAGTAAAAAGAAATTTTATTAACCTCTGTTCAAAAAAGGCAAGTCGTCAGCTAAATTCGTAAACCTCGTAACCGTCATTATTATTATTTTTTTTAATATTAATATTAGACAACAACACATACGTTGCTCTGACCCCAAAGTAAGTAGCCAAGCACTTGTGTTACGGAAATCAGAAACAACGACGGTACCACAAACACCCAGACCCGAACCAATACAGACAAATTAGTTTTTCTACACTGCCCCGGCCGGGGATCGAACCCGAGACCTCGGAGATGGCGACACCATAAAAACCGGTGTGCAAGCCACTCGACACGGAGGTCGTCAAATTATCATTTAATTTTCAAAAAATAATCGTTATTAATCCGAAAGTTTGAGTAGGCACAAAAAACAGAATTACTAGAAATAATTGTATGACATATCTACGATTAATACGTTTATTTTATAACTAAAAAGGGCCTACAAAATTTAATCCGAAATTCCCTGGCCTTAAGTCAATAGCTATAGATAAGACGTTGAAATGTTTCAAGTTCCAGAAATATCTTAACTAATCAATAAATATTAATTGGAATCGTCAACAAACAGAGCAAGGTCATTCGCCATCGAGTTTTACCTGTTGTAAACTAATTACAAATTCACAAATGCCTAAAAACCCGCATGGCCCACGGTGTACATAAATGTCACGTCTCACTAGCGGCGAGCGGGCGTCCTCGTTACCCAAGCTTGACCCTCCACCTGTATTTAACTAAAAACACAATTTACGTAATCGAGAACACGTAAGTCGAGAACTTAGTCTAGTGTTTGTGGACACGGCTTAGCGTGTGCTTGCTAAAATAATTTGCCAATGACGTTGTAATAGACGTTAGCGCTTTCGGATTGCTAGAATATGTGACATATGTATAGTAATTATGTGCTTGTTATTTAGATGCTAATAGGAGTTATATTCGCAAAAATAAATAGGTATTACGACGTTGAGAGTAGCGGAAATCAACCCGTTACACCCTTCCCACATTCAAAATAATATTTCAAGTTCTGTGGTGAGTTACTTCCAGCACAAATGCAGAAAATGGTGTAGCTCGATACGATATGCATCGCATCGGTCGACTGTGCCTTTGCCGGGGAATGCCGTCTTTCGCATTTAAAAATTCAGAATTCATCTTTTGAGGCATGGGGAAGGCGAGAATCTAAAAAAGATAATAATATTGTTCCCGATAACCACATCAATTACCTTGTGCAAAGAAATTTGCTTCGCGCCACTAGCCAGAGTACCCAGATTAAGACCAATTTAGGATCGTTTACCACATTGGTTCTGCGCGAAATTGAACTTTAGACTTTCACATCTAGCCCCGACAGGCTGGGGTCGTCATGGTCTGATAATAATACAAATATAGATGGCAAGAATCAATATTTCTATGATGGTGTCCTGAGTCGGTAAGCGAGTGTCGTTTGGGCAGTGTCTTAGGTGCTACAAGCTACAAAGTTGTATCCCCACACTGTCAAAGAATTAAGTTTACCCAAAATGTGGGTGTCGATCATAGGAACGGATTTCATAATTGTCCGTCGTAACCAGCTTACAATAATTATGCCAAAATATTATTAACGCCAAAATCGCAAACGAATTCCTTGAACTGTTTGGATTAATGTTTCTTTCTCATAGTGTTTTTCTTTATTGTTATTTTTTGTCATAACGTTCATCAATATTTTTTTTCATAAGTGTACATACGTCGATAATTATATTCTTCACCAGCCCTCGTTGACATGTTTCCCACTCAAGACCATAGGGATTTGGGAGAGGCTGAAAAACAGCCATGCATAAGCTGAGCCTCTGCCTTTTGCCTCAAATTTCTTTTTTGTGTTTCTTTAAATTGGATTTTAAGAAAATACTGTACGAGACAAAAAATTATATTATTATTATTAAATGTTTAAATTTACCAAATAGCTTACATCAGCAAAAGCTAAAACGTAATATCCGAATTGAGAAACTAAAAGCTAATAATCCTAGATATTCAAATTGCTACGGAAATTAGGTAGTGAACACTAATCCGAGAATGGCCGTTATTATAAGCCACAATTGTGATCACAAGTCAAAAGTGCTTCCATAACGTGAAAAAAAAAATAAAAAAAATACTAACCACAAGAAAAAAAAAGTACCTATATGATGCCTATATCGCACTACTATTATAATAATGTTGTAGCTCAAAACATGTGAAATTCAAGATTACACTATTTCTGAACGTCAAATTTGATTCTGTATTTGTCAATAAAACCAGCGTTAGAATATTGTAAGAAACGATTAAGAGATGGCGCCATGGGTCACTGTTGATGTCATAGTTTTAATTATGATCGGAATTCGACAAGTGAGGACGTGTGTATCGTGTTTATCAAATTTCGACCTATGCATCAATTTTAATACATTTTTTCACGGGAAGTGAGTTCTGTTTTTCATCGATTCTTAAAAAATACCATTTTGAGTTAATACACTAATGTCTCCTATGTAAGCTTAAACAGTTGTCAACTTATCGCACACAAAATCAAATACTATCGTAACTCAAAATTGTGGAATTGAGAAAACAATTTGAAAATGAAAAAAAAAAAATTGTAGCCGCCAGACCCTAATAGGAGATGTAAAGAATTAAAGAAAATTTATAGTTGACTGTAATAATATTGGCAATAGGTAACATTCACAGAATTCTCATAGATGGCGCTACGGTAAAAAATCGTTAAAAACAAAAAATATTTGCAACAAGCACTTGAAAAAATTCGTGAGGTCCGTTGGTTTCTTCGGTGGCTTAGTTAGCATAGCGTCTGTCACAGTTTGCTAGTAGACATTTTGGTTCGAATCCAGTCGGATCGAATACCATGGTGGTGAAACATTCCGACATTCAATAAAACTTAATTACAATAGGTAACTAGTTTACAGGAGTAGTGTCATTGATTGTTAAACAGTGGTGGTTTCTTATGCAAGAACAAATCAAAAAGTGAACGGTCTTTTTGACCTTTGTAAGTTTGTACAGAAAATTCGTTAAATATGTAGTATGGATAAAATAACATATACGTGGTATTTTTGTGCTAGTTGATTGCGTTTTGTTACTGCTTCGAAAATGACATTAAGTTAAATTACAAAAATTCTGTTCCGTTCGCTACATAATGAATGGATCTTATTGCGAATAATGTTATTTTTATTTATACATAATATTTAGTTACCCATTTATAAACTAGAACACATTTAATAAATTTTATTGGTTTCATTCGTAGAATTTTTAAGTATCTATCAATTTGCAGCTACCTTATTTCACCAAGGGTATGAAGTTTGGATTTTTAAATGGGGGAGGCGGTATTCCGCAGCAATGGCACAGTCGGCCGGGGTCAGGGAACCATGTTCAAAAACCGGCACATGGCATCGACCACACTTGCAGCACTTGCTCGTGCGCCCCTTGTGCCTATACCTACTCATAGCTTGGTGAAATTACTGGTACATGGGACTTGCCAACTTATGTCTCAGGGTGATTCAAGTGCCCCTCCGATCCGTCACTTAGTATTGTACAAAAATTTGAATAACTCGTTATTTTTCTAATATCACGTTTAAATTGAAATGTGCGCATGTGCAGTAATTCGACCTACTCTGCTCAGCAGTGCTCAGCTAAGTGCGGAAGTGGTAATACACACTTTACGAAGGTGTCAAATGTGAAAGGCTACATTCTACGAGTAATTGAGTCATGCTTCCTTAAATGTCAACTGCTTTATTTTTGTACAAAGCAGTACCAGTTAACAATAAAAAACAAAAGAAAAACGGGAAAAGAACACCAAGTTGGATGCTGATAAGCAATAACGTGTCGATCAATAATACCATAGTTTAGCAAAAATTGCACATAAAGATTTTTTAGTTGTTTTTTGTTGTTCTAAAATTTACTTGTAAAATGAAAACTTTTGCTGTTGTCATCACAGAAATGACGAATTGTTGTGATTTATGACTATAATTCTCCAACAAGAACAAGCAAAACATCAAAAGTTTTCATTCTACAAGTATAATTTAGAACAACGACAAAATTTCTAGGTATTATTTTCGCAATATTATGAATGTTGGTTGACAAGTTATTGCTTGCCAGCATCCAGTTAATACTGAAGCTGGTCTAAACTTGAACTAATTTTCTTTTTATTTGTCCACAAGAAATAATTGTCGCAAATCTATTGCAGCACACTAATGTTCTAGTTTCTTAGGAAATGAAACTATTTTTCCGGATTTAAATCGCGTATATTTGTTTTTTCAAACAAACCGACGTTTATAGTTTCTTATTTATAGAAATCTAGTAAACTTTTTAATGGTACATACTTTCATAAATCCAATCACACATAGATTTTAATGACTGTTTCTAATTAATTCAATTCAACTCTAGCACAATTATATTATTTTAACACTTTGTTAAAAAGTTACATTGCCGATTGGTATCTCGATTATGAGAGTGTGATAATATGAAATAGAAATGAAAAAAAAAATAGTGCACACACTTATAGCCTCGCACTAACGAAACAATTTATTTTATTTTATGGCAAACAAATAGTTTCTCCCGGATCGGGTATCGAACCCGCGACCTCTGCGTGGCAGTCCAGCGTGGAAACCGTGCGGCCACAGAGGCAGTTGCTGAACATACATTAGACTGTAGTTGCGCTTGTGTTATTTATTTTATTAATTTTATGCGGAAGGAGGGTCGGAAAATTGACCGTATGAAAGAATATTCAACACAAGCGCATCTATTTTGCACGATTTAACCTTCACTGAGTAGCAAGTTCGCGGAGTAGCAAATTAATTTACTTCCACTTTTATTGTCATGGACTTCCGCAAAGTAACGCCTGAATCTACTAATTACATAATAATAATATATAATAAACGACAACCCGCGTAATGGAAAGTGGTGTGGAACCAAACAATGAAAGTTCTTCTAATGGAAGAAATTCTATTACAAGTCAATTTTGATGAAAAAAAAAAGTTATTTTCATTGGTTCAGAATTGTACGCTTTATTTATAGTATGTTTTGATGTTGATAATACTTTTTTGTCTAAATTGCACTTCCCAGTAGCGATATTGGTGGCTGCAACATAGATATTAACGAACACATAGTAGCTACAATCTAGTTGTGACAGGAGTGGACACAAAGCGGGTGGGTGTTGAAGGTAGACTACAATCGGTCACGACACTGTCGTGTTATGTTTGAAATGTAGTAAATTATTGCGTTTTATTTACAATTCTCTGATTGAAAAGTAGGAAAAAATTAAAGTTTTTAATGGTAAAATAACCTAGAATATGGAGCTATATTGAATGACCAAATATACATAATCACGTAGTGCAGCAACATTTCAAAAGTTGAGAAATTAAAAGCAAATAATCCTTAGATTTTTAGATTTCTCATGTTTTACATATTTGACTACCGCTTGAGAAGTTACGACATTTTGTGTTATTTAACTGTTTGTGTAAATGACCGATTGTGTAAGTGATCGATTCAAATTCAGACTGCCTTGTAATTTTGTCTTACATGATTCTCGTGAAGCGAACGTAGGTTGACAGCTACATAAAGAAAAGAAGAATGTGTTAGCCATTTTTAACAACTGTTGTTTATTGATTTACTGTGCATTTTAATGTTTATTAATAAAATTGTCTGTTCTACATTTTTGTTTCTTTTTATTTCCCGTAGCGCCAATTTACATGATGCGAATAAAAAATACAGAAATGCATCACCTGTCTCCTTTCGACACGTAACCATGTGCATGTTATGTACATTTTTGTTATCTTGTAATTTATAATATTAAGTCTAAGTGTTAGGTTTATTTAGTTAACACTAGATCATTTTGTATGATAACTAGACTCAAAGTCATTAATTAAAATTACCAATCGTATCTGAAACTCCAATTTTTCAAAATTCATTTTAATGAATCAGATCAATGAGTCAGAAATAGATTTTTAAATCTATTTCTGAGAGTAAACGTTCGGTTTCTATTAATACAATTAGGTATTTATATTGGATAGAAGGTTGTTTCATTGAGCTGGCTGGTTGTTACTAAAGTGGATTGGTTGGAAATAAATTATAATAAAATAAATTGTAAAAACGCTGCGCTCGCGCCGCGCCACTCGAAAGTAAGCGGTCGCGACCGGTCGCCGAAGGCCGCCGGGTGAGTGCTTTTGTCTAACGTTCCGAACGAGGCATAGGTGGTAGCGTTAGCGACTTGCGACACTTTTGCTGTTAATTATATAATCTCTCACTAAAGCTGATTAAACATGGCGTTCAACAGTGCGACTGCAGCCCATGCGGTTTCATCATTTGCAATGTACCCTAAAATCGTACATTAGTAGAGAGTTGCCAAGCAGCGGCGGAAGGCGGGCGCCGCTTTTGTTACGGTGCTGTGTGTCATCAGTCTAAGGGTATGAAACATTAATAATTTCCTAAAATACGTTTAACCACCTCGGGTATACAATGGCTCATTATAATCCCCCAATAAAAAAATATACTATTATCTAGTACTATTTTAATTTGATTTGATTTGACTGCCTCCGTGGCCGAACGGTTACCATGCCGGACTGCCATGCAGAGGTCCTGGGTTCGATTCCCAGGCCGGGAGAAATATGTGTATGGCCTACATTTATTTCTCTCGTGAGTTTGGGTGTAATTTGTGGTTGTCTATGTGTGTGTCCATGGCACCCGCGACACAGGGTTTCCCTAGTGCGGGGCTATGTTGAGTGTGTGCGTTATTATTATTAATTTGCAACGGTTTTTATCTTTAAGTATGCTCCTCAATGGTTTGTATTCTGATGTGGTATATGTCTGTAGCTAAAATACAAAGCAAGTTATCTTGCAATATCTTATTAAAACCGTTTGTCAATTGTCACTTGCACCAGCACCCGGCTTGCAATAATGCCTGTGCAAAAACGCATACTGCACCACTCTTACCACCAAAACATAGCCTTGCTCGCTTACACTTTGGGATTAATGTATCGTTGTCCTTGTCGCACAAGTGCACACCGCGGACCCGTGACGAATGGTTAACATTAGCCGAAGACCAAGAACTTGTGACGTAGAGGTCAACGAGTATAACTAGCATTCTTAGAACTTTCTACACTTTACTCGCTATTTAAAAGTTGACCATCTTTATATCGAGTTTTAGGTTTTCGCGATTACACATCGGAAATGAAACTATTTTTTCGGATATCGATTATATTTGTAAATAGAGTCAGCGGACCTGTAAAAAGCCCGAAACGTTGGTATGTTTTAAAAAACAAATACACGCATATTAGATCCGATAAAATTGCTTCATTGAACATCTTTATGTTCACAGAAATTTTAAAGAGGACAACCCTTTCAATTTTTTGGTCCGTTTTTGAGGTGTCTGCCTTATGATCCGCGATTGTAATAGCCAGAGTATATTTGCCTAAACTTGAAGGAAGTAAAAGTAGTGGACAAAACGTTTATTTTCTATTTCAGAAAGGTATACAACTTGTTTGTAATTTATTTATTATTTTAAACTTATTGATATCACGATATTTTGGTATTATGATATGATATTCATTATTTTTTGTGAAATGACACCACTAATTTGTTACTATTATTAATACAAAGATCGAACACAATGAAAAATTCCTTCGTACCAACTGGACACGAACCATCGACCTCGCCATATCGTGGTTGACGCTCTCCCAAATGAGCTACGGAACGAACCAGAGCAGACCTTACGAATTTCTCTATGCACTTATTGCAGATCTTAGTTTTTGGTTTTAACGAGTGCTTTGCCGTAGTGCCATCTGTGAGAAATCTGTGAAAGTTTTTCGTCACTCATCCTTACATATATTATTTACATAGTTTTTAAAATCTTAAGCAAGCAAATAAAAAATTAAGCAAGCTGCCGGCTAGTAAGAATTACCTCAGCGCGGAAATAATAAATACCTATCATATTACAATGACTACTTAATTGTATAATTGTACATTCTCAACATAAAATAACTCGTATTTGCTATTCGTTCTTTTATTTCGTGAATTTGTTTACATTTGTAAACTTTGTTTTATACATAAGTTATTTGCAAACTTTTGTCTAGTGATGACACGAATAAGTCGTGCGCCTGGTGACAAGCGACACGACTACCCATGACAGTTGCAGTGTCACTTTGAGAAATTATGGCACCGTAAGGGAGATGTTACACGTGTGTTGCGTTGGTGTTGCGTCGTCGCAATTGCGTCGTACGACATATAAATCTGCAATTGTAGTGTGTAGGCAATTGATGTGCAATTACCAGGTTGCAATTCCCTATACTATGAGTAGCAGAAAAACGAAATTTACTCCAAGCCAGTACCTAAAACCTCCAACCAATTTAGAATATATATATATATATATATATATACACTCATACATATATTTACAAACAAGTTGTATACCTTTCTGAAATAGCAGAGAAACGTTTTGTCCACTACTTTTACTTCCTTCAAGTTTTGGCAAATATACTATGCCTATTACAATCTCAGATCATAACCTCAAAAACGGACCAAAAAATTGAAAGGGTTGTCCTCTTTAAAATTTCTGTGAACATAAAGATGATCAATAAAGCAATTTTATCGGATCTAATATGCGTGTATTTGTTTTTTAATATATACATATGTATATGTATACATATATGTATACATATATATACATATATATATGATAGATAGAATTTAGTTCGTTTCCTAAATTGGTCCTACCGGGAACTAAATCCGTGACTTCCTCATCAGTGCTAACCTCTGATCACTACCACTAATAATTTATATCAGGAGTAACCAGCAAAAAACATCGAAAATCACTACGACAATTATTTCAAAAAACCAACACTACCACGCATGAATAAACAAATCGAACGCCGAAATTATTTTTAACAATTATTGCAAAATAAACATAAAAACCTGACTGAGCAAAAAAATTATTACTGGTAAACAAGATTTAGAATCCTGTTTGAGCAAAGTTAAATTCACCATGAAATGGTTTTGTGCGATTTTTAAATTAATAAAAAATAAATTATATTTAGTCAGTACATTTGACTAACTAAATAGAAATAAATTTTAATGTTAAAAGGTAGATATCGTTGGCGGGAACTGGTTCAACCGTCACTATCTTCTATTTGTTGTAACGGTTGTCAACACGGTTGTTGATCAAAATGGTTTTTAAAGTTATTGAATACGTGCAATTCGGTGTACGTTTCCCGTGTCGCCATTTAATTTGAAATCCAAGTCAAAATTATATACTTACGCGTTTGAATTCCTATTGGGGTAGGCAGAGATTATGCATCACTTTATATGATTCTGACAACCATGGACACATTACACGTACTCTGCTGAGCATGATCTCTATTTAGGAGCGTTTTGTTGTGAGCCCATCACTTTTTTACGATGATAAAAAAACTTAGAGCTTTTGCGAACAGTACTATCCAAATAAGTTCAATTTTATTTGTCACCCTGTTATTGTTTTGTCATCGAATGTACATAATATTCTTTTTTATGATATTTTTACAACAAGTCTCGCGTCTGGTGGTAAACGACACGCCCCCATGTCAGCTGTAGTGCTACTGAGAGCTTTAAACCACAAAGATCTGAGGGGCACTGCGGGCGTCACCTTGATACATAAATTGGGGTGAACGAAAGGAGCCTTCCTATTTCTACTCCTTTCCTTACGCCCCGATTGGAAAATGTTTTCACCATGATGACAAATATTATACTATATGTATATGTCATCGATACAAGAATAAGAAGATAAGTTGACAAGTCCCATGTGCTGGTGAAATTGCAGGTACATGTGTCCTGTCAAATGTCTCGGGGTGAAGAACGTAGTGGCAGTCTATATTAGATATTTGCGATATAAGGCTCTGAGTGGCTCCACAGCTGTTATGGGTGGATGTGTAGCTGATCACCAGGCGCACGATATGTTCGTCCTGTCACTTGACAATCATCGGAAAGCCGTATCTAAAAATTACCTTACAGATTACTTCACACACTCATTCTATCGTGAGCAATCAGGATTGTACAGGATTGCGCGTTTGTCTGTTTGAATTTTTTTAAATTGACGTCAAAGAACTAAAAGTAACGAGAATGGACGAAGTAACGAGGGCCGGAGAGTGCCCCTCCCTAGATTTAGATACCGCACTACGCCCCGCACATTGACGGTCTTATTGACTGAACGACAACAAGGCTGTCGGCAAGCCGTTTTCGTTTTTAAGACGTCTTTGATATTTGAATATAGTTTTCATTTATTCATTACGAAAGTTGTACGTCAATATATAACATCATTGTACGTTACTATGTATAATAGTTGTGATAAAGAAATAAATGGGATAAAGAGAGGAGTTGCTTTCGTTTTCCGAAAGATGAAACGAGGTAAGTAAAAAAACTTGTGTCTGAGACTCATTCAGTTACTGTTTTCTTCATTTATTTAGTGCAGTGTAATATATAATATAGATTTATTACATTAATATAATGAGATGAAATATAGTAGACAAGGGTTCTCGAATTTCCAATTGTATTGCCGATAAATATGTAGTGAATGTAATAATTGTTAACTAAGTAATGATAAAGTTGGACACGCAACTTCAAATACCTTGGTTACCTTATTTAAAAATACCTGTCCAAAATATAACATTATAGGTTTTTTCAATTTTAATTTTTTTCAATAAACCTTCAGGATTATTCTAGTTAGTGAATTAATGAGTATGTGTAATTCTTTATTATTATAGATTACAGATTCGTGTTATAATTCTCGCTATGTTGTCGCTCTGACCACGTACGAGAAAGTGATGGGTAACCTTGTCACTTCACGCACACATTTGCGCGTGTCCAGATAGCGCCTAGCTGTATGGTAGGAATAGTAGGTAAATAACTTTCGACTGTTGTATGGAGTGTCCGGGGTGTGCTGACGTTCTTTCGCGCGCTAAAGAGCGTCCATGTAAAGACTAACCGCGCCGGATAGACCGTGCGAAACTGGCGCGTATTGGAGTGTGTGATTTCGGGCGCGACAAATGAGTGACATCGCGCAATCTTTCCCTTTTCCTTCCATCTTAACACGCGCACTAAATACAGCACGATATTGCTATATCACGCGCGATAGAGTGTCTGTGTTAAAGCCCGCTATTGTCAAGAAGTTTGTTCAATACCGGAAATATTTCCAAGGGGTGGGTCGTAAAATATCCGTAGGTTACCAAACTAACAATTGGATGCATTCGATATCGCATTAAATCGAATTATTCACGGAACTGTAACACCGTTGCGTCATCAATTAATAGACAAGCCATAAAATTAGCTGTCATTAGGTGAATTAAGTTTTTAATCTGTGGTATGATTCGAATTTTTATTTGTTGGTTTTGTTTTTATAACTCTTAGACAATAATACCTAGCATTGTCGGCGTATCAATGGCAACCGTATCTAATTTCAAAATAAAAAACAATTTCGTTTGTATAATGACTACCTCGTTGGTATGGTTTTCACTGTGGACATTAGCGGAGGACGGCCCGAGTTCGAGTTCCGGTAAGACCAATTGGGGAAAATGAACTTTTTTTTAGTATGTCTTATTTAAAGATGGAGTAAAATGACAGTTCATTTTAATCCATCAAACCTGTACAGTATGTCAAAACCAGAGGTAGTCAACCGGTTTACGGACAAAACAACTGGGACTATTATTATTAAATAAGTAAAAACTATATATCTGCTTTAAGTTTTTAGAAAAGATTCGCCAAAATTGTTTATTGGAAATTGCATTAAACATAGCAATTAAATTTGCAGTTTAAAAAGTGAGAGTGTTGTAAATTTGTCTGTGGCTGTGTTTCTTGGTGATATCTGTATCATATAAATTGTTTATTGATATTTATCAATAAACAATTTTTGGTATTTATCAATAAACAATTTTGACGAGATTCTGAATTTAATTAAATGTTTTCCAAGGCATGTTAAGTCACCCAGACTTGAGACTCGTGTTCAGTATTGGGACATGTTTATTTATAACGCACACACTCATAGCTACTCATTAGGGAAACTGTGTATCGCGAGTGCTATGGACACATATAAAGACACCACAAATTACATATACGAGGGAGATACAGAGAGAGTTCACAAAGGAGGCAATTAATTTGTATAATAATCTTCATTGTCTCAACAAAGTTGTTCGTCACAGTATTTTGGTTTAGAGGTGAAGTAGTTTGATCCTTGTTTAAGGTCGCTTGGTCTCTATGACGATTATATTAATTAATCCTATTAATAATCGTTTCACGACTCAATGCATGACGAAAAGATTCACAACGTTCATTGGCGGCATTGACGTTGTCAAACCAGACGTATGTACGTGATGGTCTCTACATATTATCAAAAGAGGCGATACGTGATCAAGAGTATGACGTTTATGCAGAGTTATTTTTTACCATTATGTTGAAACAAACAACTATTGTTTCATATCATCGAAAAAATTTTTCATACAAACCTGCATCAACCATTCCAAATTTTTTTTTTAATAAAAAAAAACCTGACATAAAAATGTGTGGAATTACATATATTTTTCATGTTTTATTGACATCAGCTAACGGAAAGTAGGTGAAATCCAATGAACCGGTTTCATCCCCTATATTACCAACCTTGAAAGTGGAATAGTCCAAATTTGACCACTTCAATGGGACCACTACTCAGGAACCCCTTTCCAACAACAAAATAATCATCGAAATCTATTAAAAAATATACCTTTTCCTTTTTTTGAAATCGGTTAAAAATAGAATTTCTAAATTTTTAAGTCTTTAAAAATATATATAGTTCTACACAGGTTTCATTGTTAAGCATTCGTACCCAAAAATGACATATTTTAAAATAAAATAAACCATTTTTACTATCACATGTTTAGCACGTGTTCTTAAGTTTTCAAAGGAATTTATATGAAAAAAGCTTTCACGTCCAAAAAGTGTAGATGATCGTGCTACATATATTATGACGTAATGCAAATTTCTGTTTCCGTTTTACCCACAAACAATGGCTGCTATAATTATAAAACTGCCTTTAATTACGTCGGTGCATTTTCGTAAGTAGCCAGGCAGCTAAATAATAAATATCATACATAGTGACGGGAAATCCCGGCAGAGATTGAGATTGAAATATAGATAATAAAGGACAAAAATGAATATTAATAACTGTCAATTACAATAGAGTATTTGCTGAAGTGATCACAGCACAACGTATAGTTTTGAAAACAAGTAAGAAAGTCATTTTAGTCATGACATCATCAGGGTCCCGAATCTTCTATTTTCAAATCAATTTTTTTTGTAATACCACGTGACGGGACGAACAAATCGTGCGCCTGATGGTAAGCGATACGTCTGTCCATAATAATTGCAGTACATCCTGAGACATAAGTTGACAAATCCCATGTGCCAGTAATTTTACCAGCACCCTTACCCTCCTTCGAAACTGGAACGCAGTAATGGTCACATTACTGCTTGGCGGCAGAAATAGGTAAGGTGGCAGTACTTCCCTGGACGAACTTTTTTCCAATGAGCTCTTCTGCTACTAAAGTCATCTCAGTTGTTTGTCGATTAATTTGTCCCTATCTACCGACCCGAGAGATAGGGTTTTCCGGAGAGACTACAGCCTCGACGCCAAGACCAGGGTACAGCGGACGTCCGGGCCAAGCCCTCCGCCAGTGATACGCCTTTGACGCCCGACTCTGGCGGACCCGGACTTGGGTATGGACTCGCTAGGGTTTGTGGTTGGCTGCAGAGGCGGACATGTTTAGCTGCCCCGGTCGCATGTGTCCGGGGCGTCTGTCTCGTGAGCAGCTAGCGGGTCTCAGTATCAGTCTAGTCAAGGACCTGAAGCGAGGAGACGCGCGGGCCACGTGAGTAGCGCTTTAAATTGCAAGCTATGTCCGACATTGTCGCAGGACACTGCGACTGGCATCTCCGGCACTAGCCCGGTGAGCTCGTAGAGGATAAGATATCTCCGGTCCCTCCAGCCGTTTAGGTTATTGGGAACTGGAGAAGCGTCGTTTTTCGGCGTCGGGAAGTGAACGTGCCTTACAGCTCCGCCACCAATGAGGAGATTTGGTAGTGAACTCAGAGTCGTCGGCTAAGCGGTGACAGCCGCTAGTGACCGCACAACAGGAAGTGAGCGTGCCTGCATCTCTGGTACCTATCTGGAAAATAGGGAGGATACTGTACGTGCACCAGGGGCGGCTGACCTGAGGCACTAGCCTCTCGAAAAACCACATGAAGTCAAGTGACGGAGGTCTGTGACAACCCTGTACACTTTCTGCTCTGGGGTCAGAATCTGAACTTGTAAGGTTCCTGTGCGCGCACAGGCCATAGTGCCCTTCTCGTATGCCCTAAGGGTCAGTAGGGAGGGTCACTATAATCAAAACTAACGTAGAAACATATGGAGCTTGTCGATTAAATTAGGTAAAAATTTTCTCGAATTTTTCCTCAAAATTCCCTCCGAAAGAAACTTTTTTGTTAAGGTACAAATTATAAGAAACCCGAATCACGGGATTATTTGTCACATTATGTACAGGTATTATAACTTGGAATTTACTATCGCAAATATTCTTATGGTATTCCATACCAATGTACGCGTTCACGTCGTTCACACTCTGAAACTGTTCATACGTTTTGGATTTAAAATATGAACTGATCGTGTTATGACATGGCCTTCGATTTAGCATCGTATTTCTCTTTTTATATTACATTTGTTTTTGTATCAACTTTTCCACAAACAACAGGTTTCTACGGGCTCGCCTTGAAACTTTGTGAATAGCTACATTTTAGTTTAAATCTTAACAATTTAGACATGTACTTTATTAGGTCTTAATCATTTAGAATAGATATGAGTAGTGCCCCGGAGTGAATCCCATTGCTTTATCTCATCATAACGCAGGGAATTTCCAAGTTCGAGATCAGGTAATTAATTAGTGTCGTTGCCTGGTACATTAAAAAATAAAAGGTTCACAACTCGCAATATGTTAGTGTAACGGACAATGGCCTAAACCTACTTCTTAGTGCAGACCAATTAATGTACGTACTAAGGGTTTTGATGATAATAGATTTATAGAAAGCTACTGCATAACATCGACTCAATCTATAAATATGTTAATGCGTAATATGTTAGTCCATGATACAGTACTGTTAGTTAGGTAAATGAATATTGTAAATGATAAACGTGTGGAAATATTTATTTACAACCCCTAGAGTTTCTTGCTCATTCTTCTCAGGGGGAATCTGCTTTTCGAATGAGCAGTAGAGCTTAACAATGTGAATATTTCAAGTATATGCTTACGTATGAAATAAAGATTTGGATAATCAAAACTTCAATGGATTTATAACACAAATTGATGTAATTATTTGCGCTTTATGGTCATGTTTGGTGAACCCAAATTGTTATTACTAGGTTTTCTCCGTTTACTATGTTTAAAACCTATAAAATTGTGGTATTATTTTGAATTTTACTAATACTCTAAGCATTTCTAGAGATTGAGTACAAGTTTAAATGTATAAGTTTTCATTCCACTTACTCATTAATACGTCATCATCTGTTTCTTGTGGAGGGCTAAAAATTTCTATTATTATCAAGATTTTAGATTTTTGCGATTATTACGTATTGGAAATGAAATTATCTAGTATTTGTTTCTTTAAACAAACCAATGTTTCGAGCTCTTTACAGGTCAAATGGTCACGGTTGACTGTCAGCGTTGATTTGTTTGTTGCTACCAAAAAAATGAAAAGAATGAGATGGAGTTAAGGTTCAAAGCTTTTTCTATTTATTTTATGAAAAGTAGACTGTTTCATTTAAGTTTTAAATCCTATTCCAAGCTCGGTATTCTAATTTTAAATCCTGCATTTCACTCGGAATTCAATTCACATGTTTCGCAGTAAGCATTCTATTTTGGTCTTTAGTGACATAATGCCATATTCTATTAGTAAAAGCCAATTGTTGTTTGATTGTTTTAGTTTCAATACCACGAGCATCGCTAATAATTTAAAATGTTTTGTGTATTTCTGCTAAAATAATGTACATTTCGTACGAAACGTTAAATACCACGCAATTTGTTTTTAGAATCGTACAGCGGAACGTGTTAATTTTCGAAAGACTTTGTAATATATTAAGTAACTATTATGCTGCTTTCGTTATCATAACTAACGTAATCGACATTTTTTAGTGAAATTGGGTTATTAACGTATCTGGGATCAGCAGAACAAGATCTACAATCCCATCTAGTCGTTTTTCTTTATATCTAACTTAGTTTCAGTTTTATTGTTAAGCAAAATCAATGTAATTAAATTTTTTTACAATATCAATGTGCCAATATCTCGAAAGTTACTGAAATGCAAATGCGTTAGTTATGATATGACAAAGAGGGCAGAATGCGTACTTGTTTCTTTGTAATATCATAATGGCATTTTTTTATTTCCTTAATACTATTATTACAAGGGGTCGTAATCAACCCCAGTACCACAAAACTTAGTGTTTGCTGAGCTGATATTAGATTGATTTTAAATGAATTATTAAATAATTTCTATTTTTACAAATTATATGTAATTGTGATATTATTTAAAGTACGTATAATAGGTAACACAAACACTACAAACTTAACTTTTTGGTTCCCAGGCGTAATTTTAGGGTTAACAAAATATTTGACATACGTGTAGTCTCTATCAATTACAGAAAGAATAAGTTTCTTGGTTGCAAGCTTGCACCAATATCAATAACCTGGTCAACAGAGTACATATTGATATCTTCAACATAAGAGTTGTCACAACGAGAGGGTCACTCAGCGATTTTTTGCTTAATTCTAAGGAAAATTGTTTTTTCATCTTCAATTTGTGACTGTAAAATTATCAAAATTTCTTCGATCTCTGTTTTCTCTCTCTACATTGCTTACATGTTCATGTTGTTATATCTAAAAGTGTAAACTAAAGTGACCTACTTTACTGTTTATTCTAGTTATATATGTATATAGTTGTACTGCCTCCGTGGCCGAACGGTTACCATGCCCGACTGCCACGCAGAGGTCCCAGGTTCGTTTCCCGGGCCGGGAGAAATATTTGTATAGCCTACATTTATTTATCTCGTGAATTTGGATGTAATTTGTGGTTGTCTATGTGTGTTCATGGCACCCGCGACACTGGGTGTCCCTGGTGCGGGGCTATGTTGCGTTTGTGCGTTATTATTATTATTACATAATTTATAATTTAAAATTACTTTACCGTGCATAAATAAAATAAACACACTTAACATGTTTGTTAATGAAAAGTATTTAAAAAATATATTGGACAATATTCACCATACTTGGACAATATATTGGACAATATACACCATACAAAACAATTTGGTTGAATCCCGATGGTATTTTTCTTAAAATAATATATTGTGGTTTCCGGTCGGTTGAGCAGTCTCGTTGATGTCTTTCTTAAGGAATTGAAGTTCCTTACGACCGGTTTTGTTTTCCGAGGTGATGGATGTTTTTGGTCAAGGAGACAATGATTAAAATAAAAAAAAAATTGTTGATAAATATGTTGCTGTTTGCCGTAAGGGTAACATATCCCTTTAAAAACTCTGTAATTAAAGATTAAAACCAACCTGTTTTGCAGCAAAACAAAATTCACACTGGCACAAAATCCTCAAAAAGTTCGTTCGCACTTGCACTTTTATTTATTAAAAAATAAAAAATTCAAATAGAAAACGGTTAACGTTCCGGATTCGAAATTTGAAGCGACGTGGACCGCGGTGCGCGCGCGAGTGGCGAGGGTCACGTGCGGCATGCGACCGGCGCGGGCGACAGGCAGTGTGGTGGCGCGGGCGGTGGCGGACACCTGCTAGTTTGCCGAATCAAAAAGGTACCTGCACCCCCGTAAAGTACAATCCTATGCATTAATTTAAATTCTGTAACCGATATCTTCAAAACCTGTCGATACATTTGTATAAAGTTTTTCAGCCTGTATATTTTTATGCTAACGATATAAAAAAGCTCATACTCTCATTATTACTTTACTTGTAGAAAAATATAACCCCACGTACTATATTAAAAATAAATTGCGGTATAGTAGGTACAGATGAGCACATCAAACTTGACATGTTGAAGTTTGGACCGTTCTTATTGTAAGGAGTGTAGAGTTGAATTTAGATCTTACCCTTACAACCACCCTAACAATTTCTACTGGTAACTAACACCGTTATATTCCTAATTCAAGGGTACGGAAGGCTTAAAATCTCATGTCCCACGGTCGGTAATGCATTTGCAGACGGTATTTTAGACTTTATAGACGGTAACCAGTATCTATTAAGTGGACCTTCTCACAGCATTCCGATTGTATACATTAAATAAAGAAATTTGTACTCTATTACATTCGTTGATGGTGTCAAATTGTCCCTGAATTGCTCGTTTAAGAAGCGATTATTGTGTCATTGATCTTTGATAACTAAACCCGTGTAATTCAACAACGATAGCTTTTTATAAACTTTCTTGCTAATAAAAAAAAACATACATATATTATTATTGCACGTCACTGTACTTTTGACAACGCATCTTTTGCAACTGTTGCTTCGATATATTATCGAAGCAACAGTTGCAACCTGTTTCAATGCAGTAAAGACCTTTTACTTTAACTTAAGGAGGGTAGCTACGAAGACGATGCAGTGTGTGTGAATAATGGACATCCTGTGCCTATTGCTTATAACCTTCCTTTGTTTTACTCCATCGTAAATGTTTTTTGAGTTGCTCTGTTTAAATGAATATTGATGAAATAATATCCTTATGACTCACTGTTACGAAGGTTTGTGTGTTTTGTTTTTGTAGTATATGTAGGTACTAATGATATTCTCGTGTACACGTGCTTTCGAGTCCTGTCAGGTCAATTGAAAAAAAAAAAAGTTTTATATTGGTATATTGCATACAAATATAAAACTTTTTTTTTTTGCAAGAAGACGTCGGTTTCAATCCGGCCGGATCGAAGGAATTTTTTCTGAGTGTTCGATCTTTGTATTCATAATTATAATAAACTAGTGGAGTAATATCCCATAAAAAATAATTGAATATCAATTCAATAAAAATTTAAAAAGTTTTATATCCAATGTGTAGCAATCTCGAAAACCCAAAAACCCAATAACGTAACGTAAATCTTGTGCTTGACAATGTTACATTAAGGCTACATGTGGTTAATGGGAGATTGTACTTTTTAAAAAAAATAGCAAGTGTCGGGATGAACAAGTCGTGTTTCTGGTGATAAGCGACATGCCTGTCTATAACAGTTGCAGTGCCATCTAGAGCTTTACATTGCAAAGATCTGAGGGGCACTGCCACTGTGCCCGTCACCCTGAGACATAAGTTGACAAGTCCCACGTGCCAGCAATTTTACCTTTCAAAACCATACCGCAGTAAACCTCATATCACTGCTTGGCGGCAGAAATAGGTAAGGTAGTAGTACTTCCTTGGACGAACTCTTTCACAAGGAGCTTACTACTACTTATCCCTGTCATAGTTCTCTATCAGAGGCGAATTCCTCTATGGAGTAGTTGTTCTAAGAGTTAATAATTCCTTTTATTTTTTTTAAGTTGTAAGTACATATATTGTCAGTTTCAAATATATTTCTTTTTTTATGATTCCAAGTTACTGTCCATCGTGAGGAAAAGGTGTGTATCTGCCTTAAGGCGCCTCCGCGGTGGCCCCAAGAGCATCTTGTGTGTGTTCACAGATCGGTGGGACTCGCCACTTCTGCGTAGATGGATTGAGCTCCACACGTATTTAGTCCTCCACGTCATTTAGTTGTATTGTCCGTTTAAATTATATAAAATTAATTAATACTGACACTGGATCTTAAGTGATTTTGTTTATAACACTATATGAATTTTTATCTGAAATAACTAAAAGTGAATTTGAATAGCAATTGGAATGCCATTTAGAGATTTAAATCGCAGTCAGTCACTGTCCGTACACTCTGTCATCCTTAGACATAAGTTAACAAGTCCCATGTGCCTGTAATTTCACCTTTACCCTTCAAAACTGGAACGCAACAATGCACATTACCGCTTGGCGGCTGAAATAGGTAAGGTGGCAGTACTTTCTGAGAAAATCTTTCAGAAGGAGCTCAAAATGAAGTTGCTATTTTTTGTGTGGCAAGGAGTACTTATGTTTAACTGTGAACGATAAATATACTCATGATGAATATATTTACGCGAATGCATAAAAAAAGGTAAGATTATGATAACAACCTTCATAATATATACTAGTGCCTTTGTCACGAGTTTACTGTGACAGTTATCGCTATCTACCGCGTAAATGACTCCACAATTTTGTATAGCTAATTACACAGTGCCTCTAGCGGTCACAAGAAGAAACAACATTTTGTACACAAATATTTTACGCAGTCGCTAGCGATAATTGTCAATGTAATCTCAGTTGTAGAGGCACTGAACGTTTAATCAAAATTAAAAGACGATTGAAGTAATTCTTTTTTTTTCCAAACATGCTCGGAAATGTTTACATTACTTTCAAAAAACGAACACGACAAGTTAGTCATTTATGGACACTGAGACTTCTTCCCGGCCAAGGCCTGCAAAGTAAATATGCAAATCCATTACAGTCCACTTGGTAATGGAAAAGCTCATACAGCCAACTGTCCGTCCAGTGTTAGTAATTGCGACAATGAAAAATACCTACGTGTAACGCTACTTAAAAAAAGGCGGTAAAATAAACTAAAGTGCTTTGGTACCTAATTCTTTTCTGTTTTTTCGTCTTTTTTGTATTTTCGCCGTAAAAATGAGTGAGACGAACGGTAACGAAAATACAGAAATGAATTGTACTCCTCCTAATTTATAACGAGGCAATATTAGCGATGGAAAACTTGTTGCCGGCTATGAGCAAAGTAAGATACTTAAAAACGTTTTCAGAGACTGTGTTTGTAGCTTATTTTAGCGAACTTGCTAAAACTCAAAAGCCATTAATTTACAAAACTAAAAAATCAAAAATATTTACTGCAGAGAACATATTGAAATTTTTAAACAAGGCTCCAGGTGACAATTTCGTAGTAACTAAGGTAAGGTTTGTTCGTATATATGTATATCGTAATGTGTAATATTGAAAGATTTTAGTTTCGATACAGTAAATAAGTATAACAAACGTTTGTTTGTTTCAGGTTGCTCTAATTTTAGGGATAAACGGTGCATGCAGGAGTATAGAGCTCGCGAATATCACCACAAAGAACATAAAAAATCACAATATATTTGTAAAATATTATTAGTTTTTTATTATACATCTTCCTCTCTCTAGTCTTTTATTATTTCCTCGAATTGTTTGAGAAAAGCACTACACACGCCTTGGCCGGAACACTCATATGGCTTGACTCGTATTAATACAAAGCCTCGCTGGCGCTCGGCCTTGTGACGCACTCGTCCAGCAATCCCTTACTTCCCGGCCTCTGCAGTAATGTACTATTAACGTTATGTGGCCGTAGCGTGGCAGTATATCACATGCTATGTGTAATAAACCTCCCCGTGACATATTTATTTCAGTTGATGAATACTGAATCGTAAGAAACCACACTTTCTTATGTTTATTTGATAATGAACTATTTTCATACATTTTGTAGAACAAGGTTAACGATATGAAATGGCGTATAACTTTGTCTTTTAATCATACATACAAAAAATGTGTACTTTCAGTTTTTACATATTTTATTATATTAGTCACTACTTATTTGTGTATTTCTAATTAGTGTCATGTATTGAACTGCATTAACAGTGTTCTCCTCACCTTTATCTAATAATTTATATATAGCAATTTGTTGGTTTTTATTATTTCTTTTCATCTCGTTTATCACGCTCAAAGTTTACGTTGATAAAATACTGTGCAGAACTGTCAAAATATTCTAAAATTAGCTTTGACCTTGCGGCCATGTTTGGCACTGCGATATTCTTTTGCTGCTATTGATCGAGGCGCTCGTGGTGCGACAAAAATTTGACATCACGGTGCTCGCCATGTTAGCTATTGTGATAAAATTTTAAAATGTCTGTTTTATCGCTCGAATTTGACAGCTAAATGTGGCTATAATAGCTTTATCGTGGCAGCATGCTACGTGGGCTGGTATATGTGGCAAGTGATTCATATGAACATTGTTATCATAATTCAACTTTTTTATCGTTTCTCTAAATATGTCTACGAGTGCAGATAAATGACGGTTCCTTAGTTCAATTAATCCTCTCTAACGTCATACTTAAATATGGCAATCCTTTCAAATGACATTCCGTATAGTAAATACAATCAGAACGGTTCAAGTCAAGGCCAACTTGAGGTAAAAGCTTCGTTTTTGTTCTAGCTGATTTTGAATTGGTGACACGTTATAGTTGCTTTATTTAAGTACATGTTCAAACCAAATGAGATTCGAATGTCAATGAAACTTCAAAGAAAAGGAAATGCCATATTTGTTGCCTTTGCCTTGTGTTTTGTTTTTCAAATGTCTGTAAATAGATAAACGTTAATGTTAGCGAAAGCTATATAAACAATAGTGGGCGTCCAGCGGCGAGATGGGCGAATGACATCGCAGGAATTAGGGGCGAACCTGGATGAGATTAGCACGGGATCGTGGGGAGTGGCACAGAAATTTGGAGGCCTATGCAGTGGGTGAAGTCAGGCTGTATATGATCATAATGATGATGAAACAAATTAAGTTATCGATTTGACTTAGGTATAGTCAATTAAAGAACAAAATGGCGACACTAAATGATACTGGTGGGATTAAAAAAAAGAAAGGAGAACAGAATAGCGAGGGAGAGAATGGGGAAATATACAAAATATACATATATATCCGATTACAGTTAGTGTATGTTACGGATTTATCGTATTATTTTAAAAGTATGTGCAATATTAATAAAACTGTGTATAACGTCGATGTTTTGTAGAAAAGCGTCATTTAGAAAAAAATTCAGGACAGCATATTAGGTTCTAACGACTGTTTTAAAATTAAATTTTAAAACTAAAATTATGTTTAAGTTTTAAAATTAAATTGTAGCAGTAGGGTTCCTTGTGAAAGAGTTCGTCCAGGGAAGTACTGCCACCTTACCTATTTCTGCCGCCAAGCAATAACGTGAGCATTACTGCGTTCCAGTTTCGAAGCGTAAGGGTTCTGGTGAAATTACAGGCAGATGGGACTTGTAAACTTATGTCTTAGGGTGTCGGGCGCAGTGAAAGTGGCAGTCTTAAGTCACAAAGATCTGGTTTTGTGATTTAAAACTCTTAGTGGCACAACAACTGTTATGGGCAGGCGTGTCGCTTACCACCAGCCGCTCGATTTGTTCGTCCCGTCACTTATTAGTATTACAAAAAAAATTTAAAACAGTCGTGAAAACCTAAAACATGCCTTGAACAATTTTTCGAAATGACGATTGAAGGAAAACATCGTTAAGAAACCTGCATACATCTTCAAAGCATTAATGATATGTGTGAAGTTTCCATTTGCATTGGCTTCGCGTGGTAACTACAGTCCAAGCGAGAGGTCTGTGCCCAGCAATGGGACTATATATAGGTCAACTATTATTATTATTATTACTATTGTTGTATATTTCCCTAAGTCAAACTGTAGAGCTAGCACGATAGGGCGCGACTAGCGCGACATAAACTGCGAGATACAGCTGTCGCATATTATCTCGCGCTTTATGACGCTCTCGCGCAATTCGCGCTTGTTCTTGCTAGAGTACTGAGAGAAGATTGAAGGAGCTTTAATTGAATTGGCATTCGAATTTTAATTGTTTTGTCGACGAAAGCGATTGTTCATGTTTATTTTATTCGATACTTGCAAATTTTCGGCTTGATGTAAATAGTACAGCCAAGCATCAGGCTTGCCACTGTGGACTTTAGATAGTTTTTATCTTAAATGGCAAAGTGTTGAATTTAAATCGTATATGTCAGCTTGACTGTTTGACGCATATATACATTCCGAAAGCATATGATTAAAGTAGATATAATAAGCATAACGCGCAATAACAGTGAGATTACGAAAGTTTTCAAAAAATCGTTTTAACAGTCATCGATATAATACCTTTCCAATTTTGTCGCGTAATAGTCGTCTTACGGCGCGGGCCCACTGGCATAAGTTGGAAATGTGCCAGCGCAGGTAAGCTGCTGTTATCGCCTGAGGAAACACTGGGAGCTAGTGAGTGATACGATTGTATAAAACCGAATGGATTCGGTTAGTTTCGGAGCAACCTAGTATGGCTAGATTTAGTGATTAGTTTGAAAAAGAGAAGGAAGGATCTAAAACAGTTTACACATTGCAAATAGCAAAAATAGAGAAAGAAAGGATATCAAAAAGACCTGATTCTTTGTTTAAATAGTAGCTTGTTGAACTACTAAAAAAATCATTCTAATATTTTAAGTTCATAAAATCGAAAGTGAAAATACAGAGACTCGTTTTCGGCTTTCAAGATCGCAGCGCAACTCTACAGGGATCATAAAACTCATAAATGTAAGGACAAAGGGAAAGATGGCGGGGTGCGGAAGGGGGCTATGGAATGCTAAATTAGTTTTGTTTCTGTGAGCAAAAGTGCTGCGGGAAATGTAAAGCTAATTAGGTTCGATGCATTTTTTATGTATTGTTTCAAAAACGGGCCTTGATTACAATCAGTAACATTCAACAACAGTAAATTTTTACAGTAACTAATATAGTCGCATTAGAGCTCCTTGTGAAAGGGTTCGTCGAGGGAAGTACTGCCTCCTTACCTATTTCTGCCGCCAAGTAGAAATGTGAGCATTACTGCGTTCCGGTTTGAAGGGTAGGGGTGCTGGTGAAGTTATAGGCACATGGGACTTATATCTCAGGGTGACGGGCGCAGTACCCTTCCAATCTTTGCAGTTTAAAGCACTGAGTGGCAACGCACCTGTTATGAAGGGACGTGTCGCTTACCACCAGGCTCACGACTCGTTCGTTTCGTGACTTGGTATTATAAGAAGGGGGTCGTCACATAAGTTTTCGGAAGGGAATTCCACAGCCCGATAGCAGGCACGCTAAAAAGATAGGCGTTGAAAATATGGATTCAATATTTTCACGAATCTCTCAATGGTCAAAATCTTCTTAATTGTATCAATGTATTCATGTGCTAAAGTTTTTTTTGTAATATCAATAGACACAAGAACAAGTTTTTTTTATTACAAGTAGAGCACCTGGTGGTAAACGACACGCCTGTTCATGACAGTTGCAGAGTTACTCGGAGTATTAAATTACATAGATCTAAGGGGCACTGCCACTGCGCCCATAACCCTGGCACATAAAATTGACAAGTCACTTATAGAAACTGCAAGAAACTTATCTCAAAATGGCTACGGTCCAATTCGTACGAGGAAACCGAAGATCTACTGGAACACTTGCCTTAAAAATATTACTCTCTTCGTCTGTGGCAACAGGTTACAAAGAAACACACACATGCATACGTTTTAAAATTCAAATTAAGTTTAAAATTAGAACTTTAGAATGGACTGTGTGTTTTAAAATTGAAATTAAACACGAAAATTATAAGTAAAAATGTAAAATGTGTATTTGAACCTATGAAGAGAGGTGCCCCCTGACACAGGCTTGATGAGGTTAATAGGAGACCATCCACTGTTAATATAAAGTTAATTGTATTACTGAAATAGATATATTATTTATTATTAGAATAGAAATAAAATAGAAACCATTTATTACATAACGCCACAACACATTAATACACAGTAAGAAATTAAAAAATTAAACAAAAAAAAACTTAATAAAATGAATTAAAAATAAAATCTTAGTAATAAGTAGGTAATTAAATGACTACAAAGCTAGTCAACACTATTGTTGTACTAAATAGATGTCATGTGTACGGCTATGATATATGTAATAGGATCCACTCAGCTAATGTCACCGTTGGGAAAAGGCTGTGACGCTGATTTTCAGTGGATGGTTGGAAGATTTCATTACTATGTCCCACGTTTGTAGTAGTTGCGGTTATAGTTCACCAGCGCCGTTGTTCTTCAAATCCTTAACGTAGTAATGTTCAAATTACTATTTGGCAGCAGAAATAGGTGTGGTGGCCCTATGTCGAAGGGCTCTACAGCTACTAAATTATGTCCAAGTAGACGGTCAATTTAACCACCATCAGCATTTGAGGTTCGAGGTTCAATTCCCGGTAGAACCAATTCAGGAGCCGTACTTTCCGAACTTGATTAGTTACTGTAATACAGAGTACTTCATAGTATGAAACCAGGTAATTGATCTAATGCATATATTTTTTTAATTCAATACTAGAGTTACTTATTCCAAATTTTCGGCAACTTCAATGGTAATAACGAAGGTCATTGCGGACTTTCTAAATCCATTTCTCTAATGACGAGTGCAAACGTTACTAATTAACAAGAATCATATTGAATGGCCATTGAACATATAGGGTGTTAGAAGAAATGAAAAGTAGAAAGAAGTTGACACGTACTTACCTAAAATTAGATACGTACAAAAATCTGCTTCACGAACTTTTCAGTTGCCCTCCTTAAAATAGAAATATTTGTATGGCCTACATTTATTTATCTCGCGAGTTTGGGTGTAATTTGTGGTTGTCTATACGTGTTTCCATGGCACCCGCGACACAGGGTTTCCCTAGTGCGTTGTGTGCGTTGCGTTAAAGAGTTCGTCCAGGGAAGCACTGCCACCTTGCCTATTTCTGCCGTCAACTAGTAATATCAGCATTATTGTGTACCGGTTTTGAAAAGTAAGCATGCTGGTGAAATTAAATGCACAAGGGACTTGCCAACTTATGTCTCAGGGTGACGGGCGCAGTGGCAGTGCCCGTCAGATCTTTTCATTTAAAGCTCTGAGTGGCATTGCAACTGTTACGGACAGGCGTGTAGCGTACCATCAGGCACACTGCGTGTTCGTCCCGTCATTTGATAATATTTAAAAAAAAGCTCCTTGTGAACCTCTGCGTGACAGTCCTACATGGCAACCGTTCGGCCACAGAAGCAATTACGTAAGTACTGCCACCTTACATATTTCTGCCTCCAAGCAGTAATGCGAGCATTAATGTGTTCCGGTTTTGAAGGGAACTGGTGAAATTATCGACTCATGGGACTTGTCAACTTATGTCTCAGGGTGATTGTTATGAACAGGCGTATGTTACCACTAGGCGCACGATTGTTTTACTGTCACATGGTATCATAAGTTAAAAAAAAAAAAGGTTCTCAAAAATAAGTATTAACAATAGCCTTTGTAGTAAGAACCGTGAATCCTAAATCAAATTAAAATTTAAATATTAACAGATTTTTTTAAAATTTTTTTAAAATTAAACGTTAAAATTACTCTATTC
>NW_020653945.1:22324678-22426669 GCF_003589595.1 Hyposmocoma kahamanoa
GTTTTTCAACGACTTTTTATTCGTAGCGCCATCTATGAGAAATCTATGAAAGTTTTATCATCCAGTGAGATACCTTTGCAGCTACCAACCCTGGCGAGAGATGTCGCTATTCACTGTATTTTTAATTTTTTATTGAATTGATATTCAATTATTTTTATGCAATTACTCCACTAATTTCTTATAATTATTAATACAAAGATTGAATACTCAGAAAAAAATCCTTCGATCCGGCCGGATTCGAACCGACGTCTTCTAGCATACCGTGCCAGACGCTATACGCGATCGAAAAATCCGTGTTAGTAGAACATTGACTTACAAATAAATGGACGACGGGTCTAATACAAACACCACGAAAAAAATGTCCCAAGTCAACCTATTCGAAATTTAAATTGTAATGTCATCGCAGTATCGCGCTGTCTGTCGAACAAATGAAGACTTAAGCGGAGTGTGGCGCTCTGTATACGATTTTAGCGCCTTAAAAGTGCGGACACTTTTTAGCGCGGACCCGACGTCCATATAATTGTAAGTCAATGTAGTAGAAAATTAAAATAAGTAAATCAAAAAAATGACAGTCGGCAATTTTTTTATTTTCAAATTTAACCTAAAATAAAAAAGTAAAATAAGTGACCACACTTTTGAAAAACCACTGAATTGTTTTGGGGACTTTACTTGTTTAAGGTCTGATTATTTCTGATAATGCCCAGCAGTTGATTTCATTGCTCTGGTACTCAAAGTACAAGGAATACCTATTTTAAGGGTCGTATTCCAGAACTGTACTCCATGCTCAAGTCAGGATTTGAGCAGACTTGAGTATGATTTCAAGCACTGGAAATACGACCCTAATGGCATGGCCTTGAGTATGATTTTCAATGCTTTAAATCATACTCAAGTTTTGACTTGAGCATTGAGTAGAGTTCTAGAATACGACCCTAAGATCTGGTAATTGTTAAAGTTGTCTGGTAGGTACATTGTTATTTATAATTAAAACAAAAAACTTATCTTCACATGCATACTTACAGGTGAAAACGTGGACAAATGTAAGCCACATTTAAAAGAAAAACATTTTTTTTATTCTCACATTTTTATTAAAAAATAATCTACATACATTTAATGACTACCTTTCATTCTATCTAGACTCAAATTAACAGACAAAAACAAACAACGCTACAAACAAAATACAATAGTTGATAAAGTTATATTATATGCACATATTGTGTTTAATAACTATTTTGGTTTACTCTTTGGTTCAAATTGTTTTCATTCACTTTTTATTACTGCAGCTTGATAGTTTAGTTATGCTCGTAAGCATGGTTATTCTATGTTCTGCGGGATGTGGGAGGGGTTACGCCTTCGACCAATCAACGAACTTCCCTCTCTTGTACCTCGCATTATGGTTTAAATTTGAATTGCCTTATTTTTAAGATCCACCCATAAAGCGATGGTCTAAGCTGCCGTACGAAGGTCTGTACCTCGGGGTCTGCTGACTCCAAGGGCTTCGTCGGTTTTTGTAGCTGGAGCAGGCGATCAGGCTGTTCATCGCGGGAGGGCGCGACTGTTCGACGCTGATGCCGCAGCGACGGCTGATATCAGAAATATAGTAAAGACGTTTCTCTACCAAAGCTGGTGTACTATGAATAAATGAATACACAATATATAAATATAGTTACGTAAATATTACACAGAACTAAAATATATTTGCTTATATAATACATGTAACATAAATAGTAATGAATAGAAGACTAGTCAGAAAAACCATTGCAATGGTGTCAAAAAGAAAACCGACCTCATAAGTTTGTGGAATTACATCTATTTGCCAAGTTTTATTGAAATCGGTTAGCGGAAAGTGGGTGAAATCTAATAAGCCGGATTCATCCCCTAATTTGTCACCCTTAGAGGTGGAATGTTTTTTCAAATTTGAATGTGGCCACTACTGAGGTATCCACTTTCCAACAAAAAAAGAATCATCGACGTTTCCCAAATGTCGGAGTAGTCAAATAACATACACACATAAATTACAGTCGGACTGAGAACCTCCTTTTTGAAGTCGGTTTAAAAGAAGAAGACGTTTTCAATAAGAAGATATTTTCACAATATTTCGACCCCTCCTACGTAATCCTCAAAAGTAGGTAATTTTTTTCATAAATAGCTTTCTTCTTATGTATTATCTATTATACTCAGAAGGTTTTTTATTTTATTTTATTGATTGAAATACAGAAAAAATACTTAAACTTATTACTTTTACTAGTAAGTAAATTATAAAGTATGAAAAATAATAAGTATGTTTCAAATTTAATTGCAATACCTGGTAAATATATTATGCTAATTTTAGTCCTTTCGATACAATGACACGTTACCCCGTAAAGTTGTGAATTTGGGCTTATGGTTCTTTACGTAGGAGGGATCAATTTGTAACAAGAGGTATTTGGGGTAAAACCAACACATTTATGATATTATATTTATCATATTACCTTTTGGTCCGAGGTGGTGGCATGATATACTTGTCTCCGATAAGCACGCTTTCGTCCAATGTACCATCCAGCTGCAGGAGATCCCCAGCAGACACTGAGACGTCCAGTTTTTCGCGGTCAGCAGTCCAGAGGTACAGTATTACTATAAACATCTGTAAAACGTATTTACATAAAAGCTGTTAATTCTGTGATATAATACAGCGGAAATTAAAAATTCAACGCACACCGCCACAAAACATAATTGAAAATACGTATTTTTTATATTAACTTAACACAAAAAAATCAGTACAAATAAAATTATATACGTATGTATAGTAGTGTAGTTTATATAGATCATTCAGGTTTTTTTTCCAACTGTGGTAGCACTCCCTGGACAGCATCAACGCCCCCAATGGCTTTCGAGGCCAGTGGTAGGAGTAGTTGGTAGGGACCAAGGACTCTTCGGCACCCACTGAGGGCTAGAGACCACTTTGGGAAACTGTGTTCTAAAGGAATAATTGGAGGTAGGGCAGACACAATTGGTTGATGACTGTACCACCTCAGTGAACCGTGATCATGGGAACCATGACCATGGGACCTGTAAAGGATCCGATGGGTATTTGTGTATGTTTGGTATACGGTTTGGTATTATGCAATTTAAATTATTTATTACTGAAATCATTGAAATTGATTATTTTGTTTGTCTAATTGTTGTTTATGTCATTTTTTTTTATTTAGAGCCTAATTGTCCACAATTATTTGAATTTGATTTTTTATATCTTTTTTGCATATTCCTCAGATGATCAGATCCATGACTCATAACATGCTTTTTTTATTATTCAAACTTTTTTCTTTGTTTATTGTTTATAATTCACGTATTTTGCAAAAAAAATTCATTTTATTTTTATTTACTATATTGGTAAATCTGAGTAGGTTACTCCGTATCAATTTTTACCACAAAGGAGTATTCCAGGTTATTTCGCACCCCTCAGGAAGAATGGCATAAGTGGAGTTAAGTCAAACATGTTCATTGCTCCATTAGATACAGAAAAATATAACCCACATCCTCTCCAATTCTTGTAATTCTATCGACTAATATTGTAGATAGAGTTACCAGAATTGGAGAGTATGTGGGTTATATTTTTCTGTATCTAATGGAGCAATAAACATGTTTGACGTAACTCTACTTATGGAATTCTTCCATAAGAGGAGCGATTTGTGTAATTTTCTGATATAATATAATATACAGATAGACTTACCACACAAAGATGTAAGATGCAGATGAACAGCGTAGAACTTCGGAAACCAATGGAGTCAAAGAGGAGACCAGAGATTGTAGGGCCTATAAACGCTCCGAGGGCAAATGTTGACGTCCACATACCAGATACCAAACCGTAGGTCTCTATTGTGTTTGGTAAACCGCTTGCACTGTTTGAAAAAGGTAATAAACTTAAAGTTACCTATTGGATTCAACACACAAAGTTTTTCACTGAAACATGACAAGAAACCATTGTATGTTCATTCATTAATCCATTATACATTTTACTGCTAGAGACGGGTCTATTTTGCATACTCATGTATACAGGGAAACCCTGTATCGCGGGCGTTTTGTACAGACACATAGACAACCACAAATACACCCAAACTCACGAGACAAATAAATGTTGGCCATACAAATATTTCTCCAGGCCCGGAACGAACCCAAATGCTACGCAAAACATGTTAGACTTGTATAAATTTATTTAAAATATATAGCATTAAAAATAAAACTTAGATACATATTTTTTATAATCCTATTTACTAAAATACTTTTTTATGTTGATTTACCAAAATATTTGTTATTAATATAATTTGGCCTGAAACCATGTTGGGAAACGCAAGCAAACTCGCCGGCCGCTGCCATGGTACGTTTGTGCTGCTTTTTTATACTAATCTAACCTATTGAATGGAGGGTGCAACCAAGATTTGACCTATATGAAAAAATAAGGATCAACCAATGATTTTTGAATAACAAATATAAATTTAGTATTCTTAAACATAATGATAGTGTTACCTTAAATGCAGTCATCAAATATAAAAAAATGTAATTTATTTAAAAAAGTGCACATTTACAATAGATCAATTATATCTTTGAGAATCATTGACTTATGTTGAGAATCAAATAATATTATCTAGTTTGTCTACTCCATTATTATTGATACAAAAATCGAACAACTCAAAGACAAATTCCTTCCTTTCCGACTGTATTTGACCAAAGTCTGTTGTCTAAATGTGGCTTTTACTTATTTCTCTACGCTTATGTGGCGGAGCTTTGTATTTGGCTTAAAGGGCTTTTTGAACTTATGTAAATTTCTTCACTCAGAGAATACCTATAAATATTTTTTATTTTTTTTTTAGAACTTTACCGTCTGTGGTAGCCTAATGATTTAGGTATTTATTTTATTTTATTTTATTAAGTTATTTTAATTTCAAGATATTTGAATTAAGTTCTCCATTAACCCAAATTATTAAACGAAAAGTTATTTATGAAAGTTTATTTATAGCTTTCTCATATTTTTGTACGTAAGAAAAAAGGGTGTTTAATACCTGATTTTATAGTGTTGCCATGTCCATATAAGCGGAATAAAAATGGCTGTTGGTTTAGTAGATTTTTAATACTTTTTAATTAAGTGATTTAAAAAAACCGTGGTAGCTTAATGGTCACTTTTTGTTTTTTTTCTTTTTTTAGCCCCGCATTAAGGAAACGCTGTGTCGCGGTTGCCATGGACACACACATAGACAATCACAAATTACACCCAAACTCACGGGAGAAATAAATGTAGGCCATACATACATTTCTCCCGGCCCGGGAATCGAACCTGTGACCTCTGCGTGGCAGTCCGGCATGGTAACCGTTCGGCCACGGTTTGACCTACCGCCTCTCGAGCAGAGACTTTCGTTTGAACCCGGGCTCGCACTTCTGAGTGTCTAGGAAGGTGCAAAATTGAATTTAAAATTTACCATGACATTTTCGGTGAAAATTTTCTTTCAAACCAGCAGTGGGATGTATAAATAGGTTGATATTGAATGAAGCACTTTCAAAGGTAGTAAAGATCATTTAGCAATAAAGTCGTCTTTTGTACCTTATTGTAAAATGTGTATGTATTTGAAAAGTTTCTGTACAAACATTTTATAGATTGATAAAGTTAATTCAGACTATTATCACGTAATCTTAGTAAAAATTATCTATGAAGTTGCATAACAGATTTCAAATGTTCAACATCGTGATGATTTGATCCAAATAATGTTAGGTACGTAGGTAGGTGAACGCATTTCTCATCTGCAAGACACGCGACTTGAAATTTCAAATCAATCCGGAAAGAAATTGTGTGATGGCGGTGGAAAAAATTTGGCAATTTGCTGAGAGCTCATTATATTACGATTAGGTGTTTTTCTCACGATATCCAATCGGGGAATCCATTAGTGCTTAAGATATTGCAGCCGCTGTTGCGTTTACATATGCCCATGCACTGTCTGACCATGTCAGACAGATAACGGCAGATATCTGACTTGCTTGTTTGAAAAAACAAATATACGCGATTTAAATCCGGAAAAATAGTTTCATTTCCTATGTGTAACAATCGCGAAAACCTAAGAACTCGATATGTACACCAGTACGGACTGGATGTTGCAAATAAAATCCGGCGGTTTGAAGACCTCAAGAACAAACGTGCGCGCGCCCTAGCTGCATTAACTTTTCTCAAAAAGTGCCGCGACAATAACATAGTTCCAACATGCGTTAAAATAACTCCACGAATAGACATCTACGGTAGTGAACGCATACTCCGCCAAGCCAGTAAGAAATTATTGTGCAAACTAATCCACAATAACCGCTACTCAATTCAAAAATTTGACAATCAGATTACGGAATTATTGAAAGAATTGGAGGTAAAGTTAAGCAGATCTGATTTTAATAAATGCATTGAAATTACAAATAAACGATCAGAATTTAAATTTCAACAATCCCAAAAAACACAGATTGAAAAATTTAATAAACTTAAACTGAAGTGCACAAGTAACGAAACGTCAACGTCACTGTCAAATGATCAAACACAAACTCAATCTGTAATAAACTTATCGAACAAAACGTTAGATCAGTCTGCTTTTTCAGTTTTGCAAAAGGGTTTGAATTACGCAGTAGCTCCTCGTCGTGTTCCATACGAAGAAATTATTTGTAACGTTGAGGATTGTCTAGTTAAAAACAACATGAGAAAGGAAGATTTGGAGGCAATACGCCAAGACGTTTCGTCAATATTGCGTTCAAATAAACAGCCCAGACCGAATCTTACTCGAGATGAATATAACGCGCTGAAGACCTTCCGCGAAGATCCTGAATTAGTCATCCTCCGTGCAGATAAAGGTAACGCGACGGTGGTCATGAATACGTCAGATTATAACAGCAAAATAACTGACTTACTATCGGATGAAAGCACGTATAAAAAGGTGAAGAAAGACCCTACCACTAAGATATTAAAAACAACAACTAACTTAATATCTAAGCACTCCGATACGCTGAAACTTGATGTAAGTGCGTTTGTGCCCATCTAAAAAAAAACAACCAAAATATATCGACTTAACTGTTGAACTCAAAACGAAACACGCTTTGTGTGAGCTGGTTCTGGCAAAAAAAGTTGTTATTCTTCTCTTTTATTTTTAAATATGTACATTTGGCAAGTAGGAAATAAGTAATGCATAAATTTACACAGATCTTTCACGGGAAGCGAGTAATTCGTTTTTCGTCGATTCTGAGAAAATACACTTTTTGAGTTAATACACTATTGTATTAACAGTGCGAATTACATCATCGTACATTTATTTATTTATTTTTACTTTAAAACATTATTATTACAGACACATCAATTACAATCATTAAAGAAACATTATTAACAACTTACAAATTATTACACAAGATTTTCAGGCATCCCTTTCATAATAACGCAAACAATCTGACAATATCAGGAATATTGTCCAACCATCCGCAAACAAGTCGCATTCAGGGTTGGTGGTAAGGACTGAATTGCGCGCTGACAGAGAGCGCGGTATACGTTAGTCAGGTTGTTAGTGGTAATATAATATTTGGTTAATTTATTGCGACCCAAATGCAAAAAGAGATTCCATGAACTCACATGGCGGTGCTGAGCGCGTCGGTGAATGACGCCACGAGCTGGCAGCCGATGCCAAGACCATGAAGGACCAATCCCAGAATTGTAACCCACGTTATCCTAAAACGAACATATTAAAATATTTATAGTGTAACAATGTTATATTATATTGCCGGTGGCGTCATTGTTTACAAGCTTTAATTTCAAATTATGAAATTAAAAAAAAAATTGGTAAAATGAAACGTTTTTCGAATCTAAATTGAGTATATTTGTTTTTTTTTCATATTTCGTCCCATGGCCACGGTTCACTGAGATGGTAAAGTCATCAACCTATTATGTCTAACATCAATGCGACTTAGATCTGAAAAAATAGTTAAAATAGAGTGGATATTCGAGGTGATTGCGCAAGCCTAAGAACTCGATATGTATTTGTAGTTGAAAGATTTTTATAGCACTCTTTGTCGTATCGTACCGTATTATTCTAAAATTTTGTAGTCTAGCGCCAGACCTACTGAGTTTCAGGTGTGTTAAGTCGGCGCCTGCCACTTCATAATTTTATCATAAAAATAAAAATTGTGTGTCTGAATTTTCGGCAGTTGAGGCGTCAGGCTTATTAATGAGAGCATTATGAGCGCTGGCGAAATTACAGACACATGGGACTTGTCCACTTATGTCTCAAGGTGACGGAACAATACTTGATTTAACTCACAAATTAGAAAGATATAGCAGGACTCAGGTTCATCTTCTCGCTCAGAAACCCATCTGATTTCGAGACTACCCGATCGATCGATTCCGATTGAAGTTCTAAGAGATACTGTAACTGAACGACTTATTCATTACGTCACTTGGTACCATAAAAGAAGTTATGTACAGTCGACGCCCTAACCGTCTATTTGGTTCCGAGTATCAGTGTGAAGCAAAGTGTTAAATAAACAACCATATTGGTATGACTTCCTTATTGCATAATTAGTGAATCCCGATTTAACAAACCTTTTAAGCCAATTTAATCTTTAATTATATTACATAAATACAAATTCCAACCAAAAAGCTGGAATCCCGTTACACTTTTCTGTTGAACGCGTGAGAAGGCTCTCAGAACCAAAAAGTTCGGCGTCGACTGTAAACTACACGATAATATCGTGACAAATTAAATTGAACTTATTTACATATTACTGCGTTCGTAAAAAACTCTATACGTATTTATCAAACTCAGAGATCGTTAAAGAGCATTGCTATTTTAACAACATGAGTCAGGGTGTATGATTGACGGCACACCTGAATTCAACTTATTTAAAACAACAGATGATTCATATATTAAAGAATGCAAAATAATTTTTGAGGAATGATTCTTGTGTCTATTCTATCTATATAGAAAGGAAAGGGAGGTGTTCTTTTTTATCGTCCCTACCTATCGTCCGACCCGACAGATAGGGCGTTCCGGGGAGATTAAAGGCCCCCCGGTAAGATCATGGTACGGGGGGCGTCTGAGCCAGGCCCTCTGCCAGTGATACGCCTTCACGAGCGTCTCTGGCAGATCCGGACTTGGGTATGCACTCGCCGGGGTTTGTAGTTAGCTGTAGGGATAAACACGTACATCACGCGCGCACGCGCACGCAGACAAGGGCCTAAGGCGAGGAGACGCGCCGGTCACGTGAGTTCCCTTTAAGTCGGCAGCTATGTCCGGACATTATCGCAGGACACAGCTACCGGAGGGCTAGCACAGGATAGGCTAGATATCCTCCGGTCCCTATAGCCGCATAGGTTTCTGGGAACTGGAAAGATGCTTCGGCGTCGAGAGGTGAGCATGCCTATATACAGCTCGTATAACAATAAAAAAATCGATCTCAAAATTTTGTGGAATTACATCAACTTGCCAAGTTTAATTGAAATCGGTTAACGAAAACTGGGCAAGGTAAGCTCTTTCCAACAAAAAAGAATCATTTAAATCGGTTTACGAATCGCACCCCTCACGGAAGAATGGCATATGTTGAGTTACGTCAAAAATGTTTATTACTCCATTAGATACAAAACAACATAACACATCCTCTCAGATTCTCTAATATTGTAGATAGAGGTACAACAATTGGAGAGGTTGTGGGTTGCGTTGTTCTGTATCGAATGGAGTAATAAACATTTTTGACGTAACTCCACTTAAGCCATTCTTCCATGAGGGGTGCGAAATGTCGAAGTAATTACAATAAAAAATACAGTCGAATTATAATAACGCAATAACAATATTAACGTACACACTCAACATAATCCCGTACTACGGAAACCCTGAGTCGCGGGTGCCAGTCACAAATTATACCCTAACTCACGAGAAGAATAAATGTAGGTCATACAAATATTTCTCCCGACCCGGGAATCAAACCTGAAACGTCAGCGTGGCTGTCTGGCATGGTAACCGTTCGGCCACGTAGGCAGTCTAAAGGCAATTGAGAACCTCACCCTAAAAATGGAATACTAAAAAAGAGGTAACGGAATCTTAAGCGTTTCAAATTCATCTCACCCTTTAAAACTACATAATTCTAAGTGTGTGCGTTATTATTATTACATGGCAATTAACTTACGTCGGCATATCGAAGAAAGGTGCTGGTCCGACGAGGAGAAACCCTGCAGCAATGAAGATGCAGCCCATAATGGTGACGTATTTGGGCTTGATCGAAGGTCGGTCGCAGAGCCAGCCCCACGCGGGTGCTGAGATTGCGTATACACCGCCGTTGATTACGAACATCAGCCCGAGCACCATGTGGGAAAATTTAAACTGTAAACGGAAATTATGAATAAACTTTTTTGTTATTAGGCATGCAATTTCATTAGCAGAAGAGCTCCTTGTGAAAACGTTCGTCCAGGGAAGTACTGCCACCTTACCTATTTCTGCAGTCCAGCAGTAAAGTGAGCATTACTGCGTTTCGGTTTTGAAAGGTGCTGGTAAAATTACAAGCACGTGGCACTTGTCAACTTATGCATCAGAGTGGCGTGCGCAGTGACGGTGCTCCTCAGATCTTCGTGATTTCAAACTCTGAGTGGCACTACAACTGTCATGGATAGGCGTATTACTAAACAGGCGTACGACTTGTTCGTCCCGTCGTCGCTTGATGTCATGTGATAAAATAATAAAAAGCAAATGAATTGTCAGACTCAGTGGTAACAGATACATTTAGAGCGCCTGTCGTTTTATTACGATTTAAAAATTCTAAGATAGTTATTGCTGTTATAAAAAATTACTAGATATTGAGTACAATTTATGTATATTTAGTTGGATTTAGAAAGTCAGTTTTTCAGCGCCTTCATAAACAGGAGGAGGTTCTCAATTCGTCTGTATTTTTTTGTGTATATGTTACGTGATGACCCGGTATTTGTGAACCGATTTCCATGATTCTTTTTTCATTGGAAAAAAGGCACCTCCTGGAGGTAAGGTAGGTAGTAGTTGTCCGATTCAAATTTGAAGGATAAATTCTACCTCTAACGATGGCAAATTAAGGGATGAATCCGGTTTATTGTATTTCACTCTTTCCATAAAACTTAGCAAATAGGTGTAATTGCAAAACCTCTTAAGGTCGTTTTTTTTTATAAAAAAAGTAATTAATCTACTTTTTAAACTACCTGGTAACACAGATAAATATTTTTTTTTGTGATACTAAATGACGAAGAAGTCGCCGCCAAGCAGTAATGTTAGCATTACTGTGTTCTGGTTTTGAAGGTTAAGGGTGCTGGCGCAATCACAAGCACATGGAACTTATCAACTTATGTCTGAGGGTGACAGGCGAAGTGGCAGTGTCCCTCAGATCTTTGCGATTTGAAGCTCTGAGTGGCACTGCAACTTTTGTGAACAGGCGTGTCGCTTACCATCAGGCGCACAACTTGTTTGGTCCGTCGCTTGATATCATAAAAAAAGCAAAGGAACTGTCAAGACGAAATTTGAGTGTTAACCATTGACTTACAAATAAATGGACGACGGGTCTAATACAAAAACCACGAAAAAAATGTCCCAAGTCAACCTATTCGAAATTTAAATTGTAATGTCATCGCAGTATCGCGCTGTCAGTCGAACAAATGTAGACTAAAGCGGAGTTTGGCGCTCTGTATACGATTTTAGCGCCTTACAAGTGCGGACACTTTTCAGCGCGGGCCCGACGTCCATATAATTGTAAGTCAATGGTGTTAACACTCAAATTTAGAGCGCCTGTCATTTTATTACGATTTAAAAATACTAGGATAGTTATTGCTCTTATAAAGGATTACTAGGTGTTGAGTACAACATGAGTAGTAAGTTGGAATCCCGCGTGCATAATATTTGTTATTTGAAATTCATATAAAATATTTTTTAAACTACCAAATAACGGGGCGAACAAGGCCCTTACCACCAAGAGCACGACTAGTCGTGACTTTGTATCTTTAACAAAAAAAGAGTAGGTACCTAGGGAGTTGCTAGTTAGCTTAAATTGTAGTGTGGTGGGCGATTATATCCAGCATCACGGTAGTAGATTAGTTTAAGAACCAAAGTTACCTGTCTCAAGTGAGGTTCAAGTGTCGCCTGCAGGAAACCGATGCTCATACTGGTCGATATAATACTGATTGCGGCGAGAAAAACGCCAGGAATACGCAGTAGCGTGCACATTGTTGCTGCAAATTAAAGAAAAATAACACACCAATAGTTTCACCTATTAGTAATAAAGGAAAGTACGGCAATAATCCCTATTACCTAGATAATAAATTCACATTTGTATGCATTTATCCTAAAATTTGCAACATCCCAGCGGCCGTGGTTTAACGACACGCTGTGCTGTCCGCTGCCCCGCCATCGGGCGCTCGTCGACGTAGGATCTGTGTCAAATTTTCTCCGCCTGTTCTTATTTTATTAACCGATTTAGAAAAGGAGGAGGTTCTCATTTCGACAGTATTTTTTTCGTAATTATGTTACGCGTTAGCCGATTTTGATGATTCTTTTTTTGTTGGAAACGGGTACCTCAATATTGGTCCCATTTAAAATTTAAGAAAACATTCCACCTGTAAGGGTGGCAAACTAGGGGATAATTCTAGTTTCGCGCACTTTCCGGAAACCGATTTCAATAAAACTTAGCAAATGGATGTAATTCCACGAGCTTTCGAGGTAGGGTTTTTTTGATACTCTATACTGAGATAGTCATATAAATTTACAACCACAGACCACATAATTTACAACGCACGGATTGCGGGACGTGAGGGGCAACCCCCCCACACCTCACCTCCTAAAATCTACCCTCACGTTGAAATTAAGGAAAAAAAAAAGAAAAAAAAACTAAGAAAGCCTTAAGAAAAAAAAGCTATTTTTTTGTCCATACGTTTAAACCGCGCGCACGTTGTGGCAAAACAATTACGTATAATATCAGTTTCATATACTCGGACAAATACGATAATAAATCAATTGCAATCTAGAGCATACGGTCTGTTTTGTACAACGATAAGCATGTCATTGATTCTATTTATGTATTTACATACGTATATTACAATGTTTGCTATTATTGTGTGTGAGGTACATGTGGCAGCAAATAATAAGCGTGTTGTTTTCTAAGTGCATTTCATGCGTTGACCTTGACACCGGATGAGTATTGAACTTATTGTATTGTAAGTAAACTGTAAAGCTATTTATACTTGATGCTAATTATATAGTATATAGTTCATTATATAAGTTGTAATTTATAATTTAATAAATTAATGAAATATTAACGTTATTTTGTATCTGGTTATCTATAACGTAAAATAATTAAATGTTCTAGTCATATGTAAATATTTTTATTGTTACAATACATAGGTTCTGTTGGCATTCTCAAGATCAGAGGTCTTCACATTTTTTGTCTTTTACAACTTATAATATTGAATTTTGTACAAATTCTTTAACACAGACACAGGGCTATTCTACGGAATTCTTTTCAATTTAATTTATGGTCAAGAACAAAAAAGAAAAAAGTAATTTCAAATTTTAAAGTAGAAAGGGCGCCATTTTGAAAAAAAATTAGGGGAGCATGTTTTAGGTTTTAACGACTACTATAAAATATTTACGACTTCTTGTAAAATTCAAATTTGATTTTATTTAAGATTCGTTTCAAAATTGAATTAAACGCGACGTAACGACATTTACAACTACAACATCCTGAAAAATTTTTCAAAATGGCGCTTTCGCCCTTTCAACAAAACACCGACGACGATAATAAGCAGGTAGTTTTCATTTGACATGTTACGTTTTTGCATCTCTAAGATTAAATAAATTATGTTCACTTGCACTAAAATTAAGTACGTCTTGAATGCCAATGCTTAAATTTATAAGAATTCTTAACACAATGTATTAAGAGTGTGTTTTGAATTGCAAGCTCAACATTCTTTGACCTTTTAGACGAAGAAGCGAAAAATTGTGTTTTCGCGAACTTACTATGTATGTTCAACATGATAATTTACTATCGTTTTTCCTATTTGTTCCTCCTGTTGTAAGTGTTCGGTATTGGGCCGCACAGTGATTCGATATTCGGGTCAACAGCAAAAAGAAGGCCGAATAAGCCTATTACTGAATATCAGTTACAACTGTGAGTCGATACTATCACAGCTCGCATTAAAATATTAATTATCATAAATATTTATTTTGCTTAGATCGAGCGGCATTGGCTTTATTTCAGATTTTTTTTTACAAACGAATTTAAAACCATTTGAAAAACGTATATTATATACTATACGTGTTCTATTTAGTTCCGTTGTTATAAAAACAATCATGTAAAGCATCTGAATACAGCAGTTTTCTTGTAAAATTTCGAGGAAAGTTTGTGTGATTTTTCTATCGTGAAAATTTTTGAGAATCATGTTTGGACGCCATATAGTATCAGTGTTTGTCCTCAATTTTTTACATGTTTTTGCCAAAGTGATTGATTCAACATTTTCACTCTTAAATATAAGAGTTCTAAAATGTCACGTACACATAATATTTCATTTAGTTTGCATTGTTTTTATAACTTTCATATGATAAAAGCACTTTTGACGTACGATTATATTTGTGTATGGCGTATATTTTTTCACGTATTTCTGATATCTTCCCTTTTTAAATTACTTTAAACTAATAATATTTGTCAAAACTCCTTTAAGTATGTATTTCATTCTAATAGCTTTTATAAAGTTGTAGATTATTCTCCTACTAAAGTCAATATAGCAATCTTCATTTTATCAACAATTGCTTCCAAAAAACCGTTACATGAATTTACTCCTAAACCTGGACTTCACTCGTCACAGAACACAATGATGAGTCGAAGAATATCATTGGAAATATACATACGTCCAGTAGGCCTTAAGTCTTCGTCATCATGGTTCCTCGGCAGCGCCAGGCAGGTCATAAAAGCCGCCAAGAAGAGCGCAGAACCGAGCACGGCGAACGGCAACGTGTAGCCTCCAACGGTGTACAGAGCTCCACCCAACGTCGGTCCCACGATCAAGCCGAGGCCGAAAAAGGTTTCTAATGACGCCTGAAATAATTCAAATGCGACAAATTTTAATGGAGATTTTGTTTGCATTGTCTATTTATGAGTTAAACCATTTATTTCTTTATGATACACAGGTTATAAATTGTTACAAGAACGAATTTTGAATCACTGCGATCCGCTTTTTGGCATACAATGTTTTCTTAGTTTTAGTAATTCTCATTCAATAATTTGTAATACTATAATTATGCAGTCCAATTAACACAACCTAATACTATAAGATATAACAACAATAGTAGAACATATCAATAACAGATTTATTAATATGAAATGTAAATTTTATGAGAATTCTCCAATAATGTAGTACGTCATATCACTCAGGTAATTAAATAATAACTTCTTAAATTCTGCACTAACATTGCAATTGACAATTTCACGTGGAAGTTTGTTGTAGACCTTCGTAGTCATTACTACTGCATTCTTTTGAGTAGAGCAGTTTTACAAATTGTAGTGCGTAGAGTTTTGAAAACAGTCGCTCTGTGTCGTAAATTCTGAGAGGTAAATTCTTGTGTTATTCAATACAAACAAATATTCTTTATTTGACAAAACAAAAGACAGGAAACAGCAGGCTGGATCTGATTTGGCAACCTATTCATAACTTTTGTAAGCCGACTTAACTAGGCTGGTTTAATAATTATAACTTAAAAAAAACCGGTTTTAAAAGTTCGTGGAATCACATCTGTTTGCCAAGTTTATTAAAATCGGTTTACCACTCTTTTTAAGAACGCACACACTCCACATAGCCCCGCACCAGGGAAACGCTGTGCTGCGGTTGCCATAGACACACATATAGACAACCACAAATTACACGCAAACTCACGAGAGAAATAAATGTAGGCTATACAAATATTTCTCCTGGCCCTGGAATCGAACCTGGGACCTTTAACCGTAACCGTTCGGCCACTGAGGCACTTAATCTACGGATCAATTGTCTTGATTTATAATTAATCTATATATATATTTAAGCATACTAAATTAATATTTGGTACTCAAAAATAATATATGATTCTCTTTTTTCATATAGGTCAAATCTGAGTTGTGCCCTCCATTCAGTAGGTAGGATAGGTTAGGTTAGTATTTGAAAAAGCAGCACGAATTAACTTGCATTTCCCTACATGGTTTCCGGTTTTTTTAATGCTCATTTGTGTTAGTTTTGAGGCTCAATATTAAATCAAAGTTAATTTATATGATCATCTAAATACATGCCAATATTAATTACGCCTTCAGATACAAGCCTAGCTAGATTACCGTGTATTATTACACGTTATAGTACATAAGTAACGAATGAATGATAAGGGATAACTTGTCAACTAACACGATCATAGTTTTGCGAAAATTGCATCTAAAGATTTTTTGGGTGTTTTTGATTGTTTGTTCAAAAATTTACTTGCAAAATGAAAATTTATGCTGTTGTCGCCTTAGGAAACGTGAATTGTAGTGATTGATTTACTTATTAGATTAATTAATTCATTAATTCATGGAATACCATCAGCAACTTACATTTAATAAAAACAGAAAAATATACATAATGCCAATTACAGGTTTCCACCTATAACTTCAGACAAATGAAACACTAGCATCAAACAAACGAACAATAAACAGTATTTCTTAACAACATGCACTTACATAAATATAACAATCCAATACCTGCGTCAACTGTCACAATTTATTCAATAAAATTAAATAGAATGTCCGTGAAGTTACGCTTTAGCGCATCAACATTACAATTGAATACATCAACATCCAAGTCATGATTGCTCAGCACACTGTCCAAGCTCTTGCTAGCTCTCTACATATAAAACTGTTTTGTCTATAATTAGGCCTCGCTAAGGGAACTCAATAGGGTGATAGTGTCTCATAGAACGCGTGGGTATATTAAGCGAAACAACAACAGTCAACATTACCATTTATAAAGTTTAGAATATAGGCTATATCAAAAATTTTTCGGCGAATATTTAGAGGTAATAGATTCAGATCCTTACAGAGACTTATTATAGTTCCCCAACAACGACAAACACAACAGCAAAGTTTTCATTTAATTAAATTTTAAAACAAATTATCAAAAACAACGAAAACAATCTATCTTCTATATACTTCTATAATCTAGCAAATGTATGATCATGTTGATTGCCACGTTGTTGCTGATCAACATCCAACTCATTCTTCTTCTTATAATGCTTGCCATCATGGTGAAAAAAATTCAGGAAAGGTTCAGTAAAACTCACGAGGAGTCCTTATTGAAAAGATCAAATACTTACAAACATTGTAGCGACATTATCAGGAAACTCTTTGGCGATGATTGCGAAGGAAGCGGTTAGGAAGGCCGCGTTGCCCATCGCCTCCACGATACGAATAGCAAAGCTGAGCGTTATGAACGGGATGTGGCCTTCAACTTTGTCCAGTAACCTGGAGATATAAATAGTCTAATTGGCATAGCGTCTGGCATGGTTTGTTAAGAGTCGTCGGTACGAATCCGGCCGGATCCAAGGAATTTTTTCTAAGTGTGCAATCTTTGTATTAATATATTTAATATATATTTTTTAATACTATAATATCTTTATTATTTAATAATAATTATTATTATATAATAAGTCTGGAGCCAGGAAATTTCACTACTTAGCAGTTTGCCATATAAATGTGGAATAGAAGCGGTTCGTACGAATCCTTGGAATTTTCACAAAATAGGAGTGGATCCCAAGCTTACGTCTAGTCCCCCAATGGTGGAAAGGGGTAGGTGGAATAAAATCGTGCAATTCCGCCGCACACTCCGTGATTTATCCAAATATTGAGCATTTAACTATCTCGATATCATTATTTTCAAACCATTATAAGTCCCATCACTAGCCACAGGTGTCCTCTAAGAAGAGGGTTTAGATCGTGATCCGAAACGCTGACCAAAAATGCGGGTTGAGCAAGCCAATCTAATTATGCAAATACGTGGTCTTGGGGTATAAGAGATTATGTGTCCTGTACCAGTCACAGGCACAAGCTTTGGCAGTGATTTTCCCCACTCACCAACTTAGAACGCAGCAGTATTATTATACAGAAAGAAAAGTTATTATGGGCCGGTGTCACTGCCATTTCATAAAAACTGGTTGTCAAAAGTTGCCGTTCGCACCCTGGTAACTCGTTTCGAGCGAGTTATTATACACGTACAGCGTTATGATATAGAGTATTAAATAATGATAATCTTTTCTTCGTTGTGTAAGTAAAGTCTAAGTGATTTATATTGTTATATTGATGTAAAAACTAGTAATTAAGTGGAAAGGTGTGATGTATGTAAATAAGAGATAGTTTTGTATTAATAATTAAGTAAGTTGTAAAACACTTATATTTTGCCCTGTGTACTTTCCCTTTGTCTCCCAATACACCTACTCTGTGGAGTCAAGACGTGTTTCCATCATATTATCGAATTCCCCAATATACATATCTAGGATATAGGTGCTAAGTCTACATACTTCATGGACAACGTCTAAAACTAACTAATATTGCAGCTATTATTAAAACCCTGCTTCATTAAAGTTTAACCAAAAAATGTTACCAAAGATTTCTCCTAAGAAGTAAAGGACATTAAGTAAATATGATCTTAAATTTCGAAATGTATGGCTCTGTGGGCTATCAGTATGATACTGTAGCCGCCAGACCCAAGTAGAAGATGTAGAAGATCTCGACAAGGTCGTAAAATGAAAGACGAAGTTTACTGTAATATATTGGTAATAGGTTACTGGTTTACAGGAGTAGTGCCATTAATCGCTAAACAGTCGAAGCTTCTTATGAATGTACAATTCAAAAGTGAACGTCCTCTTTGACCTTTTTTAGTTCGTACAAAAAGTTCGTTAAATTGTAGTAGGGATGAAATAACACGTATGTGGTGTTAGTTTATTGGTTCAAAACAGAACCTCCGGCCTACGTAATGTGCCCTTGACGAGCGTTTAGATACTGCTTCGAAAGTTATATTAAATTTTATTACAAAAATTGTGTTTTGTTCGCAACAGACACTTACCCAAAGAAAATTGCACAGGTCCCCGTTGTGAATATCCCTGCATTAAACAGCAGCTTGGTTCCCATTCGATTAATATGCGCTCCATATATCGGGCTGATAAGGAAGACGACCAACTCGAAGACTCCAAAGACCAGTCCATATTCCGTCGCTGAACAACCTTTATACTCCGCCTAGAGATATAAAACATTTAATATGCTGACAAGTTTTTGGGACCTTGAAATAATGGTATTAGTGTTAATTTTATAAATCAGAGTTTACATTGGTAATAGGAGTTATTAGTTTTTTTTGACATTGTATTGTTCTGCGCACAGGACTATTTAAAAAAAGAACGTTGTATTTTTAGTAATCAAAACATCAAATATGACGCCACTCAGACGCTTTAATGTCTGTTGATTGGTTAAAATATAAGCGGTACTTGGCCAATCACGGACTCTTCATTCTATCCCTTTGGTTTTTTATTTTGTAGCTTTGTTTGGCTTTCGTGGATTGTTAACAAAATACATTCAATATTTGTTAATCATTATTTTAATAATAGAATAAGTATTGTGTATACCTAATCACTATATAATTAGGTCTTAAAATCTCGTACCTGTTAATTACTTCGGTACTCGATTTTAATTTTTCCATTATTATGCAACGATTGCATAAAATTCTATTATTCACTAGCAAATAATGATTAATGCACTAAATAGGTAAAATCGTTTTGATTCGGTCAGTTTACGTGTAATATATATGAGTTATCCCGCCGGGCATTTGTATGACGTTGTGCGGTTAGTGCGAAATTCGAGGTTCCGCGCTCTACCGCCCGCGGTATATTTTCGCTTGCTTTGTGAAATTAGTTTTGCCGGACATCCGCACACCCCGCAAGAGTGACGATTAGTTGACGTAAAGGAAGGACCGTGGAGTCCCAGTGCCCTTCATCTGTACAAAATTTTATTTAAAAATTTAATAGACTGTCTGGGAAACCTAAGGGCCGGCATTACCTTGCCCAACGCATTAGCATAGCCGTACAAAGGGGGAAACGCTGCCAGCATCTTCGGCACCTTGTCGCGGGGACCCAATTTTATTCATATAATTTAAAAATCCTACTTTTACTTTCTAGTATTTAAGCTTTTATTGTACCTTACCTGTATATTATCAATCTTAATATAAATCTTTATGTAAAATTTTACGATTATGACGTCGAAACACAAATGAATTGAGAGTTGTGGTTTAATTCACGGCACAACACGGCGAAAATCAAGAAAGTTAGAATACCGATACGGCAAGATATCCGCTTAGGTTTGAACAGTAGGAATACCGCAAATCCACTCGTATTTGCTATCCACCGAGGAACGAATATCGCGTGTACGTATATGAATAAGCCTTTAGTTTTTATACCCGTCTCTGTAAATATATTCGTAAAAAACTCGATTTGTGACTTGAAATAATTGAACTAAAAGGTTAATGCGTTCAGTCTATAGTAAAAATATTTAAATGTAAAATTATGCACTCGGAAATAAGCAATAACGTGCAAACAAAAAAGAAAGACTGTAGCGAATTCTCATTCCGCCTATTTAATTCTAAAAACGGAACGTACACAACTAAAACGTCTGTGCGAATGAAAAATACCTACTGGAGGGCAATATGACAGAAGTAGGTAATTTTAATTACAATATGTTAACAATTTGTCTCTAGAAAAGTTCCTGAGAGTGCCTGCACACAGCTACACACACACACGCGCACTCGCACGACTGTCCTACGATGCAGTAAAACTATTTCGGGACATCCGGAATTCGAAAGATGTAATTAATTAATATTTGTTGGTATTAACAACTCTATGTCGCTCCTTGTAGCTGTTACATTGATCATGACGTCAATCTATGTAATCTATATCACAGGTCTATGTTAATAAATTTATAATTTGGTTTATAACATGATTGGTAGAGAACTTTTTATACGTTGTTGCACAGCATTGACGCAAATCATGTCCTTTGAATAACACTTGACAACTTCCTTATTTCTGTTTCGAAGCTTTTATTGCATGAAATAAAATTGAATTGTTATTTTATTATTACAATACTAGATTTTATAGCGTCTGTTCAAATAATTTTTTTTAAATTTAAATATAGTACATTAGTGGCACGTCCTCAGCTAGCCAATGTAGTTAGAACCACAAAAAGTTTAAAAATGCTAACTTTACTCCTAAGCTTTATCTTTTGAAGTTTTTTTTAGTATCTGTAGATCTCCTTGTAAAAGAGTTCGTCCAGGACAGTACTGCCACCTTTTCTATTTCCGCCGCCAAGCGGTAATGTCAGAATTACTGCATTCCGGTTTAGAAGGGTAAGGGTGCTGGCGAAATTACAGCACATAAGATTTATTCACTTACGTCTCAGGGTGACAGGGCCAGTGTCTCTCAGATCGTTGTGATGTAAAGCTCTGAGTGACACTGCAGGTGCCATGGACGCGCGTGTAAAGTTGGCGTAGTGTTCATTGGAGGTTTCGAGGGTTCTTGATCTTGTCGAGCCGATAACAAACTGGCGTTAAATTTCTTTGGCCCAGTAAGTAGCCCACCTCTTTACCCCTATCCGTTGACTTGGCCTTTAATTGAAATAGGTACACCGGCAAAGTCAAGAGAATGGGCGTATATAATAATAAGTCAGAAGTAGACATGTGCGCCATATGAATTTGACTGGCGACCTAAAATCAGCGTGTCGAAAATTTGTTTTATTTTAATATGCTTTATCGTTAATTACGTACTATATCAATGGAACTGTCTGATGGTACTTCGGTAAAGAAAGGCTATATTGCAATTACAATTTATTCGTACCGTTAAAAATAAAAATAATAAATAATGACATTCCTGTTTACGTACTTCATTTATAGTATAAAGATGATGATAAACATTGTTTAAATATAAGAGTCGATTTAAACAATGTTTTAGTGATTTTTTTTTACACCCGAACAATGCTATGCCAATTTTACACCGATCACGCCGCTATCAGACGCCGTCGTCGACGGTTTTACGAGGATGGCGGATCCATATTCTCTGCCTATTGGAGAAGGGGAAAAACTGCTAATTTTTTAAAAGGTTTTAACCTTTTATTTGAAAAAGAAATCGTGCTTTTTTAAACAATTTTTAGTTTGAAGCTTACAAAATCGTTTAGAAAGACATACGCGCATAGACTTTTATGTTAATAAAAACATGCAACGTTATGTCGATAGCGAAAAGGAAGAGTAGACCCGTAGACCACTAAAGGTTTTAAAATAAGTAAGTTTGTGTGTAAAACACGAGTTTTATTTTTATTTATAAAATTATTCACATCGACTTAATTGCATTAATTTGTTTAGGAAACATAGATGGCGCGACTTGAACACGTTAAGCACGTTGACGAACGCTTATGCTTGAATTGAAAAGTGTGCTTATGTACTTATTTTAAAAACAAAACTTTTTAAAGTGCTTTTCGTTTAAACGCCCACCTCTACTGCCTATCCCGTTATGAAATAAGCGTGGTGGTGTGTTTTTTAATATAAGATTAAAATCACTGTATATAAGTGTCGTGATCAACGACATTGAATTACTGTAGGCATTTAGAAACGAATGTGCAACACCAGCGCCAAAATCAAATGTAGGTGATGAATACATAAATGCAAATTGACGAGTGTTTATAATTAAGGACAGTAATTATGTTCCGATAAACTTGGCTCCTGGGTTATCAGCCAATTGTCTGAGTTGACCACGATTGTATTTAGTTCCTAGACAAGTTTATGATAAACCAACACGTACAAATAATACAACTAGCATGAATTGACTAGAGGGGGAGTTGAAGGCGCTTAATCCGTATTGTAAATTAATTAGCTAGCCTAAGTTTGGCTCAGGACGTTACTGGATACCTTATTTAGTTATTATACCTGAATGTCTCGATAGAGCGGGACGCGTTATTATTTTTGGTGGAGTGTCTTCTAGTTGTGATTTTGTTTTCCTAGACAGCGACGAGAATGACGGAGTGATCCGGTTCGTGGATTTTTATTTAATATGGTACAAAGTGAAGGGACGACCAAGTCCTGTGCCTAGTGTTAAGTCCATAGCAGTTGCAGTGCCACACATAGCTTGAAATCGCAAAGATCTGTGGGATCTTGACAAGTTCCATGTGCCTGTAATTCACCAGTACCAAATCCCGGAACGCAGTAATGGTCATATTACTGCTTGGCGGCAGAAATAGGTAAACTACTGCTACTAAAAAGTGTAGATGATTTATGATTCTTACGAGCGAAGGAGAAAACAAACCCGAAAATGATCTTTCAGTCTTAGAAGCTCCATCAATTGAATCCAAGTTTTGTCGATCTTAGCAATCCACCAACTCTTTCGAGATATGCTAGGAGGTCAAATCCTCATCCGAGGGCACGCGTTGCGATGTGATAAGTTGTGATAATATTTTTATCTAATCCATTTGGTAAATAAATAGTACTTTAGCTATTCATACTGTATAGGTCAAAGGCTGACGTATTGCGATACTAAGGACAATAAAGATCATCAGCACCGCAAATGTCGTCAGACAATTTCCCGTGTGAATACAAAAAAAAAGGCTTAACTGTGTTGCAATGAATTAAAACAAAAGGTTTTAATAATCTCATGTCGATTACCCGACAAACCATTTGTAATGATTTTCGTAAAAGTAAAATGAAAATTTGGAGATTCTTGTTTTGTAATGGCAACACAAAGAAAAAAATATTAAGATGATGGGTTTTGGGTAAAAAAATGGCGCAGAAACCATGTTGTTTTCATATGAGATTACCGAATTACAGTGTGCGATATTTTCGAAATAAAAGGAAAATGTAATTGTTGCACCTTTGTAAAGTGAGAAGGAATAAATAGAGTACAGCATCAGTTTAAAGTTTCATTACATATTGATAGAAGTCAGTTTTTGAGTTATATGAACATGCAATCACGCGACTGCATCGAGACAAACATGCGAGGCCTTAGGCCCTCGTCTAGATCGCTACGAAGACGCGCTAGCTGCGCGCGCAGACGAACGTGTTCGTCCCTGTAGCTAACCATAAACCCCGGCGAGTCCATACTTAGGTCCGGGTCTACCAGATACGTGAACACGTATCACTCGCGGAGGGCTTGGCCTGGCCCGCCCACTGTACCCTGGTTCCCTATCTCTCGGGTCAGTAGATAGGGACAAGGTAGGGTGGCAGTACTTCCCTGAACGAACTCAATCAAGGAGCTCTACTGCTATTTAGGGATGTCTTTAAAAAAGCCGGGTTAAACGTATCGAGAATAAAGGGCATGTATGAAGAGGTGATGAAAGAGACTCAGTCTTTTAAGGCCTTTTAAAAAACCTCGACTAATTCTTAACGCCTCACGACTAGTCTAGTCTTTTAACCCTCAAGTCTTGAGTCATAAGACTAAAACTGAAGACTAATTCGAGTAGAAGTCTTTTAACCCTAGGAAGATTAAAAGACTTATAGGACTAAAACGACTAAAAAGACTAAAACGACTGGCGCCTCATAGCCTCGGGAGTCGCGAGTCATGAGCCGTATGGCGTAATTTTATTTCTACCCACAAGGTATTTATTTTACGATTTTTATTATACTACTTACGTCATTTTCATTTATAAACTTCGGGTTTAATAAGACATAAAATAGGTATAAGTCCTTTGCAAACAACTCGAGTCGTTTAAGTCTTTCGAGTCGTTTAAGTCTTTTGAGTCTTTTTTTTCTTTATCAATAAAAACTCGAACCCCCAGTCTTAATTTTACAGTCGAGTCGTTACAAAACGCCTTCAAAGACTGAGTCTCTTTCGTTACTAGAAGAGAATGATGAGAGTAGAGGAAGCGAAATAGGTTTGCCAGTCTCTACCCACCCTTGTGGTATAAAGGCGTGATGGTATGTATGTATGTATGTACTTATTTCGTTTGTACAATCTTTTTTTTAACGCACACGCTCATAAGGGAAACCCTGTATCGCAGGTACCAGGACACGCACAAAGACAGCCACAAATTACAGCCAAACTGCCTTCGTGGCTGAACTGCCACGCAGAGGTCCTGGATTCGATTCCCAGGCCAGGAGAAGTATGTGTATGGTTCTTTCGCGAGTTTGGGTGTAATTTGTAGTTGTCTATGTGTGTGTCCAAGGCACGCGCGACTCAGGGTTTCCGTAGTGTGCGGCTATGAGTGTGTAAAAAAAACTCATGAGAGAAATAGGTAAATGTAGGCCAGAGTGGCAGACCAACATGGTAGTCGTTCCGGTACGGAGGCAGTTATTAGAGCACATTGAATACATGTAATTGTATGTAATTTATTTGTATTGGTTATTTAATTAGCTAATCAATAAAGAGGCAAAATTTTTTCATGATTACATTTTCTTAATTTCTATTGTGATTAAAAAAACATCTAACTAGATTTTGTCTCAATAACTCACCTCTTGCGGGTAAAATGGTGCTTGTAGCGCAACACAAATGGCATTACAAAAGTCAGCAATGGATATCACAACAATAGTCAGCCACTGTCTGCGAGAAAACTGGAAACCCATTGCCACCAAACAACAAACTTTGTATTAATTACCTTATTTAACTAAAGTTCTATATGCCCTTTAAACCAAAGATAATTATTATATTTAACGACCTTAAAAAGCTACTTTAATGATGTTTTTATTTATTTATTCGACGTCGAGTAAAAACCATTTTTATAATTAAATTATTACTCAAAAATTATTTTATTTAAAAATGTCTATACTAAATAAATCACAGCCACATAAAAATCTAAAGTATATTTCAACTTGACTTAAAACAAACGTCCTATAATTCCAGACGTAGAGAAAACACTGACAGCACTATCATCTGGACCGAGGATAAGTTATTGCAAATTAATAAATCAATATAGAAAATTATTTCCGTTCAACGTAGTAAGAACAGTGTCCTGTGCTGGTATAATATTGATTGTAATTAACATTGTTTAAATAAACGCGGTAATGGATAGTGTAGTATTCTAGAGAACTGTAGTAGGGATCCGAGTCACATGCGTACACGCAGGGTTTGTGAAGTAATGACCGCGGGAAAGATAAACAGCTAAATTATCGGCCACGATAAAGGGTGCAACGTGCAACTTAAATAGGATAAGTGAGGACTATGCTCATTGATTTGTTTTTAAACTTTGTTTTTGTTTTTATGTATTGGATATTTTTATTTACAAATTAAACATTTTTATCCTTACTTACTACGTTGTACGATTAGTAAACATTCTCTATTAAGTAGTAGACCTACTTGTTAAAGAGTTCGTTTAGTGTAGCACTACTGTAATGCTTACGTTACCGCGTAAGGGTGCTGGTGAACTTACCGGTACATGGGACTTGTCAACTCATGTCTCGGGGTGACAGGAGCAGTGGCAGTGCCCCTCGGATATTTCCAATTTAAAGCTCTGAGTGGCACTGGAACTGTTATGGACAGGCGTGTAGCTTACCATCAGGCGCACGACTTGTTCGGCCCGTCACTTGATATTATATGAAATAATTGAGTTTATAGACAGTTGTCGCTAGCGAAAGCGTAAATGACTTCATAATTTTGTATGGCAAGTTATACAGCGTCTCTAAAGTAACGTTTTGTTGTATACAAATATTTTACGCTGACGGTTGCGACGGTTCTGGTGTCAAACTGAGAAATTACCTGTATTACCAGAGCAATGGAATTCACTCTGAGCCTTTGATTTAAAATAATAATTTTTATTTGTTCTTTTTTATTTCCATTAGGATTTCATTTTTTTTTTATTTCATTATTTTTTATATATCGTCTGCTTAAACGTAAAACCACATAAGTGATATTTTCCACAAAAATCTCCAAATTATGTACCTGTTGTGAGAAAATCATCATCTTTCTGCGAATAAAACTCTTATTGAGTTTATAGCTTTCTTGTTACCGAGTTTCACCTGCAGAAACATAGTGATTTTCTTACTAATTAAAGACTTTTTGTTTAAAATGTCACTTATGTGCTTTTTACCTTTAAACAGACGAATTATTATGGTTTAATTTAATTACATGTTTTTCGTTCATCATCAACGTCCCACTGCTTGGCGCCTATTTCCTCTTAGGTTAGGATTTTATTTAGACCATAGTCTACTATGCTGGCCCAATGTGGTTTGGGGACGCCACACATTTTGCGAGGATTGTGAACCTTCAACACGATCGATGTTTTCCTTCACCGAAAAGCTCATGGTAAATTTCTAATTAAATTTCGCCATATATTCCGAATACTCAGAGGTACGAACCTGGATTCGAACTCACGGCCTCTGCTTGACAGACGGTATGTCAAACCATTAAGTTACACGTTATATTTTTATTTAAATTTAATTAATTTCTTTGTCTGTTCAATTTAATATATGTACCTATTTAATCAGAACAACCAGTCAGCCAGTTTAGAAACGTTCGTTTCCCAAATTACTTTTACTGGGAATTGAACTTGGGACCTCCACATCCAACTACCGTTAGGCTACCGCGGTCATCAAAGGTAGCAATTTGATTATTGCACTACAGCATTGGTTCGACAGGCTACTTACCGAAGCATATTATGTCCTCGTTACGGCCCTTGCGTCGTACGTCGTAATACATGTAATATGTTCATTATGAGAGTACAAATTTAAATTTGCGGTTGATTTTCAACATTTATTTACTAATTGTCGAGTATATGATAGTTTTAGGGTATAGCTGGTTTTACTCCGGCGCATTAACACCTCACGCCAGGTGGTGCGGACTATCAATAATCAACGTACAGAGTACTAAAAAATCCGACCTCAAAAGTTCGTGTAATACTCAAAAACCTTTTTTATTATTAAAAACTAAGTTTGCATTTGACTTTCATCTCACCTGATGGAAAGTGACGATGAAGTCGACGATGGAGCATGCACACCTAAATAATGCCTATTCACTCTCGCCTGGAAAAGGTCCAAGTCGAATCGTTCAGGGAACAAGTCGAATCGTTCAGGGAACAAGTCTGCAGGCAGGGAATTCCACTCCATAGCCGTTCGCCATATAAATGTGGAAGCGAAACGCATCGTGCGAATTCTTGGAATCTCCTCAACACAGTGGTGGAACCCCAGCCTATGCGTGGTCCTCCGATGAAGGAAAAGGGAAGGCGGAATTAATTCGTGCAATTGCCTCGCACACTCTCCGTGATGTGGCTGTGTTCAAGGCTTTGCAGCTTCGCCTCTACTAATTCCGAGTCACCTATAAGCCTCTTGGTACGCTTGTCAATTGAAGCCAAGGTTGCCGCTTGGTATGTAGCAGATCCCATACGGGGCAGCAGTGCTCCATACACGACCGGACTTGTGCTTGGTTTGGTACAGTTGAAGCAACTGTTCCGTATTTGCCATGTTTTGTTGAAATCGGTTATCGGAAAGTGCGCGAAACCGGATTCAATCCCTAGTTTGCTACCCTTTTTACGTGGAATATTTTCTTAAAATTTAAATGGGACTAATACTGAGGTACCCTCTTTCCAACAAAAAAAGGATCAAAATCGGTTCACAAGTTATCGCGTAACATACATAAAAAAACAAAACTATACTACTAAAACGAAAAAAGTCGTGGTTACGCAACCTAAGGGAGTGCACTGGAGTCACGAGTGCACAACAGCTGTTTCGTTTGGCCATGGATAAGGACAAATTTGCCATATTGACGGCCAACCTCCAGTAGCCGAGAGGTAATTTAAGAAGAAGTAGTTATAATTATTGATACAAAGATCTAACACTAAGAAAAATTCCTTCGTCCCGGTTAGAAACGAATCAGCGCCTTCAGCATAGCATACCGCCACGCTCTCTCAACTGAGCTACTGAATGAACCACTATTCACTCAGGTACTTTTACACTAGTGATGTCATTTTAATAATTGTACTTTTTAAGTTTATTGAATAACCCAGTGTTTTTCCAATCATGATATCATAGAAAAATAAGTAAGTTGGTGAATATTTTCACAGTGGCATAGTGAGGTCTTGTGTTAATACGACTTAAGCAATCGACGTTCCCGCCGAGGCTTATAAGTGCTTTTCTGAAATAATATGAGGAAATAATAAAAGACTAAAGAGAGGAAGATGTATAATGGAAATAGTAAAAAAAAATAGTAATTAATGTTAAAAGTAAGTTTAGTGAATATTGACTCTTGTTTTAAATTAGGCGGAAAACAATCCATTACTATATTTTCGTTATCGTTCTCCTGACTAGAACTAGTTTTCGCGACGAAAATACAAAAGAGACGAAAAAATACCGCAGCACCTTAGTTTGTGTCACCGCTATAAAAAAAAATTGCGCTACGTGTATGTAAAAACTCTCGCAATTACGAACTCTGGACAGTAGACATGTCGCTTTAACATTTGTAATTTTTAAGACAGTGAGGTCTTGTGTTTATACGGGTCAAGCAATCCCCGTTCCCGCGGAGGCTTATGTAGTGCTTTTCTCAAACAATGTGAAGAAATAATAGAAGACTGAAAAGAAGAAGATGTATAATAAAAAAAAGTAAAAATAAATGTTAATTAAAACACATTTCACATAGTTTTTCCAGGCATATTTAATAGTAGTTTGCTGAATTGCCTCACTAGAACTTATTTTCGTGAGGAATGTAGAAAAAAGACCAAAGCTAAAATAGAAAAGAATACTTACCCATTTTAATTTATTTTACCACCTTTTTATTAAAAAAAGCGGTATAGGTACAAACACTTGACTGTTGACTGAATGAGTTTTTCATTAAAATTGGCAATATATAAATTATATTATTTTTTAATTGAAACAAGTATTAATTTCAAGGCTCTAAGACGCATGGATAAGTGCACAAAGACGTCGGTCTCCGAATATTGCATTTTAGAACTTATGTCAACTGGAATAACATAAAATATAGATTGATCCATTTAATGTCCTCTGCTTTTCCGTCCATCGGTTTGCGCTGGCTCTATGTATAAATATATTTACATAACTATAAGAGCCTGTGCACACGGCGTGTTTTATACGCGCGGCAGACGCGCTATCGCGAATTGATTCAAACGCGCGCAAACATCGCGTTGGAAGCAAGCGAGCAAGAAGCTCTTGTATTTATTAATTGTGTATACTCCACTGAAGTTTACACTTAGAATTTCATGTCTTCATTTCAAAAACTAACTGAAATTGACAAACAAAATAAAATTAGAACTATTTCTTATGAAAATACGCGATTACATACGCGCGACTACAGCGCCGCTGTGGCGCGTACACGCGCAGATGAAGCGCGTCGTCAGCATACGCCGTGCGTGTGCATAGGCTCTTAAGTGTACAAAAATGCGGTGTTTTTTTCCAGTCTGGCTGGTTATTTTACTTTTTTATTTTAGATCTAATTTGAAAATAAAAAATGAGTCCGCCACTATTTTTGTCATTCGTTTTAATTTCCTGCAAGTACGGGTTTTTCCAATCCTTTGAGGGTCATTTTGTGTTGTTATGAAGTCATAAACATTAACTTTAATAAAGATTTTTTATTGATTAAACTTTGAATTAATCCGTGTTAAACTGTTACAATTTTTAGCTAAAAACCCATTTCTGCTTTTTTTTATGAGACCATGTGACCGGACGAACAAGTAGTGCGCCTCACCAGGCGCATGCCTGTCCATCGACAGTTGCATTGCCATTCATACTGCGCCCCGTCACCCTAAGACATATGTTGAAAAATCCCATGTGCCTGTAATTTTACTACCACTCTTACCCTTCAAAACCGAAAGACAGTAATGCTCACAACACTTGAACATACATATTACCTATGTACTTCTAGAATGAATGAATTAAATATTGTTTATTGCACTTTATATATACAAAATATATACAAAAATAACGACCTCAACAGTTCGCGGAATTACATCTATTTGCCAAGTTTTATTGAAATCGGTTACCGCAAAGTGGACGTAACCGGATTCATCCCCTGGTTTGCCACCCTTGGAGGAGAAATATTTTCTTCAAATTTAAACGGGACCAAGACTGATCTTTTCAACAAAAAAAGAATCATAAAAATCGGTTCACAAATACGTAATTGCGTAACGCACACACAAAAAAAACACAGTCGAATTAAGAACCTCATCCTTTTTGATGTCGGCTAAAAAAGAAACAGAATTTAGAACACTTTTAATTACTTACAGTCCGTTAATTTTTTTCTAATATAAAATAACTGCGCATTTGAGTTCCATTCCTCCTGACGGAAAGTGACGATGATGCACGCAGACTTAAATAATGCCTATTCACTCTCACCTTGAAAAGGCCTAAGTTATAGCGTTCGGGGTCAAGTCTGCAGGCAGGGAATTCCACTCCATAGCCGTTCGCCGTATAAATGTGGAAGCGTAACGCTTCGTGCGATCCACCCCCATGATGTTGATATTCCAATATCTACATTATGGCGGTGGAACCCCAGCCCATGTCTAGTCCCCCGAAGATCGAAAAGCGGTAAAGTCTCCGTGTAATATTCTGTAGGGAATCAATAATGACGTAGTTAATAAACAACTTCGAAGTCCGGTTTTAATTGCGTATCGACTGCTACGACACTTAGGTCTCGAGATGGACTCGGATTCAGGGGCTGTTTATTATCTAATTGTTAAGAGTTTAATACTACCTCAAATGGTTTTGGTTAATTCTGCGTAACAATGAAAGCGTTGAATCAATTACTTTGAAAAAAATATACAGTAAAATTGAGGATGATGTGAAAACACAATTCCTAAAAATTTTCACGATACAAAAAAAAAAAACACAAACTTACTTCGAAATTTTACAAGAAAACCGCTATTATGGTAAAAAATCTGATTATTGAAGTTGATTATTATCTTGCTTTATATTCAACAGTTAAGGAGATATAATTCCAGAAAAGTTCCTACATTGGTCTTTATTTCCTGATCTCGAATATGTATGTAACTCAATTTTGATAAAAATATTATTTGTACCCGTTTTCGCTCCGAGGGCAGATTTATTTTCACAATCTTTCAAATTCAAACGATACCTATGTATCTTCATTTCTCTAGTAAACAAATTACACGTAATGTTGCCATCATGTTTTGCTAAAAAGGAGCATCACTCGGTTTTTATCGCTCCGAGACTAAAATAATAATTTTTGAGCATCTTCCAACGTGTTACTACTTAATACGTACTATAAAAGTCGAAGTACAATAGCCCACTCCTAAAATATTTTTCCAACCTTGAATTAGTAAATGCAGAACGGTAGGTACTACAGTTCCAACAATATTATGGTCACGTAGTGCAGCACATGGTGTTAGTAAATAGTTCTTCGCTGTGGTGGGGAGACGTCCAAGGGATGACGAAAATCGCCCGCGAATAAAACACATCGCGGCTTTCACCACAAACTGAATGAGTCGCGAACCTTCGCACCGCCGCGTGCGCTTTTTGCCTTAAGCCTCCTAACAGCGCGCGCGCACGATTCGGACCTTTTTAACTACACATTTCTAAAAATAATTCCTACAAATTTGGTAAATATATTTTGTAATAGTATTTAAACAAACTCTTCGAACCAATTTCACTATTTCAAACAAAGAAGTGTTTCCATTGTTAAGTGCGCCTGGATTAAAAGATTGATTACATTACAATTTAGAAAGTAAATTAGTAAAGAGGCAAAAGAATGGCTGCCTTTAAGATCCTATTGGTCCTGTCCCTCGCTGTAATCTACTCCAATGGCCAAGCTGCTGAAAAGGACAATCTACTCACTGCACGTAAGTATATAGAGCTTCATATTAACTTTTACACAAATTACAAAGAAAAAATATTAGATAATAACAAAAAAAAATTAGCAATCAATAGGTAAACAGAAATTGTTTGAAACCACTGGCTAGAAGTATAGAGCTTTAGATAAACTCTATATACATACGTAATATACGTAAAGATTAGAAATAAGAGAAAGCAGAAAAGATAATGTATATACATATATATATATATATATAATTTATAAGAAAGAATTATATATATATATACATATATATATATAATTCTTAAAGGTAAAGAAATTGAAAAAAATTCTAGGTTTCCTGATAAAAACAACAGCTTAAAATATTTAATATTAATTACTCTGTTTACGTTAAATATACATAAGACATATATTACATAGATATTTCCATTGTACTTTATTAGCCATTAAAATCTTACATTTTTAACTTAGCAGAAAAATATTATGAAAAATCTTATTTTTGCAAAAGTTATACAAGTTATAACTAAAGGGCACTCGTGCCCCTTTTGTGTTATTTATGAAGTAATTATTGTAGTTGAACTACATAAGGGCACAGTTCTGTACATTATAACTAAAATCCTTTGACGTTAGTGTTTTTAACTTAATAAATGTTCAATTTTTCCTTTATGGTAGACAATGTGATTATTGATGTCCGTTGTGTCTTTCGAGCTTATTGTAAAACCAACAATTATAGAGTTACACTAACTTTTGAATGTTTATCTATTGTTTTGTTTTGTTTTCATTATTTGTTTAATCACATTAGTTTTTGTGGTTTGTGTTTTTTATAATTTTTTTCTTTGTAACCACTTAATGTTGTTTGCTAAACTTGGAAATTCGTAAATGGCATTAGATCATTCATATTTAAGTATAACTGTAATTGTATAATTAGACCGTGAATTTTAAAAGTATAAAATAAAATACAAATAAATTTCTACAAAATATCAGAAGTACTTAACCCTTTTTTTGATACCGAATATACAGGTTTGTTTGTAAAGTGCTAACAATCATCCAGGAGTACCACGACTTTTAATAATTCATGAGATTTTACTTTTTTACAAAAATATTTAAATTATTGATAACTCTGTGCAGTAGCAAAGGACAGCACCCTTTACTAAAATTATTTTAATGAAAGGCAACACCCGGAAAGCGTTGTTAAAACAGATTTAAAAAGTGTCAGATAGTTCAACAAAGACTTAAAAGTTTATTTTTGGTAAATTTATACTATTTTGTGGGAGTCATGGAACAAAAGTTGTTTATGATGTTAGTAATATTGAACAGAATAGAATAGACATTTATTGCAACACCACAACACATAGATACAAAAAAAATATTTAAAACACTTAGACAAACAAAACAAAATAAAAAGATAATAAACAAAATAAAAAATTCAAAACATAATATAAGATAAAAAGACAAAAATAACTATATACTTAGTAGGTTGATAGTATTTTATAAATAACCCTGTATTTGTACTCAATTTTGACAAAAATGGTAGTTGTGCCTTTTTTCGTCTAGAGAGCAGTATTATTGATGTTATATATTTTGTGAATAATGTATTCGTAGACACTGAAACTGAAATAAATCTCACTATTTGATTTGATCTCGTCATAGAAAATAGAGTAATTTAAATTAGAAATCTTTTATTTATTTATACTGCACCCAATTCATACTTGAACAATGAAGATTTTCACAAAACTGTGAGTGTAAAGGTCTTTCTTCCGTTGGATGAGGTTACTAAACCAAGCCAAATAAAACTCCAAATTGTTGTTTGTTCAAGATGTTTTTATTTTCACCTTGTATGTCGCCAATACAATTTCACCCTATATGCGGAAGATCAGGGCAGTCGTTCCCAGAAGGGACTCGACTCCTGGAAACCATTCCGCGAGTAAGGTTTTTCACCCTATATGAGCATACGAAATGTCAGAATATCCGGGTAGCAGTTCCCAAGAAGGGACTAAACTCCTGGTTGCCTTACTTACTCTCTGTATTCTCAGATTTCTCTTCTCATTAACAAAATTGCGTTCGAGTAGTCACCATTCGAGGGAAAATCTTAATACCGTGATTCAGAAATAACGCCAAATGGGTCAATGCCATCTAGCGGATTCTTAGAGAACTAAAAGTGAACAACCTGGCTTAAGGCCGTCTATTACATAAAGTAGGTTTGTTACATGAGTACATTTTCGATGTTTTATAGGTAACTGATATGAGTACAATTGACAAGCAAGATGTGCAAAGTAAACTTGCACCACAACGTAAGATCTTTACATATGAAATTAGTAATACCTATTTACTTTAAACCAATAATCGACTTGCCTTTGCCAAATCGACAGTCCGTAAATGACATAACTTAGAAAACTTCAGGCATCATTCAATTATATAATATACATAGAATTAAGTCAAGAGCGTGTTCGATATGACCACACGTATTGTTACTAAATTGGTGCAAGGTAAAGCAGGGTACTCATTAACGACCTGTAACTGTAACATGACGGATATAGTAACGAGGTTCTAGCGTGTACGCGTAAAATATACTTCACCCGCTGGAATGAGTCTGCTCACAGTGAACCGTACGCGTTCCACACGGCAAGCTCGCGAACCATGTAAACTCTATGATTTTTGGTAAAATAACGTGAAACGGTCAGAGCGTTTGCGCACAACGTCCAATTCTTATCAGTTTTGGTAGCAGCAGAGCTCCTTGTGAAAGAGTTGTTCCAGGGAAGTACTGCGATCTTACCTATTTCTGCCGCCAAGCAGTAATGTGAGCATTACCCTGAGAGTTGAGCAGTTGGAGTCCTGGCACAGAGTGAACTTTAATTCATTTGTGGTGAGAGTACCAATTGAACATCTAGCGACCTGTCAAGGCTATCGGACACGCACGTTGCGCCACACGTGGCTGTCCAAACATATACATAAATAAATAGTTTTTATCATATTATCATGTATGCTAGTCTCTAAGGTATGTGTTTTATGGGTCTTTTGTAACTTGAAAATAAATAAATAAAATAAAATTGCTGCGTTCTGGCACATGGGACTTTTCAACTTATGTCTCATGGCGCAGAGGCAGTGCACCTCAGATCTTTGCGATTTAAAGCTTTGAGTGGCACTGCAACTTATGGACTGTCACAGGGATAATTTTATCTTTAGATGTATAAGTGATGTTCTTATTTTCTCGGATCCGAATCGGACTTGTAATGTCCGAGTTCTCTAGATTTGTATATTTTGTGTAGTCTCGGATTCCGAACGAATACGAATTGGATGCAGCGCATAAACGCGCTTACGGTTACAGTGTCCCTAATATGAGATTACAGTGACAGTTATCGCTAGCGATCGCGTAAAATGTTTATATACAAAATTTTGTTTATGTTGTGACCGCCAGAGGCGCTCTATAATTTGCCATTCAAAATTGTGAAGTAATTTACGTGATCGCTAGCGACAACTGTCACAGAATCAGAACAGAATCGTGGTAGAGGCACACTAGTGGGTACACGGCTTAAATGGGCTTCAATATTCAGATAGACATAAGAAAATTATAAAAGTTCCTAGATTAACTACGTAACCCTAGAAATTAGAAATTGTATTCACAATTTGAAAATCTCATTGGCCTGCTTTAGACATTAGACGAGAAGGTGCTAGGGCCTGAGAATTTAACTTTTCTCAATTAGTTCTGGTTTGAGTGCAGTATTCTAAGTAGTAGTCCAAAGTGAATTGCGTTGCGTACTCGTAGCACAGGTACTTCTCGAGTTTGGGACCAGCTAATTAAGGTGGTCATCTGGCATTTTATTATGATAATTTTTAACTTAAATTTCGACGTTCTGTACTTCACCAACATGTATAAATATTCTCTTTTTATAAATCTATCTTAGAACTAAAAATTATCTGTGAAAAACACAGAATGGCATACACAGAATTTAGCCACACCGACCGTGTCACTAGTAGCCACTGTAGTGAACTGTGCATGGGATATGTTTGCCATCGTGGATTTGCCAATCTGTAGTAGTAGACCTCCTCGTAAAAGAATTCGTCCAGGGAAGTACTGCCACCTTACCTATTTCTGGCGCCAAGCAGTAATGTCAGCATTATTGCGTTCCAGATTGAAAGGGTATGGGTGCTGGTGAAATTACAGGCACATGGGACTTGTCAACTTATATCTCAGGGTGTCGGGCGTCGTGCTTCTTCTTCTTATCGTATTGTAGTATTGATGGCATAGATTTGCAGTTCAGAACTATGGGACATGTTTGCCATCGCGGTGAAAGGAAGTCTCGGGAAGGCTCCTTTCGCGCACCCCAACGGCGTGTCATAATAGACTTTTCCAGCGTTTTCCAACCTGCTCGATTTACAGACCCTTCAAATATGAAGCATATTGTTATTTAAACAGTTGTAAAATTAATAAAACCGCAATCTAATTTATTCATTCTAATCATGCTAAAGTGAGTCGTAGTAGTCCCCCAGAAATAACCTCTGTGACCCCCCGGGATTCGCAGACATGAGGTTAGGAAACATTGCGCTAATGTACACATCTCTTTTAATACGACTCATGATGTATTTATTATATTCAAATAGCATGATGAAATTGCGAAGTGGTACAATTTAATATTAAGAATGGTTACAACATTAGTTAAGCAATGGATTTTAGACATTACGCCGAGATACGACTTATTGCGATGGTGTCAAAATTATGAACAAAGTTTATGTAATAGATTGTTTTCATTAATGTGCAAGCCGAGCAACGTTCTAGATCGTAGGTAAAATTGGCTTTATATGACTGGCTGCTGATGATAACGTTGCGCTGATACGAGAATAGTACATTATTGCAGAGGTCGGGAAGTAAGGAGATTGCTGAATAAGTGTGAGTTACAAGATTAGACCTTGTATCAATACGAGTCAAGAGATCCCATTTCCCGCCGAGCCTTATATAGTGCTTTTCTCGAACAATGTGACGAAATAATAAAAGACTAAAGAGAGAAAGATGTATAATAGAAAAAGTAATAAAAATATAAATTAATCTAAGTCAAAAGTAATTATTGATATGCTTGGTCTATTTTGCTGAAAGAAAATGTTGTTGTTTTACACACATTAATAATAGTCCGCTGAGCTTCAGATTATGTGTTTCATAAAGTTCTTCAGTGCATGAAATTTCATAAGTTTTCCTGTATCTTTCTTTGATCATAGCCTGCAATATAATATTACCTTTTGTTTTAAATTAGACAGAGTATTATCCTTTACGGTGTTTTCGCTCTTGTCGTAGCAAATTTTTCTCAGTTTCGAAAATCCGGTATCCGACAGGATATTGTTCTACTGTCCGGTATCCGGCCAGATAGTAAAATTAGGCTGGATACCGGATATTCGCTTCATCTCTACTTTTTACGTATGAAATATTGTGATTTTATTATACATATTTAATTAACATATTTGTATTAATACTTATCTACGCAAAAAAATATGGTTGCTGCAAATTGCACCTTCAACAATAAAGTGACGTTATTCGAGTTATAATGTTTTGGCGTAACTGACGATTTGGGTCGTGCTAAGTACGTTTTTTTTTCTATTTTGCCATTGAGAGCGAATCTATTTATTTCGGATCAAAATCACGTGTATTTGTTTTTTCAAATAATTCAACCTTTCGAACAGTTTATAGGTCCCACGATTCGGCCGAATGAGATGGTAAAGTTATCAACAAGTTATTAATGCGAACCTGGGTGGCTTTTTCGCTACAGTTACAAAAGTTAATAATTTAAATACATTACGTACGTTTTGCAAAATATTTTATATAAACAATACGAATTTTTATTAAATTAAAACGAATTAGAACTAAATTAAAACATATTAATAGTAGTACTGCAGTCTTATACCTGTTTGGGATTTCACATTAGATTAAATATTGGTTCCCCAGAAACCATCTTCCCTGTTGAAATTTGGATGCTATTAATTTCAATAGCTTCTGAGTAAAAAAGGGACTCTTTTGCAAGAACCTGAGGTTTGTTGCACTTAATTGTATGTGTAGGTTTATCCATGTTTGCAGATTGCCGACTTTTTATGTGACGGTACTTTCTTATAATATCAAGTGACGGGACGAACGCGTAGTGCGCCTAATGGTAAGCTACATGGCTGTTCATAACAGTTGCAGTGCCACTCAGAGTTATATATCGCAAAGATCTGAGGGGCACTGCCAATGGGCCCGTCACCCTGAGACAGAAGTTGACAGTCCCATGTGTCTGTAATTTCACCAGCACCCTTACCCTTCTAAACCGGAAGGCACAAATAGGTAGGTACTTGCCATGAGCTACACGTTTTCTCTTGGTAAGAAATGCTTCTCATGAAGTCGTATACAATGTTTTCATTTTGCCAAAAATATTACTTTTGATTTCTGTCACTTTATTATATGAGTGTGCGAAAGTCCTGACCAAATAACGTCGTAGGTGGTATTTTATATATAAGTAACTAATATGGTAACACCTAAATGAATTTAATTGAATAGAACATTCCTCGATTGTCAGCTATTTATGGCAATCTTTATAGTGTTGCTTATGTTAGTGGGATATTTTTAATTTGCAATGAAGTTCAAGGCACTGCCAATTGTTATTACGCGTTCATTATGGTTATTGGTCCATTGTTCGTTTGTAGTAAGTCTCGTAGTGGTTATTTGCACGGATCGTTTATTTTAAGCCAAGATGACGTCACATTGTTGCCCTTTTATGACGTTATTGCGGTTTTCTTTATTTACAGTACGCCTTGAGAACGGTTTTTAGATCATAACGTTGGCTGCGTTATTCATAAATTTGTATTAGCTATAAAAACTAAAACAGTTAAAAAAAGACGGAGGCCTTATTTGACCTACTAAATAAAACAATTTCATTAAATGAACAAGGAAAATGCTTTTAGACTGCCGCGGAACGGAATAAGAATTTTACATTAAGATTACAATATGAATTTTTCTGAAGACGCACGACCAGTCTTGTGGCTCATATCTGCATACATTGTACGTTATACAAATGACATATACTTCATTACGCTATGATCTATTTCGTTACAAATATTAGCTTCAATTAAAAAACCGGAATGCTGCGGTGATGTCGATAGCCCCCTTTACACAGTCAATATACCGCGTCTAATCAGGAGCGTACAGGATTGTGCGCGGGAAGGCCTGCACGCGCCATCGTGCGCGATTACCTGTTTCAAATTTTTTAAGAAAATGTTCTTTGGCGCGCTATGGCTCGTGTTCGATTTTGTTATAACGGAAAGAGCTGTAAAGGCCGCGTGAAACTGCAGAATAGACCGCATGAAACTGCAGAATAAACCGCGTGAAACTGCAGAATAGACCGCGTGAAACTGGCGCGTGTTAGAGTGCGCGACTGTTGACCGCAATCACGCGGTCTTTCCCTTTTCCTCCCAATGTTTTTACACGCGCGCTCAATAGCGCATGATTGCTGTATCACGCGCGATTGAGTTTCTGTGTACTTAGAGCTCTCTAATGAGCCAAAATTAAACGGTGAGGGTTGCCTTATATTATAGCCCGCCGTCTCTGACTGCAGCTTCGTTCTGTTTTTTGTTTAATGAGATGTTGCCTTATCTTGTAGAGGATAAAGTTTATGTTGTATTGTTCGTTTTAATGCATCACCGCGTCGCTTTGCATTGCGAAGCTCGGCGGCGGCAATGTGAGGCGACTCTAATTCCCTGAAGTGACAATAATTAGAAATACAAAGTTGTTGAAATACAAAGAAAGAATCAAGTGATTAAGCTAACAATATAACAATATTTATAAATAAAATTTCTAACCTCCGGATGATGACGATGACATCTGTAATTACGTATCATTAAGACCCTCATTAAGCCTGCATGAAACCGCATACGCACGTTTGATGGAAGGCTCGTTACGGAAATTAGTTGAATGTGTGCAACTAGGTCAGGCATTATTGTGGCCATGAATACCTTTGTTGGTTTAATAAGAGTTGATGCTTGTTGAATCACTGATCGAACAAATAAGCAAGGTAGCCAAACGTCAATAATTATAATAAAAATAATCTTTTATTCAGATAATTTCAAATTAGGTCAGATCATTCGCCAAGCAGTAATGTGAGTGTTACTGCGGTCCGGTTTTGAAGGGTGCTGTTAAAATTACAGGCACATGGGACTAGTCACCTTATGTCTCAAGGTGACGGGCGCAATGGCAGTGCCCCTCCCATTTTTTGGAATTTAAAAGCTCTGAGTGGCACTGCTACTGTTATGGACAGGCTTACCACGAGGCCTACGACTTGTTCGTCCCGTCCATCCATTTCGTTAGGTAGTAACAAATTTTTATTTCTATTATTAAGTCATACTCAATGCGATAGTTTAGACAATATGATTAATATTTACTTATCTGACATATCACTACTGTATGGGAATGAAGGTAAAAAATGAAAAGTATCCATATATCTGCAGGATAGACGTAGCTCCACAAGGAGCCGTCTCGTGATTCCTTTTGGAAGATGAGAACCGTACCTACCGGTTTGCATCGTCAATGCCAAACACTGAACAAAGCAGCACTTGCCTTGATCTGGTTGATGAAAATACAGAAGCTGCTGGATCACGGCGGCTAGCTAGCGCCAGCCACCGCGTGTTGCGATTTGGGTGACACCACGATGAGGATAATTTGATGCACGGGGCACGGCTTTGCGTTATGTTCACGATATGTCTGTTTAGCACCAGGTTTCACGGTCTCATAAGATTTTAGGTAATTTATGTATTTTAGAGAACACCGGTCATTTTGCCTTGTTGAGGTGGAGTGCGCGTCGAAAGTACTCGAAAGTAACGGCTTGTAGTGCTTATTGTCTTGCACATTGCATCTTGTGCTTATTGTCTTTCAAAAGATCTTCAAAGACAGTAATAGCCATTACACATGTCATATTTTTTATTTATTTTTACGATACCAAGTGGCGGGACAATCAAGTCGTGCGCGGGCAAGAATCACGCCTGTCTATAGCAGTTCCAATGCCACTCATAGCTTTAAATCTGGGGGCACTGCTACTAAGCCCGTCTCCCTGAGACAAAATATGAAGTTGGCAAGTCCCTTGTGCCTGTAATTTCACCAGCACCCTTACCCTTCAAAACCGAAACGCAGTAATGCTAACATTACTTCTTGGCGGCAGAAATGGGTAAGGTGGCAGTACTTACCTGACTTTTACAAGGAGCAGTACTGCTATTAAATATAAGACAAATCAATGTATAGTGTAAAAACGTTTTTAGCAAGACCGGACACATTGTAAATCTGTGGTACAATGGATGATGAAGATTTTGACTCTCCTTTGAAAAACTATAAAGACGTCACATCCAAAAAGACCGAACGTCCCATCCGTGCCAAGGTCTCAGTCGCGACAAGTTTGTTCCGTTGACGTATACACGACAAACATCGTCTTTAACCGTTTATTTACTTATAACAAAAAGGCCAAAAAGCCTACAAAGTACAAAAGAATTGAGTCTTGGAGGCGGTAATCAGAATTCTTTGATAAATATTCAGAGTACTTCTTTACTTATCAGGCCTCTTTGTTCTTAATCTACATCCTTGATGTGCTTACGCACATATACAGCGACCAATAAAATATTTTATGATAATTTCTTAGACCTGTTTAACAAGCTACAGTTCTAATAAACTGACCATCCTCATCCAATTACATCAGATATTTGTCCGCGTGATAATTGACAAACATTATTTTAATGTGTCTGGTAATGTTTGACCTTTGCTTAATGGAGTTCACAGTATTTTGAATAAAAATCGTTTAGTTGTTAACTAGTTTCTAAATTGGAAATGAAACCATTTTTTCGGATTTAAATCGCATATGCTTGTTTTTTTTTTAAATAAATCAACGTTTGTGACCTTTAGGGGTCTCACGGTCACGGCTAAATATGGGCTGTTTTATTTACACATACATACAAACATATCATCACGCCTGTCTTCCACCTGCTTGTGACGTCCCTATCAAACCTTCGTCACCTCCAGTTTCATCAGTCTCGTACATGCCCGTTTGTTCTTGGTACTTTTAATCAAGCCTTTTTTAAAGACATCCTCAATCTGACTGAGTCATGTTCGCCATGGTCTACATCTCCCCATACCTCCATTCACATTTCTCTATAAATTTGTGCCATCAATATATATATTCGTTCGTTCTACATGATCAAACCATCGAAGCATCCCTTTCCTAAGTTGGTCACTACATCATCTTTTATATCACAACGCTCTCTTACTTATACTGTTTGACATTCTGTCTTTAATACTAATACCGCACCATTTTCGTTCCAATATGTAACAATCGCGAATACCTATAAACTCTATGCTGTCTAAATTATGAGTATTTGTCTTATATTTCAAGACCAACTCAAACAATCACCTATTTCATTACAGTTGTTTCATTCTGTCATTCTTCAACCATCTTGTCGTAAGCCTCTTTCAACTTAGCTCCGTCTCATTCCGGGATGTTTATTTAGCTTTATCTTTTAAATACATATATTTATCATAATTTGTGACTCACTATATCCTTCTCAGTATGTTATTTGAACTTTGTGTTCAAGCTAAATAGCAAGTTAAATAATAAAGACTAGTTTCTCTGACATTAGTAATTTGTTCACACCATTTCTTAGAACTAGGTCTTGTATTCCGTAATTCGTATACAGAACTAGTGGATTATTATCTTTTGTTACATGAAGTCTCTTATCCTTTATCCAGGATATCTGCAACTGTAGAGTCTTTGGGGACAAGAAATACTATGAAATTTCAATGCCAAGGTATTTTCCAAGCACTTGCATTCCAACTAACATTCGTGAATGGAATTTTTATTCCTTAGTTTAGTATTCTACTGTACTGATATACATAGAAATTGTGGTCACCTGGCTGATACTATTCCAAATCGAACCTTGAATGAGTGTGAAGCATGAATTTATAAATTGTGTGGACGGAGGTTGCCGATCGCAAATTTGAAGACCATTGTTTTGATCACAATATTTATAATAATAATTAGGGCAACTGTCGCACTACCCAGAATACCCAGATCAGATCCAATTTAGAAAATTTCGTTTCCCAACTGATGTGCGGAAGAGCTCCTTGTGAAAGAGTTCGTTCAGGGAAGTTCTGCTACCTTACGTATTCCTGCCGGCAAACAGTAATGTCAGCATACTGGGTAGGTACTGGTGAAATACAGGCAAATGAGACTTGTCAACTTATGTCTCAGGATCACGCCCGCAGTGGCAGTAACCCTCAGGTCTTTGTGATTTAAAACACTGAGTGGTACTGCAACTGTTATGGACAGGCATCTGACCTACCACCAGGTGCGCGACTTGTTCGTCCCGTCATTTGGTCTCGTAAAAACATCCTACAGGGAACCGGTCGGGAAGTTGAAAAGTCCCATGTGCCTGTAATTTCCCCAGCACTCTTACACTTCCAAACCGGAACGCAGTAACCTAATACGAAGGTTACTGCGTTCCGGTTTGAAATTCAAATTCAAATTGAAATTCGAAATAATTTTTATTTCATAGGTAAGCATTATTACACTTGAAATCGTCACAATGGTTAAACTCTACCGCTCATTCGTAAGGCAGATTCCCCTGAGAAGAATGAGCAAGAAACTCTAGGGGTTGCTCTTTGTAAATAACATTTACAATATTTTTTTTTATTTGAAATATCAGATCGAGATTACCTCCATGAGCTAAACGGGTTACTACCACGGATTTTTGTCATCCAAGTACGCAGAAGTTGTATAATAACCTTTAGTATAAAGTTTTTGTTACACTATAGTTTTAAACCACGTGAAAGGCAAATTTTGTATATCAACTGGAATCTTGTTATAGTAGTGTATACATTGCCCCTTAAATGATTTTTTGTTCCTCGTATTAATGTTATGTCCGTCACTATTTTTCATAAAGAAATTACTATTCCTTTTAACATAAATTACATTTTCATAAATGTACTGTGAGGCTGTAGGAATGTTAATTTCCTAAAACTTATCTCTCAAAGATACTTTGGGGCCCAGATTGTAAATTGCCCTAACTGCACGTTTCTGCAGGACAAAGATTCTATTGATATTGGCGGCATTACCCCAAAGCAAAATGCCGTATATCATTTTGGTAGGGTAAGCAGTAATACGAGCTGCGTGGCGGTAAACATAGGTAAGGTGGCAGTACTTCCCTGGATGTACTCTTTGACAAGCAGCTTAAGTGCTATTAAAATATATGAATCAATCGAAACTCTTTATAAGCTTTGTCGACGTGACTGCAGAATGCTTTGGATTTTCTGAATGGATTTCCACAAATTACCTCATTTACAAATATTATTCACAAGTTTGTTTAGCGTTTACAAATAGTATTGTCACACTTTATTATTTCATACTTGTATGCTTAAATAATAAAAATTTCCCTGGACATTAGGAAGTGAATACTAATCCAAGTATAATCTATCTATATAGTACAAAGATGAAGGACAACTTGAAGTAGGCAAAGTTTCTAAACCAGTAAAATAATTAATGGAAATAAGGACGGAAAAATGCCGTGGCAGCCTAATGGTTTGACCTACCACCTTTCAAACAGAGGCCGTGGGTTCAGGCTCGCACCTCTGAGACTTTTAAAATTTATTTTTACAGGAGCTAGAACTCGATCATCTATTCATCATCCATTCATAAGGTAGATATTATAAAAAAAACTGAAACGTATCTTCTGCGCAAAATTGACATATCGTAGACTATCCCGACTTAGGCATGTGATTATTTTAACCAATGAAAAGCTCCCATTCACAATAAACTTTGCATGTTTCGAACAAATTCCAGTAACAGGTCAAAACAGTAAGTATTTTGGATTGGGCCCCTACTCTTGAAAACCAGCGAACTAAGAACATAATGACAACACGATTTGACACTTTGGACCGGGCCCGTCTTTCGTTAGCGGATTTCGTGAGTAGGCCCATAGGTCATTCTTACTAGGAAAATGGTCGTAACTACGGATTTCGCCCCAGACGTGTGCCCATCGGAGCATTCCTTGGTCCTACAGTCTCTAGTCTGTTTGACCTTAGAGCGTTGATGATGATCAATTAATACTTTTGACAATGAACGTATAAAAATACCTATATGTGAGTGGAATAAGATTACAAGTTGCATTGTAAAGATGGCTAGTGCCAGCCTTGCATAGCCTTTTGAATCAGCTGTAGAGGCTGTATAATTTTAATGGGTATCGCAGACGTGAGCAGAATGCGCGTTCACAATATTGGGACATAATGTAGCAGTGTATTGACTCATCGAATTTTAAATTCCGTAAAGAAATAGCACAAAGGTTTTATTACTGAGATGGAATTAAGGAAAACTCAGGCATTATTATTAGAGTTTAACTGGCTGCCAGTGCCGCCCTTCTTAACTAACATAACTAACGCAATCGACATTTTTAGCGTAATCATTGACTTACAATTTATATGGACGTCGGGTCCGCGCTAAAAAGTGTCCGAACTTATAGGGCGTTAAAATCGTATACAGAGCGTCATTCACGCTTTAGTCTTCGTTTGTTCGACAGACAGCGAAGCAAGCAAAATTAGACAGTACTGCGATGACATTACAATTTTAATTCAACGTTTTAGCTTTTTCATATTCCTTTACATGTCACTACGTTTAAATAGGTTGACTTGGGACATTTTTTTCGTGGTTTTTGTATTAGACCCGTCGTCCATTTATTTGTAAGTCAATGAGCTTAATTGACATTTTTTTAGGTGACAATATAACTTTAGGTGCCAATACCTCGAAAGTTACCGAAATGTAAATGCATTATTTATGACAAGGAGGGCAAAATGTTCTTTCTTATTCAATTATTATATTCAATTACGTCTTCATATAAAACGCTAATTTCTTTAAGTCGTAAAAAAGTGATAGATTGTGTTTTGTTTCTTTTCATTCATAGCACGACCGCTAACTACGTTATCATACCAACTAACCAGTCTCGATGTTATAGCCTATACACCTTCAATTGTTTTGTTTGTATCTTGCAACACTATTGTGGCGACGTCTACATTTGTAATTAGTACCTACTGTAGTCATGAATCCAGGTATTCAACAAGCCAATATGAAAGTCTATCGCAACGAGAAATCTGCCGAATCAGAGACCTACCCCGATTCGACGAGCACGAACGTTTAATATCCGCCTAAACTCTTTTCTTGGATATTAGACTTAAAACTCTTTTTTGTTATATAATGAACTCTACATTGTGTAGGAAGTTTTTTCGATGAAATTGTAATTTTATTTTTATTTGGCGTTATATTTCGACAATATTTCTTTTTATTGATATTATATAGTTATGCCACCATATTTAAATTAATTATTGTTATAGTTTATATCAGTGATGACCATATTATTCTTTGACATTGTATTTTAAATTGTAACATTATGATATTGATAATATGAAACAAAAGATTTAGTTCTATTCTGACTCTATACTTAGGGCAAAACTAAGTGTTAAAATAATCTATAAACTTTCAATGTACAGCACTCGTCGTAAATAAACTTCACATGTTTGCCGCAGCTTGTAAACCTTCTTCGCCGTGCTGGTTTCATCACAATGATTTCCTTCACTGAAAAGCTCATGGTAAAACACTCATGTGAAAGGAGACCCGTGCCCATGGGATATATAAATAGGTCGATAATGTTGTAAGATTCGTTTTATAAACAAACAATCAAAATCACACTGCAATGGTTGGACAATGACTACAATGTACAAGATCGTATAGGACTTATTACTCCTGAGTATTCTTACATGTTAAATAACAAAATTCATTATTATCTAACTCAATTAACCTGAGCTCTATAGCAGCGGTCAGTTTGTCAATTTCAATCAAGCATGCAGGTCAGGCAAACATCATTACTCTTTGCGAAACTACGCTTTACTGGAATTACTATTTTGAATCTGAGACGGAGTGTCGAAAGCTATGTAGAAATCGCCTGATGGTGGTAAAAGTCACAATTGTATGAAGTTTGTAAACAGCTCATATGGATTCGAGACATGTTTTGTCAGAACTATCACGTTACAATATTGGGATTGACATATGACAGCATTGAATACCTCGCGAAAATAAACTGCACGTCGGATAATATAAAAATAAAGTAAATAAAGTTTTATAGACAAAGGCAAAACAAAACTGAAATATAAATTCTATAACGGTCTCTTTTTAACCGACTTCTCTTTTTAACATTCTTTTTTCAGCAGCAGCAGAGCTCGTTGTAAAAGAGTTCGCCCAAGGAAGTACTGCTACCTTATCGATTTCTGCCGACAAGCACTAATGTTAGTATTACTGCGATCTGGTTTTGAAGGGAAGGGTGCTGGTAATCCCATGTGCCTGTAATTTAACAGGCACATGGGACTTGTCAATTTATGTCTCAGTGTGACGGGCGCAGTGGCAGTGCCCCTCAGATCTATGCGATTTAAGCTTTTTGGTGACACTGCAACTGTTATGGACAGGTGTGTAGCTCAATCAGGCACACGACTCGTTCGTCCCGTCACTTGATATTACATATAAAAGAAACGCGATTTCTCCGATATTTGAGAATCGATTTTGATTATTCTTTTTTTGTTGGAAAGGGGATACCTTAGTCGTGGCCCAATTAAAATTTGAAGAAAAAATTCCATCTGTAAGGGTGGCAAGATATGGGACGAACCCGGTTCATTGGATTTCACACACTTTCAATTTACAAATTTCAATAAAACTTGACAAACAGATGTAATTCCACAAACTTGTGAGGTCAGTTTTTTTTTATAAAATAGTTACAATTATTAGCATACCATTACTACCGTGATATTCGTTTATATTATGTTTGTGATATAAAGACACTCATGGTATAGCGAATTCCTTGTTTTGAGACCAGCTAATTGGTGTGATTGTCTGGCACATTATTATTATTTGGAATACTGTAACACAAGGTATCCTAGTACAGGTTTCTCTCTCTCTCTTTGTATGATCTATCATTGTATCTATTATAAGATCAACATCAAAACCTTTGTGATTGGAAATAAATTATTATTATTATTGTGGATATTTATTATGGCTATTTATATCCTACAAAAGCTGTTAATGTTTCTTAAATTACTGAGAACCTTCTGAACGTGTTTTGTGGAGAAATAAACATATTATTATTATTATTTATTTTCTATTACTAATACACATTCTAAATCAAATTACTCAAAAGGTTATAAATAATTGATCACTGTCAAAATATCTTATTACATTGTTTATGTAATAAATAATAAGCCTGTATGAACATATTGTGCCATAAAACTCGAATGAAATGATTCACCCATTCGCCGTCGGAGTGCGCGTGTACCGCAGAATGTGGTTTCACTTCTTCTGCAATCTTTATAAGGGGCATTGATAATGGAAGCCATCTACTGAATGTACTCTCATGTCTTACCTATTTATACCTATTTTACACCTTCATCATTATCAAACTTAAGAGTTATATATTTGTCGTTGGAACGTCTTCCATCATCTCTCCTATAAGCCAGCTCCTTGACATCGGCTTTTTCCTTTCGACATCTTCCCTCTTCAATTCGATTTTTCCTAAAATGGTCTTAAAGAAGTTGTCGTGTTGTATCTAATGTCCAATTATCATCCTTACTTGGTCGACATTTCCTTCAGGCGTACCAAGCACTTTTCGTCATCATTTATTATGCGCACAGCCCAGAAATTGAATGCCTGCGACTGTATTGCCGAGCACATTCAACTTGAGTATCTTTGAAGTGCGACTGAATAGGCATCTTCTGCTTGGTCCATAGTAGATCCTATCTTTGGTCCAGAGAATAGGCTAGAATGTATGTTTATACTAAAATTTCCTTATATTACTGAATTGTTACATAAAAAAAGTTTATATTACCTAATTAAAAAATGATTAAAATAATTAGATGGTTGAAAAACCCAATACAAAGAGACGACAACAAGCACATAGAAAAATTCGTGAGGTCCGCTGGTTCGTTCCCTGGCTTAGTTCGTATAGCGTCTGCCACGGTATGCTAGAAGACGTCGGTTCGAATCCGACAGGATCGAAAGAAATTTTTCTGAGTGTTCAATCTTTGTATTAATAATTATAACAAACTAGTGGAGTAATTTCACAAAAAACAATTGAATATCGATTCAATAAAAGTGTAGAGTACAGTGAATAGCGACATCTCTTGCCAGGGCTGGTAGCTGTAAAGGTATCTAACTGGGTGATAAAACTTTCACAGATTTGTCATAGATGGCGCAACGATTAAAAAGTCGTTGAAAAACTAAATACAATGACACGACAACAAGCACATAGAAAAATTCGTAAGGTCCGCTGGTTCGTTCCGTGGCTTAGTTGATATAGCGTTTGGCACGGTATGCTAGAAGACGTCGCTTCGAATCCGGCCGGATCGAAGGATTTCTTTCTGAGTGTTCGATCTTTGTATTAATAATTACCTAATTATGTTAAATGAGCGTTAGGTTAAAAATTATACGTTACATCTCCCATGCTAGCCTGATGCCAAAAATGCCAAAAGTCGTGGTAGCGTAATGGTTTCAACTAGCGCCTCTCAAACAGAGACAGTGGGTTCGAATCCGGGTTCCGAGTTTCTCGGACTTTATGTGCAAAATTTTATTTGTTTACCATTTTTTTCATTCGGTGAAGGAAAACATTGTGATCAAACCTACACGTCGAAAAAGGTTTACACATCTCGGAAAACGGGTTGCGGTCTTACTTCATTTGGTTCCTAAACTTGATAGGAGACTTGTGCCCATCAGTGGGATGTATGTGCGCGGTTTGATGGTGATGATGGACCAGTCCCAGGATCACACGATACTCGCTTTTGGTTTCGTTTGGGTTGCGTTGCGACTTTTAACCGACCCCAGGTTCAGATACTACGAGCTTAAATTTTAATTTTAACAATCTCAGTACAGAGTACTAAAAAACCGACCTCAAAAGTACGTGATACGAAATCGGTTACCGGAAAGTGCGCAAACCCGGATTTATACCCTAGTTCGCGATTATACGGGACTGGACACTAGAGATAATAAAAATCGGTTCTCACTACTCAAAGTATAGTGAGAGAGAAAAACGCCTTGAATTGGAGAATAGCAAAATCAACCATTAAAATAATTGTACCTTATAATAAAATTTTGGCGCTGTTTATAAAAATGAATCTTCGTGCGTGATCACCCTTAGACGTGGACGATTTTCTTCAAAATTAAATGGGACCACTATGGAGGTACTCTCTTTCCAACAAAAAAAGAATCATGAAAATCGGTTCACAAATATCGGAATTATCGCGTAACATACATAAAAAACATTGAAGACCTCCTCCTTTTTTTGAAGTCGGTTAAAAAAGTACGTCATTTCTCTCAAATTCTGCTGCGTCATTTTTCGATTACGATCTACTAATGTAAACAGACATTACCATGGCAAATTCCTCGACACGCGATCTCCAAACTAGGTTTCCGTGTCGGTTGCATAAGAGTTGTATAAGAGCTGACCTTGTGCAAGCGCTCAATCAGCCTTATATCCTAGTTCAAGTTCAACTTTATAAGATGAATTGATTTGATTGGAATTTATTCACACAAATATTTAAAACCTATTGGGGTCACAGTGTATGTAATACAATGTCACATCACATGCGCCTCAAACTAGGTTATAAAACAGAATTTCGTTCACACGAGTCATAGACACGATATTACCTATGGTGCTATTAAATGAATAATAATCATCAACGTAATTTCAGCCGAACGATGTCCACAGAGGGATATAGGCCTCTTCCAAAATAATAATTTAAAATGCAAGACAATCACACCGATTTCAGACTTGGCAATTTCCTGTACCATGAGAGTATGAGCAACAAAATTGACTCCAAGGCTTTACCCAGAACACCCAGACCTCCAACTAAGAGAGCCCACAGCGCTAAGCGCTGAGTTGGCGAGGTCATACAAAAGTTAATTTATGTATTTTGTAAAAAAATAATAGCCTGTATTTATGTAAATCGCAAACTCCTGCTTTTTATGTTATTTTTATGTAATTTCACCAGCACTCTTTCACTTACTCTTCGAAACCAGATGGCAGTACAGGTGGCAGTACTTCCCTGGACGAACACTTTCACAAGGAGTTCTGTTCCTGGTTGTTCGTAAGAAACATAAACTTGAGACCAGACTATCTCGATCCTAAAGGTTATGAAGAAGTCCTGTTCTGGTTTACCTCAACCTGTATTAATTTTTAACTTACAAGATATGTTGTAATAATAATTTAATTATTCCCTCGGTCATGTGATTAACGAAGCAAGTATACATTTTATTTTATTCAAATTGCGTCATCGATAGACTTAACCGGTTGAATGTAATAAAAAATTGTATTCGAAATTCCAAAGATAATTGTTTTAATTTGTTTCTACATGACCACTAAGATTTCTTCGTGTTATGCAAATCAAGTTGTAGAACTGGTAATTAAGGTAAAGTTTTTTTACCCGACTGCGCGAGGTTTACGTTGTTCAAGAGTGCGTATGTCCGTTTAAATACAGCCTAAAAGGCTTTATAGATTTTGACATATGAGGTGTCGTTAGATTCGTCTTGATTGTGGGAGTGTTATAGGCTATAAAAAATAATCAAAATAGTGAAGGGGTTTAATTTATTTTTATCTTTCCAGTTAAATATTTTTGCAGTCGGATTCTTGTTTTTTTTAAATAATTTTTAGACTTGTTTTCAGACACGGAAGAAAAAAGAACAATAGAAATGCCTTAGGCCTCGATTACTATCAGAATCGATGTCGCCAAAACATTCTTAATTTGAAACAACACAAAATGTTGATATTCATTGGTCATAGTTTTAAATTTAAAAAGAAACAACAAATTCTGGATTGTTAATACAATTTAAACTTTACCCTGTTAGCATATCGTTGAGCATCATCAATACCTATTTGCAAATTACGACGTTTTGATATTATAGTGAAATTTCAATCAATGTGCTGCCATCTAGCGGTCAATTGCTGACGCTAACTAACCACTTCTACTGTATTTTTATTATTCTGTGTTTTCAGATAAATCGCGGAAGTATATTTGTTTTTCAAAGGACCAAACGATTCAGCTGGCATTCAGCCGTGATCATGGGACCTGGGGCCTACCACAACCTCTTAAAACAATATTACTTTAACCTTACGTTGACTTTACGTACCATGACACGCTTAAAGTAAGCTTATTATAATGTTAGAACTATGATGTTTTATTGGCAGCTTTGGGACTATTTATTCACTCAGTTCGTACTATGACGCGACTTTAATATTAAAGTAATATTGTTCTTATGTAAAATTTAACAATCTTAAAATAATTACACGGATGCAATGGAAACAACATTGTTTTCGAATTTATTGTCTAAATGTTGATTTGTAATGATTAAAAGTTAAGTATTTATTTACATATTTATTTACATATATCTCTTCATTATTTCGTTTATTTTTTTCTTCAATAGTACATAGGAAATAATTTGTCGTTAAATAAAAATACGCGGCGTTTATTTCGTAAAATTATGGCAGTGCCATCTATGTGTTCCTTGGCGACACTAACAGTTGACACTAGACTACAATTCTGAATTCACAACGTGACAATCAAGACTCGGCTTGTTTTAATTATTTTTCTTCGTGAAAATGCGGAAAAATAATTGAAAACAATGTAATTTTGATATATTTCATTATTGCACAATTTTCTTTTCTTCGCAGTTAAAATTCTCTGCATATAAATAATATTAAGTACTTTAACATTATACTACAATTGGACGATCCGGAACATCAAAAAGAAAGAGATGGCATTATACAGTTCATATAGCGTTATTTCTTTCCTATTTTTAGTAAGGAATAGACAATATTGGAAAATAGTTCGTTCTTTCAGTCACTTTAGCTATAATACGTTATTCGTTGATAAGTTTGTCATGGTACGAATACGAATAATATTATAATAAGCTTATTATGAGCTTACATTGAAATAAGATTGTTTTTTGAAAGGTTATGGTATGCCACCGGTAAAGGGTCCGAAACGTTGATGTGTTTGAAAAACAAATATACACGAATTAGAGCCGGAAAATTAGTTTCATTTTCTATGTGTCTCGAAACTTGAAGCTTGATCATTTTCTTTGATTTTTTGTGAAAATTGTCAAAGAAAAAAAATCATTATCTTCTTAGCCTTCTTGTTAAAAATTTAATTATGGGAGTTATTAAAATGATTGAAAGTTAGTTTTTTTATGAAATGTAAGTGCGCATTTGACCTCCATCTCACCTGATGGAAAGTGACGGTGAGGTCGACGATCGAGCATGCACACCTAAATAATGCCTAGGCATTACGAGTCACTAGTGACTTACGCCTTGAAAAGGTCCAATTTATAACCTTTAGGGAACGTTCGTTCGCCATATAAATGTGAAAGCGTAACGCTTCGTGCGAATATTTGGAATATCCACAACATAGGGGTGGTACTCAAGCCTGCGTCTGGTCCCTTGATGATGGAAAGGAGAAGGCGGAATTAAGTCGTGTAATTCCATCGCACACTCTCCGTGATATATCCGGTAAAATACCGATAAGCAGGAACTTTACGGCGGTGTTCAAGGCTCTGCAGCTTCGCCTTCACCAATTCTGAATCAGTACAGTGGTTAGTCTATAATGATCGATAAAATCATTTATTCATTTCATAAGTTAATAAAGATCACACTGGACTTCGCTATAGGTACTAAAATACGAAAAACTGGGATTTTCAAGAGGTGTTTTCGACAGTTCCTAACCTAAAAAAAAATTTCCCGCCCTATATCGTACTCGGCTCATAAGTTCATATTACACTAGCAGGATTACCTCGCTGAACGACAATGGACACTTGCTAAACCAACCATGACCCACAGCAGTGATCGCAACCCCTGTTTCTGAGTCGGCGGCCCAACTCTTTCAATAAAGACCTAACTTTCCTAACTAATCTAACTTTATAGGAGCTGCTCATATTAATGTTTACAACTCTGATCGAATACGTCTTCAAAGTAGATGCGCTAATTTATACGCCCAGTGTTCATAATGATCTAGATGAAAGGTCTTAACAACTTATCGTCAATGATTGTGGCACACAAGGCATATAGAGCTTAAGTTTAATATTGCAATACGCAGGGGCCCTAATACTTTACCCTGTGGAACACCAGCCGAACCCTTCACTGAATATGAACATAATTAATTATCTGCCCATGTTTAACAACTTGCTGTTATATCAATAAATTTGTGAGTACAAAAATATAGTAGTAAAACAACTTGGCAATGTCCATATGCAAATACACTTAGACGTAGTTACCAAATTCAATTAGTGGAGTGACGAGTAAGGAAATATAAATAAGATTTTACTGATTTTTTTTCCAAAGTAAAGGACAGTAAAGCATTTACAAGACTTCAAACAAACCGTTGATGTTGTCGCAAACGCATCTGAGTCATTCGGTTATCAACTTCGCAATACATTGTCTCCTTGCAACTAACTGTCCACGTTTCATATGACCACTTTTTTACAATACCAATTGTGCAGTCAACAATATTGTCGTTACATTACATGAGCATTTATCAGCTATTTGACAACCCCCGAAGTCGAGTGGCTTGCACACCGGTTTTGACGATGTCGCCATCGCTGAGGTTCCAGGTTCGATCTCCGCCCGAGTCAATGTAGAAAACGAATTTTCTATATTGTCTCGGGTGTGAGTGTTTGTGGTACCGTCGCTGTTTCCGATTTCCACAACACAAGTGCTTTAGTTACTTACTTTGGGATCACAGCAACGTACGTGATGTTTTCTAATATAATCAAAAAAATAAACTTAATAATGTATAATATTTTAAAGCTGGATATTAAAATGTCTGCCTATATATCAAAGAAACTGAACATAAATCTAAGAAAAAAGCAGTAACATCTTTTATCAATAATAGACTTCATTTCTTGTACGATCGCTAGGTCTCCAGCACATTTCTAGACGCATCTGGCAGATGTGGACGTCAAGAATAAGTTGCCATGGACATACACATAGACAACCACAAAGTTACATCCAAACTCACGAGAGAAATAAATGTAGGCCATACAAATATTTCTCCCGGTCCAGGAATCGAACCTGAGACCTCTGCGTGGCAGTCCGGCATGGTAACCGTTCGGCCACGGAGGCAGTTACTATCATACAGATTGAACAATTGTTAACAGCGTGTTTTGCCGTGAACCATCTTTAAAATCAAATAGAAATACATGTTACTCAATATCTCAGCATGCTACTGCGTACCGTAATCGTAACCGTAACGAAATAGATCGTTCAACGTAAACGTTTCACGTAAACACGTTTCATCTGATTTTTCTATACGACTTCGCATATTCACCCTTATCTTTTGTTCAATATAATTTATCCCAACTTACGCAGACTTTGTCCACCTGCAAACATTATTTGAGAACATTGTGCTCACAACCGGTGGCCCAGTACTTGAGAGTACAAAGTTACATAAGTCTAGGTGTCGTCGCCGGCGCACCTCGCCTTTGTATTGTTTGCCGATATTTAAGTTGTGTAAGTGGTAACTAATAAGTTGTGCTACCGATGTCGGGTTAAGCAAATGCAGAATGTCATGTTGTGCAAAATTATCCTTGAACTTTGTTATCTTTGAGTGTTCATTGTTCTGTACAATTTTAGGTTGGACAATTCATCAAGTGACAATGTTAGACAACTGTGCTAGTAAGAAACTATCGATTCAACTTTGAGAGTCTGTTGAGGCTACCTTCGATTTTGCAGCGCCTCTGGCATATTTGAGGATGCTTGCGTGTATGATTTTTACAAAATCATGCGCAAAAAAAGTGCGTCACTGATGTTGCGACTGCTGGATTGCACCTATGGTATCCAGAGGACGATATTATAGCATGAAAAATTTACTCCGCTGGTTCACTGTGATACACGTTGACAATATATAATTAAATTTTGATTTGAAATTAATGTTTTGTAAATATTTAATTTGGTTTAATATAACGTAATTTGATTTATTTTATTAATTTATTGTAATTGTCACGTTCATTTTTACTAACTTAGCTGACAAGATTACTGTTACTAACATATTTGTTAGTATAGATGTATACTAAATATCTGAAATACGAAACGTCGGTAATAAAAAAATCACGTAAACTCATCACTTTCAAACAATTTCTTGTTTTTTTTTGTTTTCATAATATTGTATCAGGTGTTCATCAATATATATATATGTATGGAACACAGAAAAAAAATCGAAAAACTGTTGAACATAAATTGCTTGTGTTCTAGAAGACATCCTAGGTTTTAATGCACGTCTTCGTTAGAAACTGTAATGAACTCAATTACAACCAAAACATAATTATTAAAAAAAAAACAAGTAGTCAGCAATAATACGTAACAGAAAAATAGTACAAATTAACTCTTAATGTTAAAGGCACGAAATAAAGTTCGGACGACACTTTTCTATTTTCATTTCTTCCAAAATTTTAAAGAGTAAACACCATTTAAATCAAAACATTTATCCATTCCAGCGGAGTACATCATACCATGCAGCCGCTCCGATCCAGATCTGGACAACTGCATCAAGAGTTCCTTCAACCACCTGCGACCTTATCTAGCCAGAGGTTTGCCCGACCTTGACATTCCTCCAGTGGAGCCCCTTTACGTGGACAAACTTTTGATGGAGAATAATGCTGGACCAGTGAGGGTTACAGCTGCCTTCACTAACATCACTGTTCTTGGACCCAGCAATTATACTGTTAATAAAGTTCGGTGCGTTAAAATCGATTCTTTTTAGTGAATAGGCTAATGTTGAATATATTTGAAAATAGAAGATAACTGATCTATAGTTTGGATCGGTCTGAAAATATAGACCACGGCAAAGCGTTTTACTCCCTAGCCATAGGCAAATGACTCCTTGCGTAGTGATGAACCATTCAAATATAAGGTTGAAATCTTTTGCCACGTCTGATTGATGGGTGACGGAATAAAGGAAGAGGATTAAATAATGTATGTAATTAAAAATGTATTTAAAATACCGAAAGGCAAACTAATAGTCGACAATGTTCGAGGTTTGCCTCGACGAGCAACTTGTTGACAATGAGTTTCTTAACTCGGCATACTACAACGAAGATATTAAGTATATATTAAGTCACATGCATTTAAAAAGAAATAAAGACAATATCGATTTGAAACATGGCAATGGAAATTTTAATGGACTTAAAGATATTACTCGAGACGCAATCCTGCGGCATAAACAATAATTTGCAATATTAATTTTTCACATATTAACATATAGAACTAAAGGTCATGAATAAGGTATGTGTTAATTTTTTAAGAGTAATGAATATAACTGTAAAACTTCCGGAGCTACGAATAGAATTTTGATTCAAGGTGAACTTCCTAAAACGGCCCATTCACTACCTGCATGGCAGTCCGCTGCGCAGGCAGGAGACTGCTGACACACTATCCTGCGTATGGCCCACGTTTGGAATCTCGCAGGACGCATTGTAGGATTACCGGATGCACGTTGCAACTACATTTTCAGTCCTGCATTACGCGGCGGACGGCAAGGCGGACTGCAATGCAGGATAAGGAATGCCCCCTTTTAGACAGTTTTTTCCAGACTGATTTAAATAGGCATAAGTTTATGCTGTGGTAATACAATATTTAAGGTTAACAGGAAGAGACATACAAATAAAATGACAGATTTACAAAGAATATTTGTACGTTACTGTACAAATATTACTAAAAAAAAGGGCAGGATGTTTATTATCATAAACTGAAAACGCAGGTTTAACACGAGGAATATTATTGGTGCTATTATAGGTTTGACGGGACTAGCTATCATGTAATATTAAGATAAACATGCTAGTTACAAGTTAATCGCGTTAAAATTATAACGAAAGAGAAAATGGACCTGAGGGTTTACCTTGAGACACTCCCTTAAGGCAAATGGAACTCACGGTGCGTCACTAAGAGTTCACTTTGGAAATACATTTGAAGGTACCCTTGTCCATCTATATAATTAATGCTTCATACAAGCCATGACAAAACGACAAAAGAAAGCTGTAACGATGGACGTTATAGGAAACGGTGTCAAGTTCATCTTCGTCACGCGATGCCCGAAATGCGACGAATATTGGCAGCTGTGGTGTAATAAGAGTTACACAACTTCGCAAGTACTTGATAGTGCAGCTTGCTAAACTTGGTAAGCACAACACTGGATAGATTGTGACATTTATTTTGACTACCGAACAAAAGGCTAATACGAAATCTCTTGTCATCTTCGGAAACTCCAAAAATGTGCATGTAAAAACAGGGCCAAGTTAGTTAGAACTACCAATAAGGGAATCTGTCGTTTATGGCTATAAAAATATTCAAATCTTACTTGGTGTCAATTGTATTTATAATTTCTTCAACGTGTATACAGAAATAAGCAACAGTGACAATGGAAAAGGCTTTATTTGAAAATGTTCTTTGTTAAGTAATATTGACATCCGCAGGATACGCTTCGTAACATTTCTTAAGTAAACATTAACTGCAGTTATGCGAATAATTTGTGTAATCTACATTTAACAATAATAATGTAATCGTTTATTCAAGTAACAGTTTTAGTAGCATATGATCTTCTTGTGAAAGGGTTCGTCTAGAGAAGTACTGCCAACTTCCTTATTTCTTTCGCCATGCAGTTTTTTGAGCATTACTGCGTTTCGGTTTCAATTATTTATTTATTTAAATTTCACCAACGCTTAATACATTCGGTTATAACAATAAACGGGTTTCGACGGGTAAGGGTGCTGATGAAATTACAGAAACATGAGACTTGTCAACTTATGTCTCAGGGTGTCGGGCGCAGTGGAAATGCCCCTAAGATCATTGTGATTTAAAGCTCTGAGTGGCACTGGAACTAATATGGACAGGCGTGTCGTTCATCATACTTACCATGGTAATAAGTACATTTACATACTATGACTTAATGTCAAGGTTAGTGATAATAATTATGATAGTGACATAAAATGGGTTTCAATCCAATACAGGAAAATACGAGACTACTTGATGCGGACCCGAATGAAAGACATGTTTATAGGCAGGTCATATCTGTCGGATATGACATGTAAAATGGTGTACGTGCTGCTCTGTAATCAGATGACCTGTGAAGTGTTTTCTCGCGACTGATGGCATTACTATCAGCCTGCATGTCATTTATGCAGAATGTACGTAAATCTATCTTTTTATGATACCTACTGACGGGACGAACAAATCGAGCGCCTGGTGTTAAGCGACACGCCTGTCCATAGCAGTTGCGGTGCCACTCAGAGCTTTGAATCGCAAAGATCTAAGGGCCACTGCCACTGCGCCCGTCACCCTGAGACATTTTACCAGCACCCTTGTTGCTGATGTTGACATTACTCATTGGCAGCATAGGTAAGGTAGTACTTCCCTGATTGAACTCTTTAACAAGGAGCTCTACTGTTACTTAAAGGTATCTTTCCTAAGTCGAACACCATTTTTAAGACTCTAAACCATAGATTAAATTTATTGAAAATACGTATTTTTTATATTAACTTAACACAATAAACCACTGCTGTAGCACTTTTTGGACAGCACTAACGCGCCCCAATTGCCCCCGGACTTTTCAGCGCTCACTGGGCAGTAGTGAAACTTTACGAAACTATCTTCTGAACTATAGGAGTTGACTTAGGAGTGGTTCTTTATCTAATATAACTCCGTTATCTAATGTTATGTAAACAGTGCATAATCATTTACACAGAATTTAATTGAGACCATAAAGATCAAACCATAATTGATTACCGCGTTTTTCTAATGATTTCTGAGACAGATTGCAGTTTTTTCTCATAATTACTGTTTAGGGTTATGACACAGATGCTTATGATAAATCTGTGGCTTGTCAATTACGTAATGACGTTCAAAATTATAGTTGACGAGCATTGCTACACGCTAAATGACTGATTGCAAACGATGTCAAATGACACCTAGTGTTTCCTAGACGACTTTACGTTGGGCGCTAGTTTATCCTACTGGTACAACCGAAGCATGTCCTGTAGGTTCTTTCTCGGTCCAATGTGGCCTTGAGAGTCCTGATAATGTCCTTGTAAAGGTTTATCATAAAATTTCTTGACGTATTAGGAACTGTTTACGGTAGCTTTGACATTTTCAACTTTTCCACAAAATTGTGTGTGATGTCTGTGCACAAAGACGTTACATCCTTACAAAACGCACATAAGAAAATTTTGACAGTTAATAAAATATAAATTTACTAGAGGAAGCACGAATTCGCTATTTGAAAATTTAGTATGGAGTGATACGTGATGAGAGATAACTAATGCGTACGGCAAAGGAATGGAATGCTCTACTGTATTTCTGAATCTGTGAATAGGCATTTTTTAACGCGTCCCATCGTCGCTTAACATCAGGTGAGATTGTGGTCAAGCGTGTGTCTATTATATATTAAAAAAAGCACGTCCACTCGGTTGGAGAATTTTGATGGGAGTGACAACGTAACGAAGTAAAGTAAGATAGATGGGAGAAAAGAATTGCAGAACGATTCAAAATGTCAAAAGTAAGTGGCTAGAAACCAGAGAAAAGGGTGATGAAAAGGCCGAGGAAAGAGGTCGCATCGTCACAATTTTAAGCTTACTATCAACTTTGATTATGTTTTTGGCACAAAAGATATCAATTAAGGAAATAACGTAAGGTTTCGGGACCTTTACAGGTCCGTTGGACACGGTTGATTTCACGGTTCACGGGTAATATGACCTGTAAAGGGCCCGAAACATTGGTTTGTTTGAAAAAATAAATATACGCGATTTAAATCCGACAAAATAGTTTCATTTCCTATCTGTAACAATCGCGAAAACTTAAGAACTCGATATTAAATAATATTTCAAGACACTATATTTGAATATTATACAATATTTCACGATGTGATCGAATAGTAAAATAATAAAAATTGAAAAGAAAATTAGACAGAAAACACTAGCCGGTTATGAGCGAGATATATCTGTTTGACAGTGAAAAATGGTAACTAAAGCCTAGTTTTCAGAACACGGTAAATTAAAACATACGGAACAGTCTATCTCTTTTCGTAGCTGTGATTCACCCGTCTGATTTTATGTAACGTAATGATCTCAAAAATGTGCAATACAGACTCGTGGCATGATGTTGATCTGATGAAACACTAACGAAATTTCACAAATTCGGGGTAAATGCAAAAATACAATAATAATGGTTTACGACAATGACTGACTTATTTGGTTTTAATTCCCAAATGTAAGCGGATTTTGTTGTTTTTACGATTTCGAAGCTAAAGATGGATGAAGGATAGATAATTTATCTAGTAAAGAATGCACATATAGAATAAAACTGTCAGAAATGAAAAAAATGCGGAAAAAAAATCAATTTTATTTTTATTGATACAAAGATTTCGAAGGAGACCTTCTCACCGAGAAAAATTCCTTCGTTCTGTCTGGTTTCGAATCGGGCAGGTCAGGTCTGTTACCATGCCGGGGCCAACCTCTTAACCAACTAAGCTACGATGCTAGTCAGTAAATGTTACAAACATCTTTTGATGTATAGTCGAGCGCCTTACAAAAGAGTTCATCCAGGGAAGTACTGGCCACCTTACCTATTTCTGCGGAGAAGCAGTAATGTCAGCATTACAGTGTTCCGGTTTTGAAGGGTAAGGGCGCTGGTGAAATTACAGGCACTGAACTACAATAATAATAACAAACTAGTGGAATATTTTCATAAATAATCATAGTAGTGAAACATCATGGTATTCAATAAAATAAATAAGAATATTTTATGTCATTCATTATGTATAAGATTTTGTCGTACACACTAAGCATTTTATGAATGATACTGACGATCTTCTAATGTGGTTGCAGGTCTGACTTGCAAAAACTGCGCATGGACATTGCGTTTTCGCTTCCGCGCATCGAATTAAGTGGCCTCTATGAGGTGTCTGGACAAGTGCTGCTGTTCCCTGTACGCTCACGGGGTGATTTCTGGGCCGTTTTCGGTAAGAAGTTTGTTGTACATTCTATTCAATAATATTTTATCTGATATTAAATCTACTTGTTCTTATCGTTTCGGTAGCATAGACTGGACAGAACCATGGAACATGTTTGCCAATGTGGTGGAAGGATAAGCCAAGTTCTCGTTGATTGTCGCCCAGTATACGCCAGACTTACAGAGAATATAAATAGAGCGTCTTACGAAGAGACTCTTTTCGTGTACCCCATTTTGCTCGAAAGGAAAATGAGTAGAAACTTTTTTATAGGATATATCTTCGAGTTCATATAAATCTTTCCCAAAATAACCGGGCACATGTGAAGAGCCCGAAAAGGTGATACGTTTGAAAAACAAATATACGTGATTTTGATCCTAAAAAGTAGTTTCACTTCTTCTTTGGAAAAAAATCATGACTAATTAAAAAAATTACGTAATCCCTAATGTTTAGATAGAATAGTAGATGAATATTATGATGGAATAACATGGAATAGCTATTGGTTCGTTAAATAGAAGAATTTTATGCTATTAGTGAAAAGCAGACCTTCAAAGTAGCACGGACAACATTTCGCAACACTCTCTAAAATAGTTCTAAAACCAATTTCAGGGGATGTGGTGGCAATCGCGAAAATATACGGAAAGGAGTTCGAGCGTGATGGTGTGAGGTACATGTCTGTGGACAGGCTGTTGGCCGACTTTAAGCTCAAGACCTCAAGGTTCAAAGTTCGGGATACTGTCAATCACGGCAGTGTTATTGGTGAGTTACACATATCTAACATTAATCTAAATCTTACGTATGCGTTTGTTTGACCAACATGATAAGGCTCTTTGAATGAAACAATTGAAATAATAATAAGTGAAATAAAAAACAAAAGAAAAACAACACCGCAAGTATCAAATTTGAAATAGTCAACATAATTTGAATTATTGTCATGTGTGCGGCTGTGGAGTATGCAAAAGGATCCAATCAGCTAAAACCACAGGCGATATTGCGCTTTGATACTGGTTTTTAGTTTTCTAATCCAGCCCTTTAGTCTGCGTGTCTTTTATGAAGATAGCATCTATGTTTCAATGCTTACTAATAAAATCCATTGGGAGAAGAGAGGCTCCCTGACAAAGGGAACTCCTGCCGCCAAGCTTATTTCAGCCGCGGCTGTAAGCAAGCAGTAATGTGAACATTGGTCCGTTCTGGTTTTGAACCGCAAGGGTGCTGATGTCGCGCATCAGTGCTCATCAGATCTTGGAATTTAAAGGTTCGAGTGACATACTACAACTTAAGTTATGTTACGTAGCAGAAGAGTTCCTTGTGAAATTATTGGCATATGGGACTGTCAACTTATATCTCAGGATGACGGTCGCAGTGGCAGTGTCTCTCAATTCTTTGCGATGGCTTTGATTGGCACTTTATGAACAGGCATGCAGCTTGCCGCCAAGCGTACGACTTGTTCATCCCGTCATTTCACACCATGAAAAAAATACGTCTTGACAAAGAGATATGTTCAAACCTACGATACCATTACACAGGTTATACAAGCACGTATTTCTTATGAATGTATTTCTTATCACCTAATTGCAATTTCTACTCCATTTCCTTTACAAAGACATGAATCAGAATTATTTTTAAATAAGAATTAATACATCATCTAAAGTAACTAAATAATCATGCAACACCATTTTAAATAACTTATATGCGACTTTACATTCACTTTTTGCGGTCTATTACGAAAATATGTCGGTACCTACTGGTGTAGGAGTTTACTCATTAAGTGATTTATTTATTACCTTATTTCAGATTATTTCGTCGCAATACATATAACTGATATCAAAAGAATAATTTGCGTATCATTTTAGGAGAGGCAATGAACCAGTTCCTGAACAACAACGCAGCTGAGATCATCGAAGAGATGAAACCAGCGGCTTCCATCGCCATCAGCAAGTTCTTCAAGACCTTCCTTAATTCCGCCTTTAGCAAGATCCCCATCAATGTCTGGCTCACGGCTTAGGTTTTCTGTGATGATAGCCCTAAGATAATAATTCAGGATATGTTCCAAAACAGTTCCTTTCTGTTTTCCAGTGACTTAATGTAAATCTTGAAAATCACAATTTTTACAGTTCTGTCCCAAATATTCAACCAATTTCAATCATATTTCAACCAATTAAAATAATTGGTTTCAGTTACATTGTGGTTGAAATTGTATTTATTTGAATAAAGAACAGTTGTTACGATTGTTTATTACACTCCATTGTCACTACGTAGAGACAAATCTCCAATAAGTGGTTAGTATTTATAAACAAAATTGATTATTTTTATAATTTGAGTTATATGCCAATATGTTATAAGGTGTGAAATTAAAGTCTTCCTTATCATTGTTCTGAAATAAAGTTTTGTTTGTAAATTTTCTGTTTACAATTTCGATGTAGTGGACGATTAGTGTGTTTAAAAATACGACAAGTATTGGCTTGGCCAAAATGTACGTGCGGTATCAAAGCATAAATAAAAAAATAAAAAATTGTCGTTGCCAAAATCGTGTCCATTCAATGAATTTTGTATAGACCGAAATAAGTGAAAATCTGAATGGTCTATAACGGGAAAATACCGTGGATGAGGTAACACATCCGAGCCTTACTACAATAAGTAGATTTGACAACTTTGTAAAGATATGTGTACTTTGTACTTTCATACATTATTTTTAAATGATCGTAGACAATAAAATATTCTAAAAAGTTCTTTTTTCTTTGAAGTTAGCTAATGGTAAAAACCGCCTGAACATTTTGGCCAACGCATTAGTTTTAGATTTAAAATAAGTAAATATTTTAATTTGTAACAGCATTTATGAAGAAGAAGTAATTTCAACTCACAATAACTCATGTAAAGCGTCTAAATTGTCAATCAATCGAAGTACAAAATCATTGCGACCACCAGTGATATCTGACTACAATTGAATTGAAACTTTAATCGTACATTATTTAAGATAAGTTATTTATTTAAGGAAAATGTATGAGTAAGTACATCTGTGAAGGTATTTGTAGTATTTTTAATATATAGCTGGTACCAATATCCTTCAGAAGACTTTTTTTTGTAAATATTATTTTTCCATACAGGATTATTTTTATAAAAAACTTGCATGACTAGATTATTAACATCACACGTCACAACTTTGTTGCGTCACTTTGACAAAACATTATAAATTTTTTCAAAAAGTAAATTTTTAAGTACATTTTGTACAATCTGACACTTTTTAGATCTGTACCTTGGTAGGTAAGTAGTAAGTTCAAACATGCAAGCGTCAGACGACTCCCGCGTTTTGCACAGAGCTATCATCGTTTAGAGCGATATATTTAAACATTGATATTTTTGTACAATTTTTTTTCCGAAGAATTAAGTATGAAACACATATAGAGCGGGTGTGAGTCGTGCGCGTGTCGGGTCGGGAGTGCGGTCGCGTGCGCCCGTACGTATAAATACACGGAATTAGACCCGCTGTGCTCCCGACCCGACACGCGTCCGACCCGCACTCGCTCTGTGTGTTTTCACGCTTTATTAAAAGTCATGGAACAAAAGTTGTTGTTTGTGATGTCAGTAATATAGTCCTGCGAGGTTGTTAGTATTTTACAAAGAACCCTGTATTGTAATTCCTAGCTGCGTTTAAGAGGCCTCATAATAAAACTTATTATCGATACCTCCAACGAACACTACGCCATTTTAATTTTTTGAACCGTTCTGTTTTTATTTTCTTTTTTGTTTCTTTATTTTTTTCACAAATTCGTTTTTTGTTTTGTTATCGAATTTTGTTTTTTAGTTCTTTCAAATTTTTCACATAATTTCGGGAAGCACAATATTAAAATTACAGAAATTGGCCAAAAAATAAAGTTGGTGCAGTGTTCATTCCAGGTTTCGTTATGTTTTTCAAGCAAACTTTGGTAAAGGCTTTTTCAACATCTTGCTCAAGGAAGTCACCTTACTTATCGACATGAAGTTTTTAGTTTCATGTCCATGTAATAAAGCAAAAAAGACGTTGTGCGCTTGCATCGGAGCGGTCCGAGCGTAAAACACTCAATGTCGTTTTCGCTCTTATAATATAGAGCTGTTTCTGATCGGCTCAAGCCGCGGCGAAAGAGTATGTCCCACGCGGACAGAAAGTATTTTTAATATTGTAGATAGTACATTATTTTATTTTGAAAAGTGAGTAATATTGAATTCAAAGCCTTTGAGTTACATATCATCCGGGAACCAACCGTACCAAATATGAACAAAAAAATCGTATATTTTTATGATGCCGATACGAAGAATGAATTCGTTTTAATAATATAGTATCTTAAATTAAAGGAAAAGGAATTGAATGGCACAATTAAGGTTGCAATACTATTTTGTTGGAGAAGAAATTTCTTTGGCAAGTCCTTGAAATTCATGTTATCCATTGCTACCTACGAGTACTTTGGCGATGGGTGCATTTAAAGAAGGTACCATTACGTTGGAGAATGAAATTCGTAGGTAAGTCGACGTTAATCGTGTTAAGTGGACCATGCACCGTTGGTTTACAGTAAGGTAAATAAAAGATTGTGATTATTATATAACATTTTATATATTAAAAAGAAAACTAAAAGTTAATAAATTAAATTATTTACATTAAATTGACAAATAAATAGAAATATTAAGGAAGTCTTAGAAAAATACATTACTTCGTTTTTCTCGATTGCTTCACACTGAAAATAAACTAATTGTTTTCTCAAACTTGTTTCACATGTTAACGGCTAACAGACTTATTTAAAAAATAAACAAATATACGTGATTTTACTTCCAAAAAGAAATGGTGTCATTTAAAATTTCTTTAAAGTTCTAAGTTAAAAGTGTAAGTTAAATTTCGCAACCACAGTAATAAAAGTGAAAAAAACAACGTACGAAATAAAATTAATATACCTTTTTTATATAAAATACAATTTAGACATATATTATGGCATTAACCAAACGCCCCAGTGCCACATTAATTGTTTTTTTAAACTTTTTTGACAGTATCTAAAAATGTTACTTTTCATATTCCTCACTTTATTATGCTGCGATTTGTAGATAACGGTTTTGCATATTTTGGCCTTAAAATTACGTTAAGTTATGACTATATAAAAAGTTGAAACTAACGTAATAAGGTACGCAATTGCAAAAGCCACCGTCTTGCGAAATATCTCGTGATAACACGTGTACCATTTACATTCATGCAAATGTACTGTGATCTTTATTATTAAATTCATAACACACGAGTATGACAATGTTAATCTTGCTCGTCTATGTTAGATAATTTGCGATAAAGTGATAACCCAGTCTAGAAAATGTCACGTACGTTATTTATATTGCAACACTGTTCATTCTTACTTTATTGCACGTTCGTTCATTTCAGTTTTTTAACCGGCTTCAAAAAGGGGAGGAAGTTTTCAATTCGACTGTACTTTTTGTGAGTTACGCGATTACACCACTAAGGGAGGAATCCGATTTATTTAGATTTCACACAGTTGCCGTTAACTGATTTCATAATATAATCTCAGTACAGAGTACTAGAAAAACCGACCTCAAATCGTAAATTACATCTATTTGCAAAGTTTTATTGAAATCGGTTACCGGAAACTGCACGACATCCGATTCATGTAGTAGTTTGCCACTCTCAGAGGTGCAATATTTTGTTCAAATTTAAATGGGACCAATACTGAGGTACCCTCTGTCGAACCAAAAAAGAACCATCAAAAACGGTTCACAAATCCGAAATCAGAGTTATTGCGTAACACGCAAAAAAATACAGGAGAATTGCGAACCTCTTCCTTTTCCAATTTTGGTGGGGCCCAAATAGAGAGTAACGCAGTGTAAAGTGTCACCTATAAGTGTGTTACCTATGTAAGATCAATAGAATTTGCAAATATTTGAATTGAATTGGGGATTAAGATATCAAAATGTCGTCAGCGTCCAAAGTAGCGAATGCGTGGTCCCCTAATGGTTTGAGGAAATCCCGCAGCGCTTCTTCCATTGGGGTCTGAAGTTCCTCCGCTAGCTTCTGCCAGTTCTCGTTTAGGAATCTATTCATTGCGTTGCCTGAAAATAAATGAATTAAGTTTAATATTTGTACAAAAGATCAAACACTAACAAACATTTCTTCGATCTGACTTTTTTAGGTATGATTCCAAGTAGCGGGACGAATAAGTCTGCGACTGGTGGTTTTAATTCAAAGGAATTGACGTTCTGGTTGATATTTTGTCTTTAGTATTTTCAATCTGTATACCTACAATTCTGACTCTGGAGGTTAGTATCAAATCGTGTCTACGAAATTCATTGACTTCAAAGTAAAATAATCAATTACTCTAAAGTCCATTTACCAAGTTCGTTATTTCCTCCGAATAAGTTTTCCAACTGCATAGAAGCCTGACCCACGTGGAACTTCACGTCCAAGTCCTCGCAAGCGAGGGCATCCGGAGCCAGTTCACGATGTAGTCTGCCTAGGACGATTGTCACTATGGCGTTGATGTCACCTGAAATTACTCCGAAATTATTTGGGATCTCATGAAGGAAAATGATGGGTATTCTTCACAAGGTCATATAGAAAGATACCCAGATAAAATATAATTAAGGCATCTAATGTTTTCTCACAAGCGTACCTATGAAATAAAAAGAAGAAAAAACTAAAAGTGTCAGTGAAAACACACAAGTAAATCAAATTAATACATGTAACAAACAGCTTATACCAAACCAATGCTAAAGCAATAACTAGTGTGTGCTGTAACAAGCCAACAAGTCCTAGTTCAGTGAAGGTTCTGTTCAAAAGCAAGTACTGGTATTCAGCTATCACAGCATCAACAGCAAAATACAACACACGGGTGTCAAATGTAAAGTGATTACTACAGAAATATCGTTGTTCCATGTAGGTAGTAAAGAATTGCCCTTTCTGCAAAAGATTTCTGTGCCAGGAATTTAAATACATTTCAAAGATTAACATACCCACTTCAGAAAAAAAGGTTTCAAAAAGATCCTAATACAGGAACACATAACAAATAATAGATATAGGAAATGAAACTATTACCAATAAACCACCCTATTTTTTCACTATCGTTAGAATAGTTATTAATTAAATACCTTATTTTTAATTTTACAAACAAAACGTTCCAATTAATAAAATAATGTAGCATAAATTGGAATGTTTTCTTTGTAAAATTAAAAATAAGACCATCGGACCTGTAAAGGGCCCGAAACGTCGGGTTATTTGAAAAAACAAATATACGCGATTTAAATCTGGAAAAATAGTTTAATTTCCTATGTGTAACAATCGCGAAAACCTAAGAAGTCGATAAATAATAGACAGTCTCAGAAAACCTTATAGTGCTACACAAATTGAGTTTAAATGATAAAACTTACTGTACTTGGCGGAAAACTTTCCGTCACCTTCAATGGGCAGCATCAGCAGCTGCCCTGTGACCTTATAGTTGCCCTTCATTCGAAGCTCAGGGATGTAAAGCTTTGCTACCACCTGGTGTTTCTTGGCGTTTACTCTGTAAAATGTGTTTTTGGACTATAATTGCCGTGTTCCATATCTTCCCGTGAAAGTTGAAACAAGTGGCATTTAATAAATCTCCATAAATACAACATTTGCTTTACGGCAATCATTAATCCATCTCTCAATCGTGGAGATCATGAAAAATCTTTTTTTTTTTTTGGAGATACCCGAAAGACCTAAAGAGAGACCTTTAGCGGATTATAATAGACTGAGGTATTGGAGAATGATATCAATAGAGTTCCTTATTTCAGTTCTTCTTGATCACCGACACATGTACGCCACACTGCTGGGTATGATCTTTTCAGAGAAGAATGAGTTGTCCGTAGTCTATCTACCACGGTAGCTCAATGTGGATTGTAAACTTTACACTTTATTAAAGAAATTCTTGAACCTTCTCTGATATGTAGACTTCATCACATCGAATCTAAAACCTTCTAAATTGGATGACGGCGTTCTCTCAATTAATCGCTGATCGGTTATCTGCTATTGACAACGTAACATTCCCAAAGCAAAAAAATAGGACCGTTCGATGTATGTATACCTTATTTATTGCTAGTGTTTATAACGTACCTGACGTCTTTAACTCTCATACTAGCAGGTCCCTTAACGACGACGTCATGATAGGATGAGGTGACGTGTATGGGACCTGCAGACTGCTTCACTGTCAGAGAAGGTATTAGCAGCGGCTCACAAGGTGGTATGCCGTATTCGGGTAAACCTGTGGAGAACATTGCGAAAAATTGAATGGTCGTAATTTTAAATTAAGCATAACAAGAAACAATTTACAAAACTAAATATGCTGCTTCTTTAAGTTTTTTTTATGATATCAAGTGAGACGAAAAAGTCGAGCTCCTAGTTGTAAGTGACGTGCCTACCCATGACTGTTACAGTGCCACTCAGATCTTTAAGATAGCAACAGCCTGAGGGACAGTCACTGCGCCCGTTACAATGAGACATTAAGTTGACAAGTCCCATGTGTTTGTACTTTCACCAGCACCCTTACCCTCCAAAACCGGAAGGCAGCCATGCTTACATTACTTCCTGGATGCCAAATAGATATTCGTTTTCGATATTTCAACAATTTGTTTTTATTATTATGTCAACGAACAAGTCGTGCATCACGCCTATCCATAACAGTTGCAGTGGCACTTAGAGCTTTTAATCGTAAAGATCTTAGCCACTGTCTATCTGCCACTGTGCCCGTCATCTTGAGACATAAGTTAACAAGTCCCATGTGCCTGTAATTTCAACTCTTTCTCACATTACTGTTTGGCGGCAGAAATAGGTAAGGTAGCAGTGCTTCCCTGGACGAACTTTTTCACAAGGAGTTCTACCGCTACTAAATTCCTTTTTACTGTTGACCTTTTCGAGTTAAGGAAAAGGACATAACGTATACCTTATTTTTTTAGTATTATAAAACCTTCTCACCTGTTGCAATGTGTGGGATGTAATTATTCAGAACATCTCGTAGACAGCGACCCAGTGCCTTTTCTTCTCTTGGACATACGAAACCACCCACTGTAAGAACACATCACATGCTGAGCGTCGGTTTCTTTTAAGTTAATGCGGGTTGAGGACGTTTCTGGGTAGTTTTTTTTTTACTTATTCCGATATGTCCATTTAGACAAGACGATTTCCGTTATCTGTACTCGTTCGTCCTACAGAGGACTATGAGATAACAGCCGTGGTTGATGTCCTGCCTTAGCGTAATGTTCAAGAACACACTTAGGCCAGGCGCCCATTGGTGGGACGGTATAGCAAGGGATACTTCGGCGTCTCTGAATGCAAGCACACAATGACGGCAAAAATATAGCGGTATTCTTAGGCATGCCCGTTGTCGAAGCATACCGTCGCGACGTCTAACTCGCACCTGGGGGTCTACTCTCGATTTACGTCCGAAACAATTACTGCCAAATAAGCAATACTTGACCAAATGAAAGAACGCGTGATGCGAATGAAGCTTCATACTGGACACTTGTCTTTTAATTTTGTCGAATATTACTTATTTGACAGTAATTGTTTCGGACGGATGTCGGACGGAGATCGAGAGTAGCACCCTGGTCTGCCTCCGTGGCCGAACGGTTACCAAGTGGGACTGCCGCGCATAGGTCCCAGGTTCGATTCCCGAGCCGGGTGAAATATTTGTATGGCCCACATTTATTTCTCTCGTGAGTTTGGGTGTAATTTATGGTTGTCCATGTGTGTGTCCATGGCACCCGCGACACAGGGTGTTATTAATAAAAAAGATAAGTCGTAATGTTAAACGTTTTACGTTTGACGAAGCATCCCGAAAACTGCCGAGGCATTTCTGAGGCCTACGACCTCTGTTATTGTCAACTATCGACTCATCCGAAGAACAAAGTCCGATGAGAATAATTTTGTTATTCAAACCAAGGCCTATGTAAAGGTGTTTTGACAATTTATATACCTTATTTCGTTTCGGAAATATAAAATCGAACAACGGTCGATTTGACATCCACAGCGAAGAAGAACGAACGAAATGTACTATATCCTGAGAACAAGTAGTCTTGCACATAGATCTTTGTTCTACTGGATGAGTCGCTATAATGACATAACTTTAGGTACATTACTATTCGTCATCGAATAGTGATAACTTTAAAAAATCCAACTTCAAAGTTTGTGGAATGAGATTTATTTGCCAAGTTTTATTGAAATTGGTTAACTGAAATCTAATACACCGGTTTGATTCCCACATTTGCCACAGTTAGAGGTGGAATATTTTCTTCAAATGGGACTATTGCCTTTCTGTCTACATATATCGGAGTAATCGCGATACATACACAAAAAAGATACAGTCGATAACGAGAACCTCCTCCTTTTTTGAAGCCAGTTAAACAATCCCCTGCCGTGCCGTTCTATCAGTGGACGCCGGGCCTTAAAATTACACACTCAGCATTTTATGTGTAGCACGTATCATATGCACGTCATCGCCCGGGCGTGCATACGCCGCTGTTGCCGCGACTATTAGCAGCGGAACCGCGACTTCAAAACCCGAGTTGCGGAAAACTGCAAAGGGCGGTAGTAAACCCCGAATGCCTGTTTCTGGAATCGCAGGTGCCAAATCTCAGAGGCAGACCGACAGGTGCGACGAGGACGGCTTCACAAAGGTGGAGAAGAGAAGAAAGAAACCCACCAGCCGAAATCTATGTGGCACAGCTCCAACGGGACAGAACTTCTTGCTTCGTGCGGCCATACCGACGACGCAGTTGTACCTGTCTCGACTGCATTACTCCACGAAGTCTGAGGATATAGTGGAGTATATCCGGTTGAAAGCCCAATTCACCCTGAGGGTCGAACGTTTGGAGTCTCGCCACAACGTTAACTTTAATTCGTTTGTGGTGAGGGTCCCAACGGTCCATCTGTCGACCTTCATGCAGGTAGAGTTTTGGCCGAAGGATATCATGTTCAGAGGAACGATACATGACACTTGTTTGCGTCGCACGTCGCCGAATAGTAATTCGTGTAAATAGTTAATAAGTTTATATTATTTTATATGTATGTTAGTTTGTAAGGTATGTATCAATAATAATAATATGTATGTTAGTCTGTAAGGTATTTGTTATATGGGCCTTAGTTACCTGAAATAAATGAATAAATAAAATAAAAAAAAATATACTCACATTTTATAAAACCTTTTTCTAAACCACCACACACAGAGCTTATCAAACCGCACAATAATATTAACCTCCACATCTTAAAAGAACACTATGCAATTGATAAAATTGAAATGAAATAAAACTATTGAGCATCAGATTTAAATAAATTAACGTACGTGACAATAAAAGAATGAGATCTGATAATTTTCATCTCAATTCCACCGTAATCTTAAAAAAAATGTATTTGTTAATGATTGCTTAAATGTTGAAATATGAAATCTGCCTCCTTCCATATATCACGTAGTTTAGTTGTTAGATGTTAATATTGCCTGTGGTGTGTTAAGGTGATAAGTGTTTCGTAATTTGATGTTTATGAAGTAACTAACACATTCAACAGTGTACATGTAACTTTTAATCCATAAAAAATGTTATAATGTAATTTTAGAATTTTACATTCAAATTCAAAACTTATTTATTCATACCATAAAGAGTCCATATAGTAGGTGCTTCAAATAAACAACTGTATGTTAGTAACATTGACTTACAATTATATGGACGTCGGGTCCGCGCTAAAAAGTGTCCGCACTTGTAAGGCGCTAAAATCGTATACAGAGCGCGACACTCCGCTTTAGTCTTCATTTGTTCTACGGACAGCGCGATACTGCGATGACATAACAATTTAAATTTCGAATAGGTTGACTTGGGACATTTTTTTCGTGGTTTTTGTATTAGACCCGTCGTCCATTTATTTGTAAGTCAATGGTTAGTAATGATATAAATCATACATATTATATAAGACAGTAAGAATGACAGATACACAAAATTTAATTGATAAAATAAACACGTTCAGCGTGAGGATTTATCACAACCGATACCCAATGTCTTTGTAGGGCTCCATTTTGCGTCTTACTGACACAAGATTTTACGCATTAGTGCATAAAAAACAGTCAGTATGTGCAAACATACCAGACGCACTGCAGTATCTGGGCAGCCCCAAGAGCACTCTAACCATCTCATTATATAGGACGCACAGCTCGTTGAAAGTCTTCTGGTTATACATAACCCACAGGCTGCTACAGTCAGTTATTTAAATCATACTGTCGATCGTTTTGATTGACAGTATGTAGTAAATAAAGACACTTATCACCTGTGCAAACCTTGCAAACCTGCAAGCTAGCATGTTCCCTCGGACAACCAACACCCTACGCTCCGTTTGCATGTCACAATCATCCCAAAGGTCAGTATTTACTATGTGACCCAGGTACCTAAACTGTGTCACTTTAGTCAACTCACTACTGTACAACTTTACAGTTTAATGGATGGTATATGTTTGGGAGATTTCTCACGCAACGCGAATACCATGTACTCTTTTTCTTAGTGTTATATTTTAACCTATGTGACACAGCATAGGACTCACAGGCGCACAGCAACCTTCGCACCACGCCACCGAAGGGGCCAGCAGCACCATATCATCTGCGTATTTAATATTATTGATCATTTATGGACATAATAGAATAAAATCGATATCAAATATAAAAAAGGCAACTAAATAACATACTTGAATCGTATTTACATATTATAAAGAAAATCATTTTGCAATCATAAATATCTCATTAACGTCTCTACCTCGACCTTATAGAGACAGCTATAGAGATGCTGTGTCAGCGACAACTGGCGACAGTGAAAAAAATACGTCACATTTTGATATGTATAGCGCCCCTAGCGGTCACAAGGAGAATAAACATTTTGTATACAAGTATTTCATGGCATACCAGCTACAACAGTCGTGTAAACAAAACAAAGTCGAAAGAAACTCGATGTACATGTACAGGCCCCCGTATACACGGTACGATATGCCTTGTATATTCTTCATTTGAAACTAATCGAAACGATGATTCGATGCGATTATCGTGACGATCGATCGAAATGAGAAATCGTATATTCTTTTTAAAGACCCCCCGTCTTTAGACTGCAGTGTAGCTCATTAATATTTTTTTATTTCTAATTTCCTTTTCCTCATATTGTTATAATTTTAACTATTTCAATTTAAAAAAACCAAACTGTTTGTTTGAAAACTGAAAAGTTTGTTTTTTTTTTTAATATATAATAGACACACGCTTGGCCACAATCTCACCTGATGTTAAGCGACGATGTGACCGACGATGGGACGCGTTTGCCTAAAAAATGCCTATTCACTCTAGCCTTGAATTGCCCCAAATTGTACTTTTCGGGAAATACAGATGCCGGTAGAGCATTCCATTGCTTATAGGCTTTTACGATTTCCACAGGATCCCCTCATCAGATTCTGACTTCTTGGTGAGAATGGGACTGTTACGCTCTCCTTTGTATATTTTATACATTTTTCTGGTTGTCATGGTGACGATGATTTGTTTATTACACGTATTTAATTGTGTCAAGCAAAAAGTCGACTTTTATTTGGCGAAAACATTTTTTTAGTTTGTAATAGCCGAAACGAACAGCACAGCATCGTCGGCATCACCTCGAGAGTGTATCCTTTTAAACAAAAAAATAATTTTCAAAATCCGTTCATAATTGACGGAGAAATCGGTAAGTACACTCACATGCTTATAAAATTTGAGGATTTTCCTCAATTTCCATGGATTTCGTCATCAGATTCTAACTTGGTGACAATAGGACCATCACGAAAGTATACCCTTTCAAACAAAAAAGAATTTTCAAAATCGGTCCACAATTGACAGAGAATTCGGAAAATGTACATAAAACATACATACAGCCAAACATATACATATAGTACGTATAAACAAAACATACATATAGTACGTATAACCTACTCCTTTTTTTCAGGTCGGATAACAATAAAAATTTTGCAAATCATATGTAGAGTAATTTGGATAAATATATATAATATTAGTAGACTATATGATTGCCGTGCCATCGACTCGCAATTGAAGAGCAGAATACCAAAAATTGCAATGGCAGTTGAATAGCAGCGCGATGGGTAGCCACTGATAAGCCTCAACAATACTCTTAACTTTTAGCGGTTCAAAATACTGTCATTAACATACTATCGACACACAGCTGAGATGGTTTAAAATTAGTAGAGTTGGGCCCCAGGTTTATGACTTTACGATCCCAGTCAGCCATGGGACTTCTAAAGAGCTCTAAGCGTTGGTTTGTTTGAAAAAACAAATATACGTAATTTAGATCCGAAAAAATAGTTTCATTGCCAATATGTGGCAATCGCGAAAACCTGAGAACTCAATAATTAACATTTGTTTTTCTAAAGAACAGTACTCACTCGAGCATTCTGCTACGTAACCGACTTGCAACGTATTACATCACAGTCAATTTGTAGGCCTGTAGACGTTTTATTTACAAAAACGTGAGTGTACGTAATACGACTTACATTGCTCATTTGTGAGACTCCATCATTCTAAATTTGCATACTAAACATGTAATGTATAATAAACATTGGAATTGAAACTCAATATGATTGATTTTATGGTATAATGGCGTCTATGTTAGAAAGAGCTGTTTCATTTTAAGTAAAGCCAAAAGATTTTGAATTTTGCACCTTTAAATATGAATTATCTTACCTTTGCTTTCTGTAACGATTGATTAAGGCTTCGCTCTTGGTAACTAATGTAATGAGCCACTAATAATGTGCCAGAAAAACACACCGATTAACTGGTCACAAACTAGAGAACTCCTTATACTATGAGTACCAGAGCAACGGAATCCCCTCCGGGACACAACCCGGAACCCTCTGACCAGAACCAATTTAGAAAAGTTCATTTTCCAATTTGGTCTTACAGCGAATCAAACTCGGGACCTCCGCATCTAGCGCCTACAGTGCAAATTGTTGGGGCATCGAAGTCGTTTATAATTATAATATACAGCAGTTGAAAATTTAAATAAGTATAACTTTTTATTAAAAAAAAACGAACCTCAAAAGTTTGTTTATTTGCAAAGTGTCATTAAAATCGGTTACCGGAAAGAGCACGAAACCGGATTCATCCCCTAGTTTGCTACCCTTAGAGGTGGAATATTTTCTTCAAATTTAAATAGTGAAATACTAAGGGTTATTATTGAGGTATCCTCTTTCCAACAAAAAAGAGAATCATCAAAATCGGTTCACAAGTGAGTTATCGCGTAACATACATCCAAAAAAAATACAGTCGAATTCAGAATCTCCTCCTTTTTTGAAGTCGGTTAAAAAAGGCTCTTACTGCGATTTAATTTAAAATCTTGACGTGTTCACGTTAACTCAATCCTAATTTGTTGTATAATATATAACTTCTTTTTATAACTCTCTGATAAAAATGTGTCGACTTTATAACGAGATATAAGAAAAACTTTGGTTTTGATAATTTTGATCCAAATTTGAAGGAGTACTAACTCACTTAGCATTTATGTGGGTATTATCACCCATTCCCATGTCGCTTTAGTATAAAGTAATAAGTAAATAAGTATATTGAATAAATAAATAATTAGCAAATTATGAACAGTCGATCGTTCTTGTTACGTTACAATGATGTTTCAACATAATTAGGGTTACAATCTGGTACGAAACTTTGTAGTACGAAATATAACTTCTATCAATGTAATTTGATTGTCATCTGTTTTATTGTCCATATAATAAATAAATAAACTCTCAACAGATAGATATAGTTGTATTGAAAATGTCAGAGTTCTTTGTACACTGGCTTATTCTTTCGGTCACCGACACAGTGACCCAGATTGCATGTCGGTGGCACTAAGTCAGCACCCGCGCGTCGGTTCTGTGACCTTAATCTTTGGACCATGGCAAGTTGATGACCTGCTGCACAAAAATGACTGCATAGAGTGCAATACGGGTGAAATAAGAGTGCTCGTATTGACTTTACAATTACATTGTCTTGTATGGTACTTACGTCATCTTATTACACATTACTGTCACGTCATCGCATTGGCTTGTTTAAAGCTAACTGCAAGCGAAAGCTTGTGTTTGTTAATGAATAATAGACGCAAGGTATTTGTTTGTCTAAGAAGTGATAATTTTTAGTGTGTTTGTAACGATTAGAAATGATAATTTTTATTGTGCATAACAATAAAAACATATTTTGAAATGAGTAATAAAAGTGTGATAAAATGAAAGAGTGATAATTAATTAAAATGATAATTTTTTGTGTGTTCTAAACAATTATAAAGCAGAATCTCCTTAAATATGTATCTATATGGTATTTGTAATGAAACACATTTTTATTGTAGAAAAAATATCTTTAATTAACTATGTAACTATTAGTTAATTAACTTAAAAAAATATAACATTAATAAATAATAATAAATTACATAACACGATGTACACATTGGAAATAATCATATTGTATTTTTTTAGATTATTCAATGTCATAATGTTTTACTATCATAACATTCAATATTTTTTTATAAAATTACTCCACTACTTTTTATAATTATTATAACGATGATCGAAACACCAAGAAAAACTAATTCGATCCGGCTGTGTTCTTTTAATTTTTATTCACAACACCCAAATCGGACATCAAACTGTCGTAGTCGAAACCGAACCGAAATGACGTCACACCCGTACGATTACTCGAACTTCTTGATCGGCTACAAACGTTATTCAGAACACAGTTACCGAATGAAAGTTACCGAACGTATTGTTTACAAAGCAAGAATGTAATATGGAAATCTCTTAGTATTTTAAATGAAGTCTGGATTTTGTTCAATTTTATACAAGACATTTAATGCAAGACTAATACAATCCTGTATTTTAGGCTATCAAAGTCTTAAAAATGATAGGATTTTCATTTTTCTTATAATCTATTTCACCAACTAACTTTGTAAACACTGCTGGATAACGATATCTAATCCGAATCAGAGTTGAACGTTTAACTCGAAAGCTCTAAATCTACTAAACAATTCGGTTAAAATATCGAAGAGTTCTGAATCAGGGTCCAGCACTCAGCCAATAAGGGTCCTTTACAGGTTCCATGGTCACGGTTCAGTAGACCCGAAACAATAGCTTCAGTTCCAAACGCGAAAACCTATCAATTCGATATAACGTAAACATTTCAAGTAACTTATTAAATAAACAAAGTTCGCTGCAACATTCACGACTTTCTGTTAATATTGTTTTAGTAATCTAACGAAATGAAGTCCTTAAACAGACTTCGCAATTTATAGTGTGACTTAGAAATGTGTTGTAACTTTTACAAATGTCAATATTGCAAATTCAAGTAACAACGATAAGTAATGCTCAATGTACAGAAGTAAAGTTCTTGAGCAAAAGAACTACATTACTGAATAAATCTAAGCAGAAGTGGCATTTAACCTAGAAACTTATTTATTTATTTATTTTTATGCATCTTTTTTTTTTATTTATTAAGGCTTTGGCAAAGCCATCAGCCTAAACATGAAGTTTAATTATGTTTCTGTAAATATGGCCGCCACAAAGAGGATAGGCAATTTGAGGCGGCGTGTTTGGATTGACTCGGGATTCCTTAAAACGGGCCGATACGGGTATTTTAGTTCGAGATTCGTATAATTTCGCGTTTTAATCTTCGATTAAGGCACAATAGCACTATCCTATTCCACTTTAAACTAGATTTCACAAAATAATTGAAAGTCAAAATAAAAACGACACTTTTCCCTCCAAAAGGTCCAGAGCGAATCAATTTTATGCATCATCTTTGTGTTCATAGACCATCGAGTATATAACCAGAAATAGAGACGAAATGTCATTTAATTTGTTTGTAAACTATTCTGCCATATCATTACTGTGACAACTGCGCTCCGATTGGCTAGCCCGAGTTCGAAACAATTGACGGGTGTCGTCAACTGTTTCACTTCAAATCGACCAGTTAACTAGAGCTTTAGAAAATTGCAAAAATACATATTTAATATTTAATTACCGATGAAATGTGATTCCGTTTGTTTTGTAATTAGATGTTTTGCTGTTTTTCCCACACCACCGAATAGAACAGCACGGCATTGTTAGAGATATTATCTTTACTACAATAAATACAGAATATTTTTTGGAATGTACGGAGACGTACACACAGGTCAGTAGTTGGCCTGTCTATATCACAAATTAGAAAGATATGTCGGATATGTCTATATTTCAGTGCAAACGAGAGTTGATATTTATAAGAGCAGTATCGCTAATGTGTTACCAGGAATATATGGCCCTTATTTTGTCTCTATTTCTGGTTATATACTCGATGACATAAACACTATACGAAATATTTATTACATCATCATTTAAAAAGACGTTCTACAGTATTCTTAATGCAAATGACTAATTAGGGAAAACCATGTCGTACGGGACGTGTTTAAGGAACTTATTGGCGACGTCTTCGAGGACCATGGCTAGGGCGGTCTCCACCGCCGGCTGGACTTCGCGGGTGATTTCAGCCGAATGCATGCCCGCGATGTGATCGGTGATCATCTCTGTAAGGTGGTAAAGTGATTTCAAAAATATGAAAAACAACTTTAGTTGTAAGACTTTAGTGCTAGAAACAAACTAGAAAAAGAATCGACAGAACATGCGAACCGGTCCTATATGCGCCTAGGACTAGACACGGGAGAACCACATTCGTAGAAGTGTCTTATGCTATCTCGCGTAAAACCTCGAAAAACGTAGAAGAATACCTTATTTTACTACTTCGAATTGCAAAAATGACAGTCACTCTTAGTAATTTTATCCATTCCTACATAAACCTTGAGCTTCACCAGGCTCGAGGGTATGCATAAAACATTTTCCCATAGGAACAAAAAAAAGGTATTTCGTATCATTATGAAGTCGTATTTTTTTAAGTAATTTTAATAATTTTTTAAATTTTATAGATCTTTATCCAGTAATGTAATGGAACTAATAGATATTGGACTGCTTACCCATTTCTCCGGTAGTGGAATGCGCTTCGTTTAAATCAGTTCGCAAGGGCCCCGAGCAGTGCAAGCGCACAATCGCGTCTCGCACTACCATCCTCTTGTGCACTCTAGCACCTATCGCTTCTAAGGACGCTGTACACTGTGCTGTTAAGATGAACAGAAAACGTTTATGACAAATTTATTTAAGTTACTTCAGAAATAAATAAGATATGATATTTTTTCAAGTGATGTTAATTTTGTCTTTAAATTTAAGATAGGTTCATTGTTTTGTCTACAATCGGATTCCTGTTAAATTTATTTTTTCTCTGTAAACTTAATAATTCTATCATTGACTTACGGACGATGATATATGGACGTCTGGTCCGCGCTAAAAAGTGTCCGAACTTACAGGGCGTTAAAATCGTATACAGAGCGTAATTCACGCTTTAGTCTTCGTTTGTTCGACTGACAGCGAAGCAAGCAAAATTAGACAGTACTGCGATGACATTACAATTTAAATTCAACGTTTTAGCTTTTTCATATTCCTTTACATGTCACTACGTTTAAATAGGTTGACTTGGGACATTTTTTTCGTGGTTTTTGTATTAGAGCCGTCGTCCATTTCTTTGTAAGTCAATGAATTCTATGCATACTTTTAGTATTAATTATAATTAAATTCGACTTTTGTAATTGGTTCTAAGAAAAAAATATGAAAAAGCTATGATTGCCTGCAAAATCTTTGCTTTTGTGTTCAGGACTACGAAAAATTTGAAAATATGTAGACATTTTCTCTTTGTTTAAATCCAAAAAGGGAGCACTGTGTTTCAAATCAATGGTATATTTCAACCAAAGTTCTACAAATTATTGACAAAGAACCTACAAGTCCCATGTGCCTGTAATTACAGGCACCCTTCACCTTTCACCAGCACCCTTACCCTTGATTACGTAAATACCACTATGCAGCCATATAAATATCACTGTGACAGCCATAAACTAAAGTATCAGGGGCACAGCTACTCTTTTCTACCCGTATGTACCCGTACCCGTACTTACATAATGACTTAAATTCGGGCAAAATTTGTCAATAGAATATAAGTTAACCGACGATTTTTTGTTTTTAATTGGAAACATTATATTTTCACCCTATCCTTATGGTTTTACTTACTAAAGTTAGCATTAATCTTGCCGGTAGACTCGACTGGTAGCATCTGGAACCCTCCAAGTATGACGTAGTCACCGGTCAGGACCAAATGCGGTAGACTTACGTTCGCTGTTACTTTCAGTTCCTCTGGGTACACGCTATAATAAAAGAATAAACTTAAACGCAATTTCTAATTAATGATTCCAATCTTTTTTAAATGTGTGATTTGAGAATATTCTATTATAATTAACACACAGAAAAAGTCTGTCAGGACTCTAACCAGCGTCTGTGTGCAAACCTCGGCTCAGATCTTACGAATTTCTCTACGCGTTTTTTATAGATTTTTGTTTTTTGTTTTAACAGCGTTTTAGACCGTAACGCCACCTGTGAGAAATCTATGAAAGTTTTTCATCACTCAACCTTTACAGCTACTATATCTTGACAAGAGATGTCGCTTTATGATTTGTAATGTAATCAATGCAACAATTGACGCGGTCTAGCTACAATCTGTTAAATAGTACCTTCCTAATAAGTAAATAACCTGCGAGTTGAGTTTATCGTATTTAGTTAAACTAAAAGTTAACATTGATTATGTTAGTTTATGTTCAATAAAGTTATTATGATGTTTTACTAACATGATATTCATATTTTTTTTGTGAAATTACTTCACTAGTTTGTCATAATTATTAATACAAATATCGAACACAAGAAAAATTCCTTAGACATGACAGGAGTCAAATCTGCGTTTATCTAGGGCAACTTCTTGCCCCAGGTTTTTCTTCTATTAATGTTATATATTCATAAACATAACGATATTCTTGAAGTCCGATTGGCTAACCTAAGATTCTACAAAATATACATTAAATAGACATGGTCGGTGACTTACTCCAACTTATTAATAGTAAAATTCCCCAATCCTTTCACCATAATATCCGAAAGCCAAGCGTCATATTTGAACCCATTCTTCGGTACGTTATGCTGTCTCAGCCTTATGCTGGGAACTTTCAAAGGTTCCAAAGGCTGGATGCCAAGATTGGGTGCTCCGGCAGCGAGGATTTGTCGTGCTTTTTCTGTTACGCGTGCGATACACTCTTCCACATTGGGATCGCTGTAGTGACATACTGATGTATAGCCTGTGGAAGTTATTAACGTTTCTAAATGGGTTTCTACTAAAAGTTTTTTTATAAAATATAAGTGCGCATTTGACCTCCATCTCATCTGATGGAAAATGATGATGAGGTCGACGATGTAGCATGCACACCTAAATAACACCTATTCACTCTCGCCTTGAAAAGGTCCAAGTTATAGCGTTCGTGGAAGAAGTCCGCAGGTAGGGAATTCCACTCTCTAGTCGCTCGCCGTATAAATGTGGAAGCGAAACGCTACGTGCGAATCCTGGTAATATCCACAACATAGTGGTGGAATCCCCGCCCACGTTTAGTCCCCCGATGATGGAAAGGGGAAGGCTGAATCAAATTATGCAATTCCATCGCACACTCTCCATGATATATCCCGAAGAATGCTGATGAGCAGGCAACTTTACGGCAGTGTTCAAGGCTCTGCAGCTTTGCCTCTACTAATTTCGAGTCACCTATAAGCCTCTTGGCACGCTTGCCGATTAAAACCAAGGTGGCCAGTTGGTATTTGTGGCAGCAGTACTCCATACACGACCGGACTTGTGCTTGGTACAGCTGAAACAACTGTCCCGGTGTGAAGTAACGCTTCACCTTGTAAAAGATGCCAAGCTTCCTGCCTGCATTTTTGGCCATGGCCAGTTTGTAACATTTCAAAAACGAATACTTACTAATATTGTCGTCTCTATTGCCGTGATAAGTGTTATTTCTCACATGATTCACTTGCCTTGCAAAAACACACCCGACAAATCCAAAAATCAATAAATATATAAATTTTGCCATAATTGTCACTTATCTTAGAATAATCACATGTAGTATAAGATCAAACATCACCAACACGGGGTATTTAAAAGGTTTGAACTGGCCACTCGTATGTTTTATTTCTGTATAAGGAGCAATGTCGAGGACTTGAGGTCCTTACGACGGCTTACATGGTGCAGACTGTTTTCTTGTTTCAATAAATATGCGTTCGTATTTAATACATTTATGTGATGTTGTTAAAAGATTCTAGCGTTTTAAATGATGGAACATATTATTTCAAATACGGTTTTTAGTATTCATGATCATCATCGTTAACACGTCACGCGAGAGACGCACGGTGTCCCTAATGAATATGGTGCTGTGGCGTCCTAGCGCCACACGGTGTCCCTAACGCAATGTTGATCGACCATATAAAAAATAATTAAAAAAGGTTTTACCAAAATCGTTAGAACGCGTGACAGGTTAAGCAATAAAAAGGTCTTATTGACAATAAAATTTAGCTCATTCTGAGTGTAGCTGTATAATAAGACAAAAATTAAGTATTTTGGTTTAGGCCACTATTATTGAAAAGCATTTATGTGTGTTAATAGAATGAATAAGCACTCATCTGGCCACATCATCACTTACGTCTGATGAGGTGGCCAAAGTCCTTTTTAACAGACTTCAAAAAGGAGGAGGTTCTCAATTCAACCGCATTTTTTTGTGTGTAACGCGATTACTTTGAATCCATTTTGATGATTCTTTTTTGTTGGAAAGAGGGTACCTCAGTATTGGTCCCATTTAAATTCGAAGAAAATATTCCACTGTGACAAACTAGCCGATGAATCTGATGTCGCGCACTTTCCGTTTACCGATGGCAATAAAACTTGACAAACAGATGTAATTCCATTAAAAAAACTGATAAGCAAACTTTGAGGTCGGTTTTTTACTATGATATCAAGTGACGGGACGAACAAGTCGTGCGCCTGATGATAAACGACTCGGCTGTTCGTGATTTATTTTTCTTTCTTTCTTTTTTCTGAATTTCATTATGCTCACCCCGCGCGGCCGCCAAGCGGAGTCCGCGTTGCCGCCGCGCAGCGACCGCGTGCATTTAACTGTCATGGCAAAATACGCTCTGTTCATTCAGTATTTACGTTTTAATTTAATTGAGCGTCCCGGGCACGCGGGCGAGTCTGGCTTAAATTTAGTCCACGCGGCGACCGGTTGTTTTCTTCAAAGGAATTTAAATGTTGTTGCCTAGTAAATAGAATTCAGATTCGCCATTAATGTACATGACGGCGTGGTAAACTGGGTCCTTAACCTTCAAAACCGGATCGCAGTAATGTGAGCAGACATTGAGTGCAGAAATAGATATGGTGGCAATACTTTGCTGGAAGAACTCTTTTACAAGGAGCTCTACTGTTACTAACTTGTCTATAAGCAATAACAATAAATTGCATGCTCAGATTTATTCAAATTACTCGGAATTGGGACATTAAAAACAACAATTCTTACTTTTTATGACAGTAATACAATTTTTATCATACTGTACATCATTATCTCTACACATAATATAAAGTGATGTATTCTTATGTAATAAAGCTGATTTTAGATTTAACATAATGCAGTTTGATACTTTGGAACCATGGAAACCATTTACTTCCACATAAGACACCTAATTCATGATCAAGATGAACTTGACGGAAGCAGGAGTGAACGAGGAAATATCACGATCGAAGTCTCGCCTTGCATAGCGTTTGTAGGAAATGTAAAATGGAATGTTATTTATTGATATCTATTTTTAACCCTGTTGCAAAAAAGTAATCACAATCGGTCTGTGACTTTGTAGAAGTCTTCGGGTAAATCAAAATCATTGCAATAGGATACAAGATACTTATTTGTTGAAAAATGTAGTTAACAGGGAAATCCGAAACCATAGAAGATACAAGAAAACTGTCTTAGAAACCATTAAATAATTTTTGTGAATAAAATTTGTGTACAGTCAGTTTTTTGGTCAAGCGTGATTTGTCTACAAAAATGAATAAGATTGATCAAAATTTTATTAATAATAATAATAATAAATTTCTTTATTTCGGACTAAGTCCATAAGGGTTAGTAACAATGTAAACAAATTAATGTTGAATGAAAAATCATTTTATTAAATATAACCAACATCTGCTGTCCCGATTTTTTTCTTCCCTTACAATAAAATCACACTTATAAGAAACTGAGTCTGTTATAATAAAAAGAAATTAGTAAATATTGTATTAATTTTGTATGAAAAATACTTTATGAAATTTGAGCAACTTCGGCTGTTCCGATTTTTTTTGTCCCATACTATGAAATGATCCCTTTATGAAACTGAATCGACTAGCGCTAAAAACTCACGCTTGACCAAAAAATGGACAATACCAAAATTGTTTTCACAAAAAAAAAAGACTTAATGGTTCCTAAGACTGTTCCTTTTACCTTCTATGATTTCGGACTTCTCCATACTGTATTGAAAGGGTTATAACAAAACAACCGTGATCAGGATCACTGCAGTAAAACAGGAAACTTCCGGTCCACAAATTAATTTAACGTGAAGTAAAGGTAAAGTAAAGAAAAAAAAAACTGTAACAAATAAAAGGTAAATGTATAAAAACAGTACATTAATAAAAAACACTCCCTAACTTAACCTAAAATTGGTAGATGTTAAATTTAGGCACTTACCCCTTATCAGGTTGTATTATGTTGATTTACAGATAGACTGTTATTCGCTTATTATGGTCGATACATGATTTACATTGATTGTATTATGATTAAACTTGAAAAGAATAAGAAAATTAGACAATTTGATTTAGAAGTATCCGCTATCGCGGTCAAGCAGGGAGTGACCGTCGAAAGGAATAAAATCAGAATGCGAAGGAAAATGGAACAATTAAAAATTTTAAACTTAAATATGAGTAGAAGAAGAAAAACGATACGATATGAATGGAGAGAGGCGATACAAAAAGGTGGGATGACGGTGTAAGGAGGTCAGACCGTCACACCATTAAAAAAAAACACTGTATATTATTGCATATTAGATCGTGCACAATCAGAAACTGTTGATGAACATGTGTTATTAGCCTGTGAGTATTGACGACGATGTCCGTATCGACTAATAACTAACACAACAAGCATAATTATAACTTTCTTATCAACACACGGACCAGAAAAGTTCGTAGAATTACATCTATTTGCCAAGTTTTATTGAAATCGGTTACCGGAAAGTACGTGGAACCGGATTCGTTCCCGTGTTTGCCACCTTTAGAGGTGGAATATTTTCTTCAAATTTAAATACGACCAATACTGAGGTACCCTCTGTCCAATAAAAAAAGAATCATCACAATCGGTTCACAAATTCTGGAGTAATAGATAATAGTAGTAGAGAGACACAAAGAAATCGAACTCGAATTGAGAACATCCTCTTTTTTTGAGGTCGATTAAAAATAAGTATTTCTTCATCGACATCCATTGTGATACTGGCAGAACTCTCAGAAACTAAAGTACCGAACTGTTATTAAAGTTGAGAACTAGCAATGACGGCGGTTTCCTGTGATTTGAAAGGAAATATTTGCCTTAATATTTTGATTTGATAAGGAGTGATTGTAATATTGTGATACCTGTTATTTATGATATCTATTTCTAATTAGTGGATAGCAACGTTCTGTCAGGGTTCATGTGCGTATGGGATGCATTATTACTTCACCGGATATGATGCCATTAACTAAATAAATAAAAAAATTCATAATAAAGGTGAGAAAAGAAAACGAATAAATAATAAAATAATATACTTTATTTAAATAATACTTAAAGCCACGAGTAAAAAGCAGGTACTTAAATATAATTTCTTTGGCGCCCAATAAGACAATTAGAAATTAAAGAGCCGATTTCAAAATCGATTTCTTAAGTAATTATTACATATTACTTTTTATGATTACTTAAGTAAGTATGTTCTAAACCCCAAGCTTCGGAGGCAATAAAGTTTTCAGGGAACTCGTTAAAACGGCAAAACTTCACTTCAAATATCAACCTGAACACATAAGAGTCTATACTACCTCGAATGGCATTGGTTTCGCATAACACTGAAAATGTTATATCATTTACTTTGGAAAAAGTATATAGTAAAATTGACGATATAGACTGCTTACTATACGATGTGAAAACATGAAATCTAAAAATTTTTATGATAGAAAAAAAACACAAAGTTATATCGAGTTCTTAGGTTTTCGCGATTGTTACACATAGGAAATGAAACTATTTTTCCGGATTTAAATCGCGTATATTTATTTTTTCAAACAAACCGACTGTCAACCGTGACCATGGGACCTGTAAAGGGCCCGAAACGTCAGTTTGTTTGAAAAAACAAATATACGCGATTTAAATCCGGAAAAATAGTTTCATTTCCTAAAACACAAAGTTACTTCGAAATTTTACAAGAATGTATTCAAAAGGTGCTTTACATATTCCAATGATTTTTTTTTAATATCAATTGAACTAAATAGAACACGTTTATTATACGATATATCTTTTTTCAAATAGCTTTACTTTCGTTTATAAAAAAATTAATTCTGAAATAAGGCCAGTGTCCTGCCGCTCGACCCCAGCAAAATGAACCGTATTAGTACGGAAAAAATTTTAATTCGAGATGAAGTAGTAACGAGTCTTAAAGTAAACTAAATCTATCTGATTAGTTGCATATGGTTCTACAACCCAAGCTTAGAAACTTTTGACTTGTAAGGAAAGTTTTTAAACAGCTGAAACATCACTTCAAATATCAACCTTATCGCTGAACAATTAAAGTAAAGTGATTACTATTGTTTACTTATATGGAGTTGTAAAGCCCAAGATTTGTTCTGGACTTAAGGAAATAATGCTGCAACTAAGTATTAGTAAGAAATATACTGAAGAGAATATAAAGTGCCCTAAACTATTTTTTCGAATGTGAAGCCGGATTTACATTTGTCTGACGTGTTGTGTCATGTTGTCACGCGTCAGAAGGGTATCGGTTTCATACACACAACACAAACCGTCACGTCAAATTGCGACACACTAATATACCTAAATCTAACCATATTAAATGCATCATACCGACACCGTTCTGACGCGTGACGACATGACACGTCAGACAAATGTAAATCCTGCTTAAATCGCGTATATTTGTTTTTTCAAACAAACCAACGTTTTGGGCACTTTAAAGGTCCTTACATGAGATCAGGGGGTCTCCTGTAAGGGAGGTCTACTTTGGTTCACCGTTCGACATCCGTCTGAAACAATTACCGTCAAATAAGTAATACTCGACAAAAAAAAGACGATTGATGCGAAAAAGCTTCATATTTGACATTGTCTTTTAATTTAATTTAACGTTGGTTTGTTTGAAAAAACAAATATTTGATTTAATCGCCCGAATAATCAAACCTAAAAATTCGATAGATAAAGGTCTGTCGAATCTACCAAAGAGCCGTTGGCATATACCGCTTATTTGATAAAAGTCATCCTGAATATACAGGAAAGATAAGCCTTACGCTACAGAGAGTTCATAATTTAAAATTAAACAAATCCTCTGGCATTATAACATTCATTCATTCATTCATGTCACTGGTTAAACTGCCTTTACTACTTCGCAGTGCTCTGTTACAACTGTGTTTCGTATCCTTGGGATAATAAGGCCACATTTAAAAAGTGTTTTGTAACATGAAAGTCATAAAAATTACGAATTATTTTGTTCGTACACTTTTTAAACCTCTCTCCTGAAAACTTGTCAATTTGCAGATGTGGCCTTATTACACCAAAGATTCGATTTCGTTCAGTAGGGCTGGCACGAAAGGGCGCGATTTGCGTGATAGCGACATAAAACACGAGATAATGCTATTCTCGCACAGCGATCTCCCGCTTTACGTCGCTCTCGCGCAAGTGGCGCCCTGTCGTACAAGCCCTACAGGTATATGCTGTTAAATTGTTTTTAAAGCCTGTTTGTTTCCTAGTGGTTTCAATTATGACACTTTACGATTACAATTACAGCTTTCAAAAGTATCGAAAGTATCCAACCCAAAATGTGTGATTTTATTGTTAAAAATAACATTTACACGACTCTCCAGAAAGCTCTAAAGATTTAGCCATATTTCAGCTGGCGATTATACTTAAAATGACAAACAACGTAAGCATAAATATCATATACAAGGTTATTTGTAATATACTAACAATCTCGCAGGACTTATATCACTAATATCATAATTAACGACTTTTAAGAATAAGAATATTGTTGCATGACTTTTTTTGTAAAGAAGGAGGCAAACGGGCAGACAAGCCACTTGATGAAAGGTGGTCATCGTCGACCATGGACTTTTGCAACATCAGATGAGCCGCCTATGCGTTGACAGCTTTTGAGACCACTGTAAACACGCTTTTTGAAGAACTCCATGTCATAGCGCAAAGGAAATACCTCAGGAGGAAGATCATTCCTCAGGATTCAGGAACGAACGAGATGCCCGCGTGGTCTTACAATGCCAGACATCCAAGATGTGGGGATGGACTCTACCCCTTTGGCGGGAGGTGCGATGGTAGAAACGAGACGGTGGCACCGGTTCGAAAAGTTCCTCAGAGCACTCCCCATTATAAAGACGGTAGAACACACACAGACAACCAACTTTTTACAAAACATAATAGACTCCTGAAACTTTTTAGAACTGTATTTGGTAGTAAGTTGTTTAAGAATGACTCTCGCGTCCTTTTTTTGCTACTGCACGGCATTATTACCCTTTAGAGCGACCTACTTAAAATTTTTATTTTGGAACAAAAGTTGTTGTTTATGATCTTAGTAATACAGTCCTGCGAGTTTGTTAAAATTATACAAATAATCCTATATACATATTTATATTTTTCACGAGTACGCTCATCATATGCCACAGTGTTAGCTGTGAACAAAAGGTTTCGACTTTTTGTCATACTCACTGAAGCTATACTTGAGCTCAATCATATTTTTTGCCAATTAATCCATGAACTTCATCCGTCCATACAATTTTTCTCATTTCTCAATCTTTTACCATCACTTTAAGAAGCCGGGGCATCATCAACAAGCAACTCATTAAGAGGAACATTGCCAAGGATCTTGTTGATGAAGGCCTTCAAGATGGCGGCGCCTGTCTCTTCGATGAGAGGGTTGAGGATGTCCAGTACCACTCCAGGACTGGCGTTGAAGAATGCTGCTGCTGACGCCGCTGTAAATGGAGCTTATATTTGTTAAACTGTCTTTATATAGGACATCGATATTTAAATAGTATATTAAAACATTATAGATGGACAGATTGACGATAAGCTAGATAGAGTAAATCAAAGTGAAGATAAATGTGGGATCGGACAAGGAGGTCCCCGAGAGGAGGTACAACAAAGTTATTCGGAAAGCGCTAGTAATACACTCACTAAAACGCCGCTTTTAAATAATAATAATAATAATAACGCACACACTCAACATAGCCCCGCACTAGGGAAACCCTGTGTCGCGGGTGCCATGGACACACACATACACAACCACAAATTACACCCAAACTCACGAGAGAAATAAATGTAGGTCATACAAATATTTCTCCCGGCCCGGGAATCGAACCTGGGACCTCTGCGTGGCAGTCCGGCGTGGTAACCGTTCGGCCACCGAGGCAGTTAAATAAAAGAAATATGGAATTGTTACTTAAATAAAAGATGAAGAAGTACAGAGTTGCTGGGATTTGGATTGTATATGACTTTTCTTTTCTCGTTTTGAGGAATTTCCCATAAAAAATAATTCACATTGTTTAAAAAGTTTCAGATTCAGAATTATTGAGTCGATTACCAATTACTGCAACTGCCTGTAATAACACTCACATAATTACCATATTTAGAAGGTAGTACTAAACTATTCATTTAAATACACACTCAAATGATTGATCCGAGCCAAATTTTCAATAATTTCAAATATTTCCGAAGATAATATATTAAATTTTAAGTTTCGAGGAATAGATGAGGCAACTGTGTCCCGGATTTTCAAGCAGCCGACAAGCAGACCACGTTTCCTGTATAATGTAATCATACTGCGCCCCCCTACTACTTGAGCAGTCCAATACTAATTTGAGTGCATGACACCATGACATAACCAACATTCATAAAACTAATAAGTAGGTGCATAAGACCGCACGACGGGTTGCACTACCAGTTTAAATAGACCTTTTCAAACTTCGTTTTACTATGGCCACTGAAGCGCACTGTATGTATAAGGATCCTAACGATAAAAAACGAGATGATGTACTTATAGACTTTTTCAAACAAGTTATGCTTACAATCATAATTACGCACAACAATGTATAAAGACATCTTAACAATAATAGATTAAGAAAATGTGGCATAAAAAGGCTCTAAAAGATAGCACTTAAATTATATAGCCCCCATAATATAACCAACAAGTCAGTAAAGTCGCCATTTGTAATCTACTCACCTTTGTAAGCTAGACAACTAGTCAAGACCAATCAAAGGACTATCCATACGCATATACATATCCGCGCTAGTTTGAATGAACTCCGGGCCCGTCTCGGCGCCGGTCCAGACACGGACGTGTGTAAACGACTTCATATAAAATATACACAACGATATTTTTTAAGCCCCTGACGGAACACGGCCCTTCCACGTCCCGGACACGGCCCTGATGTGTATGGATAGTCCTTTAATGAGCCCAAACACGATAGTTTTACTGTAAGTAGGTGAAGAGTTGAGTAGACTACAGCCCGTCCTAGTTGCACATTAAATCAAGGTTACCATTTATTGTAACAATATCAAATTACCATAGTATACAATTCCGAATCGATCGTGCAAGTTAAAGTAAAATAATCATTCATTTTATGACTGACATCCCTACACTAACTGGGAAAAGAGATGATGATAAACAGCTGAACAAATGTTCATCAAACATTGTCAACGACATACAATTTCTTTTTTGTTAAATACTTCTTTATTCCTTTGCAATTTATTTATTTTTGTTTCTTTTGTTTAATCACAATTGTTTTTCTTCCTTTCATGTCATTTTTGCATTTTCAGTACATTTTATAATTACAATACATTTTTTTATTTATAATCCAATATAAATCCTGCAGTCATTATATAACGCGGATTCTTACAAACATAGTCACAGACTACTTAATAGTTACTACAAAACAGATACATCTCTTTCATGCAAAATCGGAAATACCTACGCTATAATAGCCTACTAAATCTGACTAATAAAACCAGGCACCACTACGAACAAAGAGAAACCTAAGCTCAGAGATATGAAAATGACGTTGCACGCCGTGTTTAGTCGGAACCTAACGCTGGGTTTGTACAACGATTGTAATGTAAATTAAAAACTTGTCTGAGCACTTGCAATGTCGGCAATACACTCAGCGGCAGGCACTTATCGCGTAACTTCGAGCGCGTGACAGAGCCTTGACATAGCTAAGAACCATCCCGATTAAATTAGTCTTCAAATAAAAAAAATTCGCTTTGAGATCTGTCCATCCGTTTGGGAGCTGCAATGTCCAAGACAGACACACAGATACACAAACGAAGGCTTCAAACTTAGAACTCCCCTCTCTTTCCGTGGGGGTTAAAAAGGATTTTATAGTCACTATTTTATATCACTATTATTTATAGTCACTCGATACAGGTACTAACAACAACGTATCATCTTACACCGGAAACGTGTAACCAACAACGCTGTGACTGCATGTACAAAGTATAATCCAAATCAAAGACAGAGAACTGGCTTCCTATGCAATTAAAAAGATTGTATAATGCAAGAAATATGATCTCACAACGTCCGACTTTTGTAACTGTCAGTTGCTAACACAACGTAGACGTAACTACATCAAACAATGATATACTATATAATAATGATATAATATATATATAATGATATATATATTATACTTCTGACATCAAACAATGATATTATATCAAACCTCATTTCATAATTATTGTTGTATTGTTCTTATTAATGCATAAGTCCTTTAAAAGTAAATAGTGCGATGATCCCCTTCTCTTTTCTCTTCCAAGTCCCGTATTTTCTCGTCATCATCATTTCAGCCAAAAGAGGTCCACTGATGGACATAGGTCGCTCTTAGAAATGATTTTATACAAGATACTCGTTCCTGTTGTTTCGATACCCAGACCTTTTAGCATCGGATCCCTTCCGTCGATACTCTTTCGGTAAGTAAAAATACTTGTATCGAATCGAAACAAGCATACGCCGTGCTCCGGCGTGTGGGGAGTTGTAGGCATGCCAATTTTCTAAATTCCCCAAATTTGGAGTAAAGAAATCCCTATTATCTACAAATTCCCCACATCTCAAAAAAATCAGTAATATTCATTATTGAGATTTTTTGTGAAATTACTCCAATAGTTTTTATTATGATTATTAATAAAAAGATCGAACACATACAAAAACTTTTTCGACCCGATAGGACTTGAACCCTCGACCATACTGCACCGTAGTATTGCTCTTACCAACTGAGCTACGGGTCAAGTTACCGACCTGTCGAAATTCTGTGTTTTTGTTAAAGATCTTTGTACTGGATTTTTCGGCTTTCTGCGCCGCTAGTGACATCTAGTGAGGGATTTTGGTGGGTTTTAGTTTCGTGGGTTCAAGCCCCATTAATAATATTTACTCATTTATTTCTCTTCCAACATTGAACATTTTTGTCGTTAGCTATTAGTGTGGTGGGTTAACTTTTAAACTACTATAATTATTATCATGTCTCTCCAGTAAATTGCTCACCACGTTTGGTAACCGACGACATCCGACGGATCTTTGCGACGTTCAGCAGTTGTTAGTACTTAGTGGTGGGTAACATTTATGCTTGAAAACGTTTGATCCTCATCATTTACTAGTTTTACGTGAAATATGGACGTCACTTAAATTTACTATTGTGAAGATTCATCGGCTTGTATGCCAAAAACTCACCAGCTAACGGCCTTTCGGTTTCAGAGAAGGCGACTTGACCGTGTCCTATCTTCAACTTGACTACCACTCTGTCAGCCTGCAGATATTCGACGCCATCCCTGGTGATCGGCTTCCCGATGCCCTTTGCCACTACTACTATTCCAGCTGAAAATCACAATTCAAATTTGCAAATGTTTTTATTTTTGAACATATGAACATATTTATAGATGCTGAACCTTGTTATAAACAGGATGGTCTAAGAGCAAGAAAAAATCAAAATGTTATGGACCAATGTCCGCCCATTTAAGGTATTATTTTTAATTAATTTATGATAACTTTCTTTTAGTCTGCACTTTGTGAGTTGTCGATATGGTAAAAAACTGTAAGTGCAAGATGAGATTTTGAAGAACTAAAAATAAATGAAACTACTTGATCAACTACGTATTTTTTTTGTATCTCGAGTAGCCAAATCCATAACAGTTTTCAATAAACCTTCTTTAGTACTGCACTGTAAATGTATTGTCAAGCCGTATGCACAGTGGTAACATGATAAATTCTCCATTTCTTTTTTGAGAACCATGCATCCTACAGCCTGGTTTAGTGGCGGAACAGCTTTTCAAGAAATTTTGATCAATGAAATTTGCCTAAGTTCGCCGAAACAATAATTTTCGTGAAATTTTTGCGCAAACGCATGACTATTGCAGATTCGCATGATTGCTAGTGTTATGCTACCTGGATAACTGGCGCGATTACGCTCATATATTTACAATAAATTTTGCTTATTAGAAATGTAGTAATGGTTTGTTACACAAAGACAACACACAACTTGTTACACAAGTTACGTTTATGTTGCAGTTCTATAACTTAATACTTCTCTAGATATCAAAAGAATTTTAAGAAGATTGTGTTGTCTCTTAAATACAGAGGAGTTTTAAGATAGAGTTAATATGCTTCGAGAAAAGGGAAATTTATCTTTCTTCTGATTCTGATCTGAAGATGGTATCAATAATGATATGAAAGACGATAAAACCAGAATCCATTGTAATTTTTTGATTAGTAATTATTATTGATCCTGTCCTATATGATCGTGTAAGAAGATATAGGCCACAGACGACCACACTTTTTTTTTTTTTTTTTTGACGGGGGGGAAATCTTTATGGATACCCCTGAGCCCAGGGAGACTCAGGAGTTATGTGGGGACTCTCCCTCCAGACTGGAGGGATACCCCACTAAAACCGCCCCGGGTTTCCCTCTCGCCGGTTGAGTCGGCGCCGTGGGTTCAGTGAACATTCACCACGACGCCGCCGCCACTGACGACCACCCTGGCCCAATGGGTATTGGGGTCTACAAAAACGTGAATAGTTGTGGAAACATCTCCGATTATGCAGCTTGTTGCTATTATCAACGTCAAAATACTTTATCGACATTACTTATAAAGAAAGATTTCTTTAGCCAACCATGAAATTGCATACTTACTGAAGTTACTCCTGAGCTTGCCTTTCCCGCTGATGTCAAGCGTTAGCACACGAGATCCCCTGACGTCGTAGTCCGCTGTGATACCCAATTTCGGTATTGAGAGCTTCATCTCGACCGCATATTTATTGTTTAGGTGCACCCTGGAAACAAGCAGAATTACAAAATTTATTATATGATGGTGGAAGGAAAGGGACTTAGACAGATGATTGGCAGGATGAAATGGAGTGAATCTTCAGCAGTGAGGAAACGATTGAGAAGACGAAGTATGCGAAACCATTGACAGGGTAGTCCTTGATTATCAATCAGTGGATAAGCTCATTCATTTTTTAATTTCCGTGGTTACGGTCAAGTCCTGTGAGTGTATCCAAGAGCAAATCCTAAATCTGGTTATCCGGTCCAAGTTATCAGATTTTGTGCATTACTATGCTTTGGTGACAACCTGGCAGATGTTATCAGGATAGCGCACAGTCTATCACTTTGGTATAGGGATTCTAAATCTTTTTTTTTATTAACATAAATATGTTGAACATAGGCTTCATCTATAGAGTACTGTGCCAAAAGTAACGTTGTTTAATAGAAGCTTATGTGTCATACATTGAAAACACCGCGATGAAAAAATAAATTTTCAAATTAAATGTTTGTTTTCACTAAATCCTTGGCATAGTTGAACAGTTGTCATTGAGGAAGTCCGTAATTTTGCCCTCGGATACTTAAGCTTACAACATCGTAATAATACTAAGTAGACGATTGCAACACCGGAATACGTAATGACATTTAAGCATTGTAATGTAGCATTTATTAGTCGTATCTAAGACTTCATATTCATATTTATTATGCCCTTCACTTCTAATAATATACTGATAGCGAATAGTTTTATCTAGGCACAGATAATTAAGTAGTCTAATTAGTGATTTTTTTTCTAAAGCAATGATTTTTTTAAGCAGTATAAAGTAAAAAGTTGGGAGTTAGTCTAGACATTATCAGTGCCGGCACGCTATGATGACCGTTTTGACGTTTGTCCGCTCATCAAGTTTCGTATTAATTCGTAACTACGTTGAAGGAGCTAATTGATGTACATAGTTGTCAATAGTGACGTGCAGTACAATTTATGGACGTATAATTTTACGACACAACTCGGCATTTGTTTTTCGAAATTCGAAATTTAAAAAAATGAAATCTAATACCATCGTCACTTATAGGATCGCTGTCCAGCACAACTTCTACCTCCGGCAAACTCGCGTCAAAGCTCAATGCAAAACAAAGCAGTTTCGAATTGACGATATATATTAAGTAAACATTTTTATTTTCGTTTTATTAATCAACTTTTTAATTAGCTACCCCAAGCAATATTAGTTATAACCTAAAAACTTATAGATGCGACTCACATTTGAATATATTTTTTCGATAATGAATTGAGATTTGACTTCACTATTTAATCTGTCAAAAGTTCCATCATAGCGTGCCCGTACTGTAGTGGCATCGAGTATATAACCAGAAGTGGCAACAATATACAACCGTTTTCCGTAAGAGAGGAACCTCTTTCGTCCCATCTCTACATGATGTTAATACAATTTTTAATGTTTTTCGTATCTATTTACATTTATTGGTAATTTGAAACATTTTAAGGTGTTGGATATTGTCTGGTGTTGTATCCGCAAAAATAGTTTCATTATCAATGTGTAATTGAGGAAATTGGATTATATTATTTGATTTATTTTCTCTTTTTTGCTTGTTTATATTTTAAGTAATTGTAATTTTATAAATCTGTCCTTCTATTTGTTGAACAGTGCCTTTTTGTACAATTATGGAAATTCCATAATAGCGGTGAATATGAATTATCATGTAAGTATAATTTCAATAATAAAATTACACTGTGAATTTTCCTAAAATGTACAAAATAAAATTAAAATTATTTTACTTATTAATATATATTTTGACTGGCATTGAATGTTTGAATAAAGACTCTCAAATCCATTTTCAGTATACTAATTTCTTGATAATATAATATGTTACACACATTACAGTCTTTATACTGCCTCCATAGCCGAACGGTTACCATGCCAGACTGCCACGCAGAGGTCCCAGGTTCGATTCCCGGGCCAGGAGAAATATTTGTATGGCCTACATTTATTTCTCTCGTGGGTTTGGGTGTAATTAAATAACTACAAATTTTGTGGTTGTCTATGTAGGTGTTCATGACACCCGCGACACAGGGTTTGTTGCGGGGAATGTTGAGTGTGTGCGATAAAAAAAAATGAAAAAGTTTTTATACATATGTAATGTATATGCCATAAAACATAGATATTCCTTTATATATTTGCTTGTATATGCAATGATTTGTTAAAGGAAAATCTAGGATCGCATCATACGGCATTTCATATTTAATGACTCTTTCTATAAATAAAATGTAAATTCCATACATACTTATTATTATTGTTATTTAATTTTTTACAATACGTATAATTAATAAAATGTCATTATAAATTTTATATCAATTCAACTGTTAATAAAAACTTATTATTTTTAATATATCAAAATATCCACATGAATATTATTAATTGCCGTGTACATAAGAACTGTGCTTTACTATATATTGTATTTATTTTCAATTGCATTTATGTATACAGTTGGCGAAATATTATTCGCACCAATTCCGCTTAATCTTTAGAATACATTAGGACAAAAGAGAGAGTGGCCTCGGTAACGCACGTGCCATCTGTATAGTGCAAATAGCTAGATAAACACTTTACGTATTGGCACTTAATTCTTAACTTCATAATCTTTACGCGGAGCTAACTTTGTCAAATTAGTAACAAAGAGTTGGCGGTATTTTAAGGTACTGTTTAAGGGTTTAGCAGTAGAGCTCCTTGTGAAAGAGTTCGTCCAGGGTAGTGCTGCCACCTTACCTATTTCTGCCGCCTAGGAGTAATGTCAGCATTACTGTGATCCGGTTTTACTTACTTAAAATTTTAAGTGTTGTTACTTTTTTCATCTCATTCTTACAATATGAATAAACTACATCTAAATCAAAATCAAAATAATCTTTATTTCATATGTAAGCATTATTGCACTTAAAATCGTCACATTAAATATACTTTATCGCTCGTTCCTAAGGCAGATTCTATCTATTGATGAACCTAACCTATAAAGTTGTTGCTGTACATGTAACTTCGTTGTTATCATCTGTGAGAAATTTAATATACTTATGTTATATATAATAATGTACCTGACAGCCATACTGATTACCTGGTCTCAAACTCGATAATTTAGTACAACAGTTTCCTAAACTTATGAATGTATATGGAGGCCCGGTGATACATAATATAGGTATTTTTACCTAGTTTGGACACCAGTTTCCCATATCGTTTATTTATCTATGTATATACGGTACAGGCACATGGGACTTGTCAATTTATCTCGCAGTGGCAGTGCCCCTCAGATCTTTGCGATTTAAAGCTCTGAGTGACACTGCAATTGTTATGGACAGACGTGTAGCTTACCATCAAGAGCACGACTTAGTTCGTCCCGTCACTTGATATATATATTATATATAAAAAAAAATATTAAGAAAAGAACAGCAGTCTGTATTTTACGGTACTGTTTAAAGGTTTAAAAAAAACGGCCTGATTAGTAAAGAAATGATTCAAAACTAGAATTCAGAAAAAGTATTTAACGCATCCATGACTCGTACGATGGACCAAAATCATTAAATCTATGTACGCTTTCGGTAAATTAAGTGTTAATGGTTTTATTACTGTATTGTAATCTAATAATCCTTTTTAATAATCCTGGATTAGCCGTTCCAAGAGATAACATTCATCTGTCCAAAATCATATTTCTTCAACTATAATCTGTTGGTATTCCGAATAAATAAATACTGAAACTCACCTCAATTTTTCCACCTTAAAACGGCTTCCGCCATACGCTTTCATATTCTTAACAGTTGCCTTTAATCTCAAATTAGGTGCTGTTCGATCAAGCTTCAACGTAGGCACCGTGAAAGGTTCTAGAGGAGGCACGTTCAGTTCAGGAATTCCGTTTATTAGTCTAGGTCTGAGATCTTCAACTGCGTTCAGGATGCACTGGTTGATTTGAGGATCGCTTTTTCTGCATTCTGGGAAGAAGTCCGCTACAAACAAGAATTTCACAACATAGGGTTATTTTCATTTATTACATTTTATTCTGTAGTAGCAGTTGAGGTCCTTGTGTAAAGGTTAGATCAGGGTAGTACTACCACCATACCAATTGCTGTCACCTAGCAGTAACGTGAGCATAAAATGGACTGGCTCAGGGAAAGTACGAAGGGTAGTGAAAAAGTACGAAGGGTAGTGAAGGGTTTACTTTAGAAAATTAGCTAGTATGTAAAAAATTAACTACAATAGATATACATATAGCAAATTGAAAAGGGCGTCGTCTTGCCAACAACCTGATGCCCAGGTTGGCAATGATGAAATAAATAAATAAAAATGACCGTGGTCCGGGTGTAAAGGGCAATGGTACTGTTGAACTTACGTGCACATGGGACTTGTCAACTTCATGTTTTTTTGTGATACCAGGTGACGGGACGAACAATTCGTGTGCCTGGTGTTAAGCAACACGTCTGTCCATAGCAGTGGCAGTGCCAATCAGAGCTTTAAATCGTAACGACACTGCCACTCTGATCTGAGAGACACTGCCACTGCTCCCGTCGCCCTGAGACATAGGTAATGTGTTGGTTTAATATTGTTTTA